>NC_044034.1:34679039-34987209 GCF_901765095.1 Microcaecilia unicolor
TAGAATCTCATTCTATGTTCCACTGCACTAGCCACTAGGCTGCTCCTCCACTAGCAACATTCCATGTAGAAGCCTGCCCTTGCAGATCAGCAATTCGGCCGCGCAGGCTTCTGTTTCTATGAGTCTGACGTCCTGCACGTATGTGCAGGACGTCAGACTCACAGAAACAGAAGCCTGCGCAGCCACGTTGCTGACCTGCAAGGGCAGGCTTCTACATGGAATGTTGCAAGTGGAATAGCAACATTAACATTCCATGTAGAATCTCCAATAGTAGCAACAGAATTTCAAATAGTAGCAACATTCCATGTAGAATCACCAATAATAACAACATTCCATGTAGAATCTTCAATATTTATTTAGATTTGGCTCACACCTTTTTCAGTAGTAGCTCAAGGGGAGTTACATTCAGGTACACTGGATAGTTCTCTGTCCCAGGAGGGCTCACAATCTAAGTTTGTACCTGAGGCAATGGAGGGTTAAGTGACTTGCCCAAGATCACAAGGAGCAGCAGCGGGATTTGAACTGGCCACCTCTGGATTGCAAGACCGGTGCTCTAACCACTGGGCCACTCCTTATTTATTTATTTATTACATTTATACCCCGCGCTTTCCCACACATGGCAGGCTCAATGCGGCTTACAAAGTAACAATATAAATAATTACAAAGTCGTAAGAAGAATATACAATTTGTGGTAAATGCAACATTAATGAGGTTAACGGATAAGTAAATTGAACATGGGAGGAATAGGGTGCAGAAGGAAATGAGCGTTGGGAGGTAAGCGTAGGAAGATGGAGAGGAACGGATATGGGGTAGCAATAAGGATAATGGGAAACATGGTCAATGTATAACAATCGTCAATAAGAATCATGTGGGCAGCCTTTGGTTTGGTTGAATCGTTAGGGTAGGCTGTCTTGAAGAGATGGGTCTTCAGTGCTTTTCTGAAGGGCAAAAGGCCGTTAATGGTACGGACGGGTCCCACTATTTGGAAGGAGGTGTGCCCTGGGTGGGGAAAGGGCATATCTGTACTAACCAGCTAGCGAACTCTGAATAGTGTGCGCTGTTAATGCAGAGCTAGCGCTTTGCACCTTCTAAATAAGAGGCAGTCAGTACTCACGGGGTTTTTTTTCATGATAATGGAAAAAATTAGCATTGGACCTCCAAAAATAAAAAGCCCTATTTTAGAGCAGCATTAGTGCACGGGAAAGACCCCTATTAAAACGCGCTAAGCCCATTTTCTAACGCTTTTTTTTTTTTTTACAAAAATGTTCTGAAATTATTTATTCTGATTGCACCTATTTTTGATCCCACAGCGTTCCCTTCATTTCTAAATATTGATCTAGTTTCTATGGTGAATAATATCCATTAATAAACCCAATCAATTTAACTACCATATTCATCATTCAGGAATGCAGGCTTCCCGAGAGATAACGACAGAAAGGAGCCAATAATCAAAGCTGTCTGCGTCATTGCAAACTCTGTGGGTAGATTTACCTGCGGGGTCTGCAGTGGCAATGAAAGCAAATCTGTGTGGGTAGTTCTCCTTTGATTATTATTGCCTACGTAAAAAGTAACTGCAGACATTTCTGTTTGTTTTTTTTTTTCTGCCACAGTTACTCCAGCGAAAATAAATGTTGGCAGGTTTGAAAATCCATAGCTACGCACACTGTTTCCTTTGTTGTCTTCTGTTGCAAATGCCTCTAAACTGTGGAGATAAAATGAGGCACATTTTTGATCAATGTGCATAATTTTATCTGTACAGAGGATAATCAATTTTCGAAAAAGTCAATTTCCACAAGTATAACATGTTTTTCCTAAGAAAGGACTTCGTACGTTGGCCTCAAGAGGGCGCTGAGCCCAGATATTCAATGCCGGGCTGTTTCCAGTGACTCATACTGAATATCCGGTTTCAACATAACCAGCCGATATTCGGTGCTGGCCGGTTAAGTTGAAACCGGCCAAAGATAGGCCCTGCTATTTCAGCGGTCTAATTTGGCCACCAAACTTAGGGGTCCTTTTGCCCTTTTGCTAGCAGCAGGGGCCATTTTTCCCCGCACCAGGGCCATTTTTTCTGCAGCCAGTAAAAGCCAAAAAAAAATGGCCACACAGTGAGAACTCTTACTGCATGGCCATGCGGTGGGGAGTCCTTACTGACACCCACTGAGGTGGCGATAAGGGCTCCCATGCTAACCTGGCGGTAACCAGGCAGTGTGCCCATGTAGCCATGGCCATTTTCTGGGGGGGGGGGGGGGGGCTTTTTACGCACTGTGTTAATAAGGGCCCTGGTGTATAGGAAAAAGGGCCCTGTGGTAACAGCGGGGGCCATTTTTCCTGCACACCAGGGCCCTTATTACCACAGGAAAAATGGCCCCCCCGCTGTTACCACAGGGTCCTTTTTCCTGCAGCTTAGTAAAAGGACCCCTCAACTTCTTTTTTTGCTTAGTGGAATGATAAGGGCATCGTTCTACCACAACACTGTGCTTGAAACCACTAGTACACTGGCCATCTCAGTACCTCAACTGAAATTGAAGTGGTTATAATAGAAGGTCAGGGGCCCTTTTAATAAGTCACATAAGTGTCTACACACACCCAACGCATGCCAAAATGGAGTTACCACCCGACTACCGCATGGCTCTTGCAGTAATTTCATTTTTGGCGCGCATCCGATACGTGGACCTGTAAAATATTTATTTTCGGGCGCGCGTAACGGACGCATGCCAAGTGGCATTTGATGCGCGTAGGTAATTACTGCCCAGATTCTTTACCGCTAGGTCAATGGCTGGCGGTAAGGTCTCAGACCCACAATGGACACGTGGCAATTTTTGATTTTGCTGCCCGTCCATTTTAGGCAAAAAAAAAGAGGCCTTTTTTACAGGCACACTAAAAAATGGATTGGTGCACACCCAAAACCCATGCCTACACTACCACAAGCCATTTTTCCGCACACCTTAGTAAAAGGACCCCTCAGTTATCAATTAATAAGAAACATTTTATAGGACAAAAGTAATGAGTAAATACAAAGCATCCACCCATTCTGAAACACCTTACCTGAGTCGTCCATCTTCTGCTGCAGCTCCGCCTGGTATAATCTTAGTAATAAATATACCGGGGTCATCTCCGATATGAGGGTTATCTATTCCTCCAGCAATGCTGAACCCTAGACCAGAATTTCCCTGTAACAATATGAGTAAAAAAGGTATTACTAAATGTCACAGCTAATCATATAGGTCATATATGTTCCACACATGTTCATATATCTGTCATGTATCAGAGACAAGTTATTTAGCTATATTGATCTATCTATAGATAATCATTATCAATTATTTTCAAATCTCACATGTGTTCATTTGGTTGTATTAGGTTTTGCATTTGCTTTCATAAGTTTAAGATGCTTTATTTTATGAAACAAACCTGTAAAATTAATAAAAAGGTATCATTTAACTTGCTGCAGAATACTGACACATAGGCAAAATGTAAATGTTTTTTTTTTAATTTTAAGAATGTACCCAGGCAAAACATTTTTGGCTCATGTTCAGATTTTTTAGAATTTTTCACACAATTTTTGATTGTTTCAGGCATTTGTTTTAATGAAAACTTTAAGCACACGTTAGAACTTGTTAGCACCTGCATATCGATTATGCACATTAATCTATAGGTTAAGCAGCATTAAATCCATTTTATGAGCACTGTCTATTTTAAGGCACACTAAAAAAAATTATACATTAAGGTTTATTAAATTCATTTTGTGAGCACTACCTATTTTAAGGCGCATTAATGAACCCCTCTGTATACTAACAAAAAGCACATCCCTAATTTTTTGTACAAATGGGAAACTGCTAAGAGTAACTGCACGAATCACCTTGTGAAATTTATAGACTGGGATCTTATCTAAGAAAAATGCTCTGAAATATTGACCAAATTTGTGTTGTTAGCAGCCAAGTGATTGCTATTCGCACGTAATACTAACTTCAGACTTCATTGTCTACATCTATCAGTTTGCCTGTTTAGCTTAGCAGTGACATAGCCAGGAATTTTGTTTACAGGGGGTGTGTCTCCCTACCCCCTGCGCCATCCCCCACCACGCCCTCCCCTGTCTCCCCCCACATTCCTTAATATCCTCTCTGCTGCAGTCTTCACCTGGGCAGTGGCACTCAGAGGCTGCCTGCGGCCTGCACCGGGACTTCCTCCCTGAACCATCCCACCCTTCATAAAAGAGGAAGTTGCATCAGAAAAGGCGGGATGGTTTAGTGAGGAAGTCCTGATGCAGGCCGCAGGCAGTCCATCCCACCCTTCATAAAAAGAGGAAGTTGCATCAGAAGAGGCGGGATGGTTTAGTGAGAAAGTCCTGATGCAGGCCGCAGGCAGTCCATGAGTGCCTCTGCCGCTACCTGGGTGAGGAGAGAGGATTTTAAAGTGGGGGCAAGGGGGGCCGGGTCTGATCACCCTACCACCCAGGAATGCAATAAGACTATCCCGTTCTTACTTAAACCTTCATTACCCAAGCTGCAACGGTCTCAAGTATAAATCCACATATGCTTCGTCCTTCTCCTTCACCAGCACACAGCTCTGGAATGCCTTACAAAAGCATTAAAATCCATCCAAAACCATCTAAATTTCATGAAATCTCTCAAGACCTTCTTATTTTGAAGAGCCTACCACAAGGACTCAACCTGTGTTTCCACTTCTAGACACGCATCAATCTAATGACAATTCTGGGCTCACTCACCCTTCCTTCTTTTCCCCTGGTTTTCCAGTTCCTTTTGTTCCTTCCCTGTCCTTTCCGCTATTTCTTATGTAGGTTATATCTTGTATTAGTTTAATTCACTGGATTGGCGTTTGCCATGACGGTGCAATGTAAGCCACATTGAGCCTGACACAGTTGGGAAAATGTGGGATATAAATGTGATAATAAATAAATAAATAGGGGGTGCGTACACAACAGATGCACCTCGTTTAAATACACCACTGTAGTTATTAAAGATAATACTATTCAAAGGAAAAAAATTGACTATATGGAAAATCAATTACGAAGGAATAATTTACGTTTTTTAAATTTTCCTAAATCCCCTTTGACTCCAGCCAAGGAAATGTTAAAAAAATACTTTACTGAAGTTCTGGGGCTTCCCTCAGAAGCTTTTCCTCCTCTGACTAGGGTGTTATACATTTCTGGAGCTCGAGTTAATAATGTACAACCTTCTCAGCCTGATTTGAACCTAACTCAGATTTTGGAAAGTTCAATGGATGTCATTACAGAAAGGACAACATTGTTGGTCTCGTTTGCATTAGAATTGGACCGTAATAATATATTCAGGTTATTTTTTCGCCACATCTCCACACCTTTCCTAGGTTCAAAAATTCAAGTGTTCCCTGATCTCTCTCGAGAGACACAAAGAAAAAGAAAAGACTTTTTACTATTAAAAGTAAGGGTCTTACAATTAGGTGGGACCTTTATACTTAAATTTCCTTGTAAATGCTATATTTCTTTCCAATCCACTAATTATATTTTCTTTGAGCCGGGAAAACTTTTAGAATTTATAGTGAGTAAAGAGTAGTTTGTTGTTTGTCTGGATTGTATGCTATACCGGCTGCTCCGACTTGATTTCTTGTCTTTCCTGTTGTAAGACTGGGGTGGGAAACCGCCTCAGTTATCTTGTTTTAAATTTGAGTTCCTAGTTCTTGGATCATTAATGTGGCCAAACAAATGTATATTTTCTTTACCTGATTCTTTTTTTGTTCAATATTGTATATTTCTTTAAATTCTAATTTATGTATATGACATAAATGAAATGTGAAACTGAATAAATAAAAATTAAAAAAATAAATAAATAAATAAATACACCACTGTAGCTCTATATTTATATGGAGCCCTTATCAATGGCACCTCTAAAAGCAAACGGCATATCTGAATTAAAAGAAACATATTAAAAAATAAAAACTTAGGTAATCTAGATAACAGAATGAGGGGGGGGAAAACAGACTTGTAATCTAGTTTTAAGGAAGACAAAACAGGAGCAATCTGAATATCATTAGGAAGATGGTTCCGACGAGGGTTCACAAGAATAGCAAAAACCAGGAAGGAACATCTTTGGAATGTCACAGAGAGGAACATAGCATGAGAGAAAGATGATAGGTCAACAGGGGCGTATCTGAGGTTCGGCGGTAGGGGGGGCAGGGGCTAGAGTGAGGGGGCACATTATAGCCCCCCCTACCGCCGTCAAACCCCCCCTACCGCCGTTAACACTCTCTCCCTCCCCCGCCTACCGCCGTCACCTACCCCAAGGTCCGCTTCCTCCGGCTTTTTAAAATATTGCTTCAGCTGGCGGGGGACCCCAACCCCCCGCCAGCCCAGCTGCGATCTTTAACTTTTTCATCCTCGTCGTGCAGCGCGCCGTGAAAGCTGCATGCATCTTTAGTTCCAGTTGGATGGAGTCTGACAACGTGCTGCGACGTCAGACTCCATCCAACTGGAACTAAAGATGCATGCAGCTTTCACGGCGCGCTGCACGACGAGGATGAAAAAGTTAAAGATCGCAGCTGGGCTGGCGGGGGGTTGGGGTCCCCCGCCAGCTGAAGCAATATTTTAAAAAGCCGGAGGAAGCGGACCTCGGGGTAGGTGACGGCGGTAGGCGAGGGAGGGAGGGTTAACGGCGGTAGGGGGGTCCGGGGCAAAATCTGCGGGGGCCCAGGCCCCTGTGGCTCCAGGCAGATACGCCCCTGGGTCAAAGTGACCCACATCAAGAAAATAATTAAAAAGAAGAACATAGTATTGACTTCATTGGCGAACAGAGAGGTAGCAGCAGGTAAGGAAAGCAGAGGGAGAGAGAGCTTGGCAATCCAGCAGCTTGCCCTGGTCCTATATGAGAAAGGAAATGAACCAATCATCATGTCAGACCATTTTCAGGACAATTTTAAAAGCTATTTTTATGCAGAAAGCAGTATTTTGTGTGTGGAAATAGGTGCTTATAAACTGGCACATTGATATAAACACAGACATGTGCATGTGAGCCTGTACGCTTTACCTAAACTGAGCAGAGGCAGCTCCAAGGAAGTAAGTAGTTCAGGAGGGTTTGCACTTAAGCGCTGTGACATCTTACGGCCAGAGTGCCACTCACTGGCTGTAGGGACAAGGCATCCCCCTATCTTTTGGCCCACTGTGCCGCCTCCTAGACCCCTTCAGCTGTAGGTCAAACACTGAGGCAAAGCTCATTAGGATGCCATATTCTTTAATCAATCACAAACTGGGGTAGGGTTACCATACGTCCGGATTTACCTCTTTTTGAGGACATGTCTGGGCGTCCGGGCGGGTTTTGCCAGACCGCCCGTTTGTCTGGATTTCTGGACAAACGGGTGGGCGGGTGGCGGACCTATTCTAGCCTCCCCTCCCCTTACTTACTTACTACTACTACTTGACATTTCTAAAGCGCTACTAGGGTTACGCAGCGATGTACAATTTAACATAGAAGGACAGTCCCTGCTCAAAGAAGCTTACAATCTAAAGGACAAATGTACAGTCAGTCAAATATCTACTGTCCTGGAATGTTGCTATTCCACTAGCAACATTCCATGTAGAAGCCTGCGTGGCCACATTGGTAATCTGCAAGGGCCGACTTCTACATGGAATGTTGCTAGTGGAATAGCAACATTCCATGTAGAATCTCAAATAGTAGCAACAGTGGAGGAGTGGCCTAGTGGTTAGGGTGGTGGACTTTGGTCCTGAGGAACTGAGTTCAATTCCCACTTCAAGCACAGTCAGCTCCTTGTGACTCTGGGCAAGTCACTTAACCCTCCATTGCTCCAGGTACAAATAAGTATCTGTATACAATATGTAAGCTGCATTGAGCCTGCCATGAGTGGGAAAGCGCGGGGTACAAATGTAACAAAAAGTAAAAATCACATTGCATATACAGAGGCCCTTTTACTAAGGCACAGTAGACGCTAGCGCACTCTGACCACATGGCAAAAAGCACTGCCTCGGGACAAGCTGAAGCATCGCAAGGTAGTGTGCCCATCAGTGCATGCTAATCCCGTGCTGAAAAAAAACATATATATTTTTTTCAACGTGGGAGGCGTGGCTATGGATGGAGAGTAGGTGTGCCCTGCGCTAATCGGGTAGTGTGGGCACAGTGCTGTGCACTGCCCGATTACCAAAGAGTTAGTGCAGGAGCCCTTAGCGCCAACAAAATAGGTGTCAGTAAATGCTCCCGCGGTAATGGCCATGTGCTAATTTGGAAATGAGAGCGTGGCCATTAAAGAAATATGTGGTAATGTGGCCATTTTACTGCTGCACTAAAAGTGGCCACACAGCACGTGGGAATCCCACACGCTGACAAAAGCGCCGACCACTTTTTTAGCGCGGCTTGGCAAAAGGGGCCCCATATAGCCAACAGCACTGCCTCTCTGAGCGGCGGCTCTAAACATATGTATTTTCTTAAACTTGGTGGCAGACAATCCCGATCACTGCCGCTGTTTCAGAACTGTGACTTACTACTTGCACTGTTCTTACCCTGATTTTGTTGACAGTGTAAAGTCGGCCCTTAGTAATGCTTAAAATTCTGTTCTGAAGTCCTCAGAACCTGTTTCTGAGCGAACAAGCACCTCTTGAGGCTACCTGCAAGCCTGAACTAGATCATGAGGAACAAAGCGGGCAAAACAGTTTAAAAACATGGCAACAGAAAGAAGGGCACTGTTAAGTCCATTTTAAATGGATCTGAAGGTTATATCAGCAGGTGGCCTGTTACAAGCTCATGCAGCTCTATGCAGGTTTATTAGTATTCCTTGCACTGATGGGAATTCAATGTCCCCGACACTTTTCAATACTTTCTAGCCTTGGCTTTGTCATTGCCCAAACACTGATAACTCTGGCAGTCCTAGGCAGGATTAAAGATGTGACAAAATATCTGTGGACTTCTTAACAATAAATCATCCAGAATGGAGCCTCAGCCTCCCTGATTATGTTAAGTGCATCTGTGCTTACTGTGAAATAATGTTAACGTAATGTACAGAATTTTTCTGTGCTGGCGTTGAAGGGGACATGCTAGACATGCTTTTAACAGTTAACAAGAAATGCTTGTTAAGTGGATAGGAGGTTATGTACTGCATATGGTTTTGTCATTCCATCTAGAGAGTAGCCCCCAGATTTGGACCAGGTCTTATATTACCCCCATTACATCCATATATTGCACCATGTCCCAGATATATACATTTGTTCACTACAATACATAGTACAAGTGTGGATCTTTTCTGATGGCCGCAGCTGGAGTTAAGGCAAGTGGATGTGAGACCACGACAAGTGAGTTGTCGCTGCCACGGTGTGTGGCATAGGGGTCTAGCCAAATAGAGCACACAGCAGTGCGTTATGTACAAGAAAGTGTTAACAGTAGTCAAGGCAAAAGTATTTTGTCATGTAGTAACAGTGAAACTGAGGATGTTAAGGACTTGTGCGCAGTCTCCCTCTTTTATGGAGGGGGGGGGGGGGGGCAACAGATGGTCAATGGTGCTTACCTCCAGACTTTGATGGAATGGCGGAATGTAACAACCAAAGAGATGTGTGATAAATGGATGATGGGAGAAATGTTGTCTTTATGTCAACCCTTGAAAAGAGTTGGCGAACAGGACTTCTATGGTCCGTGTATAACCAGGGCAAACTTGTGATTAGGCCGTTGACTGCTATGGAGGCAGTTGGAGCTGTGCGACTCTAAAAGCTAGATACCCAAAATGATTTAGATAGACTATACGGTGAAGTTAATATGTAGGGACTATGCATTGTAAATCAGTTTTAGTTGTATATTTGTTAAAACTACTATGCTGCGGCTAAATAAAATTCACTCTATCAATTTCATGTCTTATATTGTTGTTTATTGCATTTGTATCCCACATTTTCCCACCTATTTGCAGGCTCAATGTGGCTTACATTGTACCGTAGAGGCGTTCGCCATCTCCGGTAGAGAAACAAATACAAAGAGTTGTTGTGGTCGAATAAGGTTCATGTGTTATAGACACACCAGTAAAAAAGCCCCGTTTCTGATGCAAATGAAACGGGGGCTAGCAATGTTTTCTTCTGTGTGCACGTGGGAGTGTGTGTGTCCCTGCCCTCTGGCCTCTCTCCCCTCCCCCCTCCCCCCTCTGAGTCCTTCACTGTTACAGAGCCAGCGATTTGATTTCCTGCTCTGCTGTTTTCATTCACTGACTGAGTTACAGAGAGGGCGGGGCAGACACTCATAGGGAAACCGGATATCTCGCCCCCTTCACACTTCCGGCTGGAGGCTTCATAGAACGTTGGTGTTGCCTTTTATATAGAGAGATAACTTAATACATTTCTTGATTAGCTTTCGAAGGTCGCCCTTCTTCCTCAGATCGGAAATAAGCAAATGTGCTAGCTGACAGTGTATATAAGTGAAAACATTCAAGCATTACTATGACAGTAAAATAGATACTATTGGAGATTCTACATGGAATGTTGCTACTGTTGGAGATTCTACATGGAATGTTGCTATTCCACTAGCAACATTCCATGTAGAAGGCTGCGCAGGCTTCTGTTTCTGTGAGTCTGACGTCCTGCACGTACGTGCAGGACGTCAGACTCACAGAAGCAGAAGCCTGCGCGGCCACATTGGTGATCTACAAGGGCTGACTTATACATGGAATGTTGCTACTGGAATAGCAACATTCCATGTAGAATCTATAGAAATCAAACAAAATAAAACATGGAAAAGAAAATAAGATGATACCTTTTTTATTGGACACTAGTAAAAAAGCCCCGTTTCTGATGCAAATGAAACGGGGGCTAGCAATGTTTTCTTCTGTGTGCACGTGGGAGTGTGTGTGTCCCTGCCCTCTGGCCTCTCTCCCCTCCCCCCTCTGAGTCCTTCACTGTTACAGAGCCAGCGATTTGATTTCCTCTGCTGTTTTCCTTCACTGACTGTGTTACAGAGAGGGCGGGGCAGACACTCATAGGGAAACCGGATATCTCGCCCCCTTCACACTTCCGGCTGGAGGCTTCATAGAACGTTGGTGTTGCCTTTTATATAGAGAGATTGGGGAATCGTATAGAGGAGGAGTTGTGCAGTCTATTACGAGCTTTGGTTTCGTTGTGTAGCAGGGTTTAGGCACTTAAGTTGGGTCGATAGGGTATGCCTTTTCGAATAGGTTCTCCACCACCGCCAACTCCAGGCTCCGCTCATTCTGCCTCGCCTCACCCTATGCTTGGAACAACCTTCCTGAGCCCTTACGCCAAGCCCCCTCCCTGCCCGTCTTCAAGTCTTTGCTTAAAGCCCACCTCTTCAATGCTGCGTTCGGCACCTAACCCTTACCGTTCAGTGAATCCAGACTGCCCCAATTTGACTGCCCCTATCGGACCGACCGTTCACTTGTCTATTAGATTGTAAGCTCTTTGAGCAGGGACTGTCTCTCTTTGTTAAATTGTACAGCGCTGCGTAACCCTAGTAGCGCTCTAAAAATGTTAAGTAGTAATAGTAGTAGTAGTTTTTAGTGATTTCCGGAAGTTCAGGTGGTCGTACATTGTTTTCACGGCTTTTGGTAGTGCGTTCCACAGTTGTGTGCTTATGTAGGCGAAGCTGGATGCATAGGTTGATTTTTTTAGGGTGATGGGGGGGGGGGGGGGGGTGAAGGGTCAAAGAAGGTGCCAAGTGCTGGTTGCCATATTTGTGCCTTTATATGGCACAAAATCTGTTTATTGGTTTAACCCCTGACGTGAAATGTATCTGCTCTAAACAATATACACATCACCTTTCTTCTCATAAGTAGGGTGTTCTAGCCACCATTTCTCTGCTTTTCATACCTGCTCATTTCCCATGCCCTTTAAAAGAATAAATATGTATTTATCTACCTCATCCAAGCCTGGACAGAAGTTGGAGCTGCTTGCAAAAATAATGACTGAACAATGTACTTCACTTAAATCTCTGTTGTCAATATCCACCAAATATTAAGGGAAATCTTAAATGGAGCATTATTTTTTTTATAGATGTGCTACTCTGATGTAAGATTGTTCCTCTTGTTCTAAAGAATATTTTCTAATAAGGGCTATAAATCACAGAAAATCATTTGCTTCTGCGATATTAAGCTGTAGTCTACCAAAACCTATTACATTAGAAATGTATCCAAAGAGTCTAATGCTCCAATTAAAGACTAATGCAGGAGATTGAGAGGCACTGGCATTGATCAGTAATTGACAAGCATTTCATGGCCCTTTCTATAATAAAGATTTGAGAATCAAGCTGTGCATGTCAAATTTCCAAATCTTTCTTAATTAGAGGGTGTGCAATGAACAAGATGTTAAAATGTAAAAACAACAGACACATTAATAAAATTCATTAAGACAGCCATCAATGAAAATAAGTTGCCCGATCACTGAAAACAAAACGGAAAGAAAGATATAGACAAAATAGAAAGGAAGAACCTACATATGTGACTAAGACTTTCTTTCCCCCCCCCCCCCCCATATTATCTTCTCTTTCAAAATGCTGCTACCTGCAGTTTTCTCTCAGCCACACAGAGTAGCCTGGTGGAGGGGGGGGGGGGGGATGTCTTTGCTTTCCCCTCTCCATGCCTGCACAGCATGGTGTGATCAAAACAAAGATGGCAATTCACAGCGGAAGACCTGGACTCAATTTCCTGTATAATGTCCTCTGGTCCCCATATCAACCAGAGCTTAGGATCCCATAGAGGTAGCATTCACAGTATTTGGGAGAAGGAAGACCCAGCCATTTAATCAATCATTTAATTAATTAATTAAATAATTCATCATCAACCTCCTGTCATAAATGCCCAAGGAGTGGGAAAAGCAATGTAAAAGCCAATAAATACAACTTGCAGCTTTGAAAAATGCTATTATACATCTCTCTCTCTATACATATATATACACACACACACACATTCAAAATATAAAATATGTTGACCCATTGTTGTTTCAAGACAATTGAAACAACAATGGGTCAACATTCAAAAACACTTATCTGATAACAGTACCTGCTGCCTGGATAAGTGATGCTGATGGACATTCAGGGTATATATTGAGGGGCCCTTTTACTAAGCCGTGTAGGTGCCTATCTGCGCCGAACGTGCGCAAAATTGGAGTTACTGCCCGGTTACCGTGTGGCCCTTGTGGTAATTTCAATTTTGGCACGCATCCGCTACGCTCGTCTGAAAAATATGTTTTTATTTTCTGGCGCATGTAACGGACGCACGCCAAGTGGCATTTGACGCTCATAGGTCATTACCACCCAGACTCTTTACTGCTAGGTCAATGGCTGGTGGTAAGGTCTCAGAACCAAAATGGACATGCAACAATTTTGATTTTGCCACATGCCCATTTTTGGCAAAAAAAAAAGAGGCCTTTTTTACAGACGCACTAAAAAAATGGATCGGTGCACGCCCAAAACCAGCGCCTACACTACCGCAAGTCATTTTTCAGCGTACATTTGTAAAAGGACCCCTTATTTATTTAATATTTATTGAGGGGCCTGTTTACTAGGCCACACTATATATGTGCTAGTGTTTTTAGCGGCCACTAAAAATTAGCAGTAAACAGGGCCCTGAATTTATCTATTTAAAGGTTTGATAAACTACTGATAGTTTACAATTAACGGGAAAAAAAATAAATTTAGGAAAACTGATAGAGCAAACAGTCTGTGTTCAACTTAATGAATGGCTAGAAATGAGTAACTGGCTAGATCCATGTCAATCTGGATTCAGACCCAGTTATGGAACAGAAATGGTCCTCGTATCCCTGCTAGATGATCTTCACAGAAACAGAGACAAGGGATTTGCCTCGATGTTAGTACTGCTAGATTTCTCAGCAGCTTTTGACACTGTGGATCATGATATCTTGCTAGCACGACTGACAGAAACAGGTATCAATGGAACAGTACTTGCCTAGTTCAGATCCTAACTATCAGACAGGCAATAATCCATAATGTTTGGCAGCAACTCATCACCACCATGGACACTGACCTGTGGGGTACCACAAGGATCGATACTATCACCTATTCTGTTCAGTATCTACCTCAAGCCACTAGCTGAGCTGATTCGGTCAATGGACACTCAGTTCTAATCTATGCGGATGATGTGCAGCTACTCATACCCATTGAACCTGACTTACCTAAAGCCTTGAATAAACCGATCACTTGTCTAACATCAATTCAAGAATGGGCTAAACACAACAAACTTTGCCTGAACCCAAGTAAAACCGAGCTTCTCTGGGTCCCTAACACAAGTGGATGCGTACATCAAAATCCCTTTTGGAAAATAAGAACTCCCCTTGAAATCACAAGTCAGGAACCTTGGAATACAGTTAGATTCAACACTTACTCTTTCCCCAAATCCAAGCAACCTTCAAGAGCTGCTTCTACTATTTGCGACAGCTACGCTGCCTCTCTCCTTACGTCGAGAAAGTAAATCTTATCCCAGTTGTGCATGCCACGGTAACATCAAGACTGGATTACTGCAATGCACTATACAATGGTCTGACTACAAAGGGCCTGTACCAGCTCCAGTTGATTCAGAATGCAGTAGGAAGACTCATAGAAGGTTGCAAGCGACGTGACCACATCACACCATTTTTGCAGAGACTTCATTGGCTACCAGTACAATACAGGGCTAAGTTTAAAACTCTACGTCTGATCTTCAAGGCCCTGAAAGGAAATGGTCCAAGTATCTGAAGAATAGGATGATCCTCCACACACCGCCAAGGACACTAAGGTCCTCGCAAGGACTTTCACTGACATTACACGATGCGATACCCGCAAGCGAGCCTTCTCCGGAGTAGCCTCCACACTCTGGAATGCATTGACTGAAAGGCTCCGCTTAACACAAGACTATCTGTACTTCAGGAAGCAGGTGAAAGCTTGGCTCTTCAACCAAGCCTTTAATGGAAGAAGTAACTAACTTGTTAGTCTCACTCACACACACAAGGATTGACTCGGGCTGCACATACTGCAGTGGGACATGTTTATCCACTCCTACCCTAGCTGAGATGATATCTAGCCATCTCTGTGACCTCATGTGCAACTTTCTTCAAATTAGTGGCCTTACTTTCTAATTCTTCCTACTTTCTTACTCATCTATATGTTACAACTCTGCCTTACCCTTCACTACCAATTATAATGTTCTATTACGTATTGTGTAGTCATTGCAAGTAGTATACCATGCCATACTTTGTATTGTTACTTGAATATTTTTACTGCTGTAATTGCCTATTGCTCATGTTTGATCTATTCTTACTGTACACCGCCTTGAGTGAATTCCTTCAAAAAGGCGGTAAATAATCCTAATAAATAAATAAATAAATATAATCAACAGAACTGCATAAGACAGATAGGTGGAGATATACAGCACTAACATAACTGAATGACCGTACATACTAAATATCACCTACCTAATAAGGGTAAAAAGCAATGTGAACCCCTAAAAGTAGTCATACAACCACCTAAAAAATACAAAATAAAATAATTAAAAAAAAATAAAATCTCACAATGCTTGGCCTCAATCGCCGTCTCTTATGCTCATTCAATGATCTAAAAACATTGAAATTAATATTCACTTTATATTTAGTAATTTTTTGTTAAAAGTAAGAATCAGTGAAACATGCCTATTAGATGGGTTTCCTTGTTCTAATAGGTTATCAATAGAAATCAAACAAAATAAAACATGGAAAAGAAAATAAGATGATATCTTTTTTTATTGGACATAACTTAATGCATTTCTTGATTAGCTTTCGAAGGTTGACCTTCTTCCTCAGATCGGAAATAAGCAAATGTGGTAGCTGACAGTGTATATAAGTGAAAACATTCAAGAATTACTATGACAGTAAAATAGATACCATTGGAGATTCTACATGGAATGTTGCTACTATTGGAGATTCTACATGGAATGTTGCTATTCCACTAGCAACATTCCATGTAGAAGGCTGCGCAGGCTTCTGTTTCTGTGAGTCTGACGTCCTGCACGTACGTGCAGGACGTCAGACTCACAGAAGCAGAAGCCTGCGCGGCCACATTGGTGATCTACAAGGGCTGACTTCTACATGGAATGTTGCTAGTGGAATAGCAACATTCCATGTAGAATCTATAGAAATCAAACAAAATAAAACATGGAAAAGAAAATAAGATGATACCTTTTTTATTGGACATAACTTAATACATTTCTTGATTAGCTTTCGAAGGTTGCCCTTCTTCGTCAGATCGGAAATAAGCAAATGTGGTAGCAGATAGTATATATAAGAGAAACATCAAAATATTACTTTCACAGTCTGACAGAGTGGGAGGGTGGGGTTATGCATGGGGACATCAAAGCATTTCATATGTCCCCATGCATACCCCCACCCTCCCACTCTGTCAGACTGTCAAAGTAATGCTTTGATGTTTCTCTTATATATACTATCTGCTACCACATTTGCTTATTTCCGATCTGACGAAGAAGGGCAACCTTCGAAAGCTAATCAAGAAATGTATTAAGTTATGTCCAATAAAAAAGGTATCATCTTATTTTCTTTTCCATGTTTTATTTTGTTTGATTTCTATTGATAACCTTTAAGAGTGGACTAACACGGCTACCACACCTCTCTACTTGTTCTAATAGATAGCAACTCAAATGAATAGAAATGAATAGAAATTAACTTTAGTGTAAACACTACCTAAAAACATCATACTGTTCTGTGACAATCACATTTACTCTGATGATGATATCATTAAAAAGAACTACACAGTGACCATGAAAAAAACTGATTCAGAAGCACTAATCACAACTCACAGGCAATCCAGCACTCATTACTGCTGTTTGAATGGGTGGATATATAAACATCAATTGAAATCATTACTGTTGCAACGTACCAAACGTGCTTACTGTTCTGTAACAAACCACATTTACCCTGATGTGTCATTAGACAAAACTTTGCGCTGGATGAAGCAATACTGATTTAGAAGCACTCAGCAAAACTCACAGGCAATCCAGAGCTCTATGCTGCTATTTGAAAGGGTGGATATAGTACATCTATTTAAATCATTACTGTTGCAACCACATGTACCCTGATTGTATCATTAGAAAGAACTCAGCAATCCCAATTGAGAAACACTCAGCACAACTGGCATGTAATCCAGTGCTCTTTACTGATACTTGAATAGGTAGATATACAAGGGGAGACATGATAGAGGTATAGAAAATAATGAGTGGAGTGGAACAGGTGGATGTGAAGCGTCTGTTCACGCTTTCCAAAAATACTAGGACTAGGGGGCATGCGATGAAACTACAGTGTAGTAAATTTAAAACAGAGACAATTTTTCTTCACCCAACGCGTAATTTAAACTCTGGAATTCGTTGCCGGAGACCGTGGTGAAGGCGGTTAGCTTAGCAGATTTTAAAAAGGGATTAGACGGTTTCCTAAAGGACAAGTCCATAAACCGCTACTAAATGGATTTGGGAAAAATCCACAATTCCGGGAATAACATGTATAGAACGTTTGGGAAGCTCGCCAGGTGCCCTTGGCCTGGATTGGCCGCTGTCGTGGACAGGATGCTGGGCTTGATGGACCCTTGGTCTTTTCCCAGTGTGGCATTACTTATGTACTTATGTACTTCAATCACAACTGTTGCAACATACCAAACCCCCTTTAAATATTAAAGCTAACAACATTGGGCTGATCAGATTACACAAATTTCAATCAAACAGACGTGGAGCATAGAGCAACTGGCTTAGAAAAAGTAACTGACTTAGAAACTCTGCTGCTCCCCAATACCTCTCCACTCTTGTCTCTCCCTACATCCCCCCTCGGGTACTCCGTTCTGTAGATAAATCTCTCTTATCTGTCCCCTTCTCCTCTACTGCTAATTCCAGACTCCGTTCCTTTTATCTTGCTGCACCTCACGCCTGGAATAGACTTCCCGAGCCTGTACGTCTAGCCCCGTCTTTGGCTGTTTTCAAGTCCAAACTCAAAACCCACCTCTTTACCACTGCTTTTGACTCCTAACCACTACTCACTTGCCCTGTCCTTTATCCTCCTCTCTTTATTCCCTTTCCCTTTATTGTTCTGTCTACCTGTCTTATCTAGACTGTAAGCTCTTTGAGCAGGGACTGTCATAGTAACATAGTAGATGACGGCAGAAAAAGACCTGCATGGTCCATCCAGTCTGCCCAAGACAAACTCATATGTGTATACCTTACCTTGAATTTGTACCTGTCCTTTTCAGGGCACAGACCATATAAGTCTGCCCAGCAGTATTTCCCGCCTCCCAACCACCAGTCCCGCCTCCCATCACCGGCTCTGGTACAGACCGTATAAGTCTGCCCTCCCCTATCCTAGCCTCCCAACCACCAACCCCTCTTCCCCCCACCTGTCTTGTTTGTGTATGGTGTACAGCGCTGCGTATGCCTTGTAGCGCTATAGAAATGATAAGTAGTAGTAGTAGTAGTAGAAATTGCACTGATAAACATATATTTAAAGCAAGCCAAGCTGTTTAAACAGTACACACCACAATCTAAATTCCATATGGAGTATCTTATATCCTGCTTTACATAAGTGCCTTCCCAAGCTTACTCAGCAGACTTCACAATGCTATGTTGACTGGCAGCATTATAACAGACACTCTGATTGGTCCTTTAAATATCCCCTTTGAGAGTTCAAAGGTCAAACAGAACTCCACACCAGGAACCCACTAATCCAAACAAAAGTGTATATTAAATACTATGGTCATCTCAAAAACAGATGAGTGAAAATAAAAGTGAAAAAGCAGGGCTAATTTTATAAAAAGAATTCTGTCATGTGACATTTCCAGGCAAACGATGTAGAACAAGCATTGGATACGTGCAGTGACATACTGTATACTGACCACCAGGTGGATGATTTAAACAAACATTGGATTGAGCAGCACATATTGACAATCTTCTGGTAGTTGTAACAGGGTGTTCAAAGTGTGTAGAGCTTTATGGGTGATGAAGAGAATCTTGAACCAGGACCTGAATGCAACAGGTAACCAATGTAACTGAAGAAAAAGTGGAGTGATAAAATCAAACTTCTTAGCATGGAAGAGCAAGCAAGCAGCCGAGTTCTGAAGAGTTTGGACATGACGTAACTGAGTTTGAGAAATGCCAGTGTAGACAGTGTTGCAGTAGTCAATGCATGAAACGATAAAAGTATGAAGAAGAGTGTGAAGTGAAGGGAAATCAAGGAATTTACTGACAGATCAAACTACAGGGACACTTCATATAACCTTAAAGTGAGACAGCACACCACATGCAACAGCAACAATGTGATTTATGCTATTGAATGTCCCTGTAGTTTGATCTATATAGGCAGGAGTGGACGTCCCATTAGGGTTACCATATTTTGTCCTCTGAAAAAGAGGACACATGCCCCACCCGCGCCCCACCCCTGTCACATATTCCCCCCCACCCATGTCACATATTCCCCTGCCCCCGTCACCTCCCATCCCCCGGGTCACCTCCCCTCCACTTACTATCTACTGCCCTGGTGGTCTAGTGACCTCTTCGGGGCAGGAAAGAGCCCCCTCTTTCCTGCCTAGAGCTCTGTCTTTGCCCTGCATCCTGTTGCTGTGACTGTCTCAGGATTCAAAATGGCCGCCGAGAGTTGAAGTCTCGCAAGGCCGCTTCAACTCTCAGCGGCCATTTTGAATCACGAGACCATCACAGCAACAGAATGCAGGGCAAGGCAGCGCTCCGGGCAGGAAAGAGGGGGCTCTTTCTTGCCCTGAAGAGGTCACTAGACCACCAGGGCATTAGATAGTAAGTAAGGGGAGGGGAGGCTAGGATAGGCCCGCCGCCCGCCCGTTTGTCCAGAAATCCGGACAAACAGGCGGGATGGCAAAACCCTCCCGGACATGTCCTCAAAAAGAGGACATAAATGAACATAAGTCCAGGATTAACACAGAAGCATTACAAGCCCCTTTAGTTGCCCACTGGCGTCAGCACCATCATCAGTGGCAAGATATACGATGGCGAGTAATAAATATGGTCAAGACTGGGTGGGAGGGCGGTCAGATAGACAGTTTACTAAACTATCGGGAACAGTTTTGGATATACACATTAAATATGGTCATCCCTTAAGTGTTGAATGTAGAGGTAGAGTGGTCTACCCTCATTTAAATAACAATCCATTCCCTTACTTCTGATTGGTGCACTTCATTAAAAGGCAGACCTTTAAATTTGGGTTCACAACGCCGACCTGCCATCTTCAGATGGCTTGAGAGTAGATCAGTCGGCATGTCAGTGAAAACTATATAAGAGGTAAATAACGGAGAAGCTGTTCCCTTTTCTTTCACATTTAAAATTGATGTATGATGACGATTTTAGGTTTCAACAGATATTATAGCATAACTGATATATCTTTTTTGATTTTAGGGGGCTATCCTTGAGAAAGCCACACGACGGCGAAAAACATGTGCCATTTTGGACTGAAAAACCCTCTATTGCTGACATTATTGCTTTATAAAATTGTTCCATTTAAAGTGGTGTTAAAGACTTTATAATCGTATAAATAAGAAAGGCAAAGATTATGCATTATTTAAAATGATAAAGACCAGTGACGATATTGGGTATTTTTAAGCGACATTTGAACTCACGGGTCGTCGGTTACCCATGTTGAGGTCTTTGAGCAATAAATACCTATAATGTTAAGTACATAAAAGCAAACAGAGTTGAGCAGGTGATTTTTTGGTTTTGGACATTTTTACAAATGGACCTTTTTTTAGACATATTAAGATGTCCAACTGCTTTGAAAATAAACACCATAGATAGGCACTATAATATTCTCTGTTTTGTTCTCCATTCTTTTCCTAATAATTCCTAACAATCTATTTGCTTTCTTAGCCACCTCTGTACACTGAACAAAGGCTTTCAATGTATCATCAATGATGACACGAAGATCCTTTTCCTGAGTGGTGACTCCGTCCTAATATGGAACCTTGCATCATGCAGCTATAATTTAGGCTCCTCTTTCCTACATGTATCACTTTGCAGTTGCTCAAATTAAAACGTTGTTTGGATGCCCAGTCTCTCAGTCTTGTAAGGTCCTCTTGCAAATGTTCACGAATTTACTCACCTCACTCCTTATTCCCATTTCCAGATCATCTCCCCTTACGTTCCTACCCGCAACCTCCGCTCTCAAGACAAATCCCTCCTTTCAGTACCCTTCTCCACCACCACCAACTCCAGGCTCCGCCCTTTCTGCCTCACCTCACCCCATGCTTGGAATAAACTCCCTGAGCCAATACGCCAGGCCCCCTCCCTGCCCATCTTCAAATCCTTGCTCAAAGCCCACCTCTTCAATGTCGCCTTCGGCACCTAACCACTATACCTCTATTCAAGATATCTAGACTGCCCCAACTTTGTCCTTTAGATTGTAAGCTCCTTTGAGAAGGGACTGTCCTTATTGTTAAACTGCACAGCGCTGCGTAACCCTAGTAGCACTCTAGAAATGTTAAGTAGTAGTAGTAGTAGTAATTTGTAAATATGCTAAAAAAGCAGTTGTCCTAGCACAGACCCCTCAGTGCACTATTTGAAAAGAGCACACTCTTTTTGAAACAGCACGCACTCTTTCCCCGATCGCATGCTCTAGTGTGAGCCGTATGCGTGTGCAAATAGTGTGAACTATCGGGAAAGAGTGCGCACTAGTTGCAAGACCTCGTGGACCTACCACCCAGAAATGCTAAAAGATCTTCCTGCACCTTTCTTAACCTACACTTCCCCAGTTGTAAAGGTCTAAAATACAAACTAACACACGCGACCAGCTTTTCTTATATAAGTACGCAGCTGTGGAATACACTTCCATCTCACTTGAAATCGATCAACGAATTAAGTAACTTCCGCAAATCTCTGAAAACCTATCTCTTTAACAAAGCCTACCAAGAAAACCCATAGCCAACTATAATACAACACCTGCCCACCTTTATTCAGAATGTATCCTTCTATTACTGCTTGACCAAATCCTCCTGTTTTCCTTGACTTTCTAAAACCAATTGTATTCTGCACCCTGGTATGGAGATACCATAACAGGACTTTGTAAGCCACATTGAGCCTTCAAATAGGTGGGAAAATGTGGGATACAAGTGCAATAAAATAAATAAAGACCGTGCACTTTGAACAATATTGCTACCATTACCGCCAGGTTAGTGCCGCGCTATTAAATTTAAAAAAATTTTTCCAGCATGCCGAAAAAGGTGCACGTCAAGCCGGAACTACCACCGGCGGCCGCGTTGGGCCAGCGGTAGTTCTGGGACAGCGTGTGGTAAGTCCATGTTGGGCTTTCCGACGTTTTGTAAAAGGGACCGCCATAGACAGTCGTTTTAGAAAAGGTGCGGTACCTTGTGAAGCAATTTTCACCGTTATTATTATTATTATTTATTGCATTTGTATCCCACCTTATCCCACCTATTTGCAGGCTCAAAGTGGCTTACATAGTTTTGTTACACACAGTTAATCCTGGATGTCAGGTATAATTATTGTTGTGCCGAGATTAAGTAGGAGGAGAAGTAGAGAGAAGAAGGAAGGAATTTAGTAGGTATATTAAACGATGGGTTTTCTTAGACGATGGGTTTTCAGAGGTGGATTAGTACAGTTCTGGGTTTTCATTGTAGGCTTTGTTGAAGAAATATGTCTTGAGGGATTTGCGAAAGATAGTTGTTTCGTTGATTGTTTTCAGGTCTCTAGGTAGTGCGTTCCATAACTTCGTGCTCATGTAGGAGAAGGTGGTATCATGCATCGTCTTGGTTCTAATATTGTGATTTCAGCTTTTCTACCACATCATTAACTTCTTCTTCCATCAACTGACATCTGAGGTACTGATGGTTTCAGATTCAGTCTTTAGACTGTGATTTGAAGCTGGTAGATTAAAGATGCAATTGGAAAAACTAAAGCACACACTCGAAGGGTAATACGGTATTGAGCCAAAAAAAAAAGATTTGCTATAAACCTTCAAACTTCTGAAAAAGTTGGAGCTATTAAAGATGTTTTGGCTCTTGTTGAACTGGTACAGGAAATTACAAGTGAGGCTTAAGTACAGATCACTTGGCTTAATAGCTACTTATTGGTGGAAGAACAGGCTCACTGAACATTAACATTTAAATTAATAGGGAATATTGGAGTGGTAAAAATGATTAAACTAGTGAACCTCTTGATTGCTTGTGCCCTCTGTGCTATAGTTTTGCATTGTTAGATTTCTCAATTAGTAGGACAAAAGGAACAGGGATGAAGAAGGGAAGGGAGGTGAAGGGGGTGGGGGGAGTCAATCATCACAATTTTCTATTGCTGTGCCAAGAATGGACTGTATACAAGTAACTATTGATGGCTATAGAATTATAATGAGAAATTAACTTTTCTCATTTTTGGCACATAAGGAAATAGAAGGCCCTTTTACTAAGCTGCAATTTCCCCAGCAAGCTGGCCTGTTAGAAAACTGCCTGCATCTGTCTTATTAACAGTGTAATTTTATAAGGGGGGGGGGAGCCTGGTTAACGCACCTTTTAAGATGCCTATATTAGTGGCTGACCAAATTTCAGTTTCAGGTTCGGCACTGAAATCGACCCGAAATCCAAGTTTGGGTTTCAGTCGAAACTGAAACTCTCCTCCACTGTAATCACTCTCTGCCCCCACCTCTGCAACAATCACTTTCCACACCCTCCCTTGGGCTGCCCAACCACCCGAAGGACCTCCACCGAACCTACCTTTAAATATCCTAGTGGTCTAGTGGCCTCTTCCAAACAAGAGAGCTCCCCAGTCGCCAGGGCTGCCGAGGGGGGGGGGGGACAGGGGGGCAAAATTCCCCAGGCCTGGGCCTCTGAGGGGGGCCCGGCGCCGGGGGCGGGCCGCCGGCGCTGCAGTCCCCAATCTCACCTGCCTGCCTCCATGGCTCCGGGCCCCCTTCATTCAAAGCGGCAGTCGCAGATCGCCTCTCTTCTGGCCTTCCCTCCCTGTGTCCCGCCCTCGCGGAAACTGGAACTTACATCAGACGAGGGCGGGACACAGGGAGGGAAGGCCAGAAGAGACGAGATCTGCGACTGCCGCTTTGAATGAAGAGGGCCTGGAGCTGTGGAGGCAGGCAGGTGAGACCGCGGACTGCAGCGGCGGGGGGAGCGACGGGGGTGGAGGCGGGGCAGCAGGGGGGAGGCGGAGGCGAGGCGGCCGTGCCCCGGGCCCGGCCTAGTCTCTCGGCGGCCCTGCCACTCGCTCTTGCCCCCACTAGTTCTTACCTGTTGCTTCCTCCTCTATGGTTTTCCTCTGCTGTCAAAATATAGGGCCTATTTGCGAGAGTTTTAAATGGGGGAGGGGGAGGGGGAGGTGGAAGGGCTTGTTAGCCTACAGCCCACCAAATAGTTAATCCTGCACTACTTCTACCATATCAGCTGCCAGGGCCTAGGCTCCTTGCCAATTGGAGGCATGTGCCACAAATTGTCACCATGCCTGTACACAGGGCAGGAGGAAACATGACAAACATCAGTCACACAAACCACTGACTAAATTTGTTCTTATTTGCAGAAAAACCTATAGAACTCATTCAAATGTACCACAATGGGAGACCAACATTTGCCTTTCTCACATATCCCTAACACAAGAACCTTCAAATTTTGGTCTATAATATCAAGCATTACTGCACATATTTCTACTCAAATAATATATAAGACTATTAACATTATTGGAACTATTTATGCCTTAGAGTTTACATTGTTCAAAATAAGCATAATTATATTGTGATAAAATGAATATCCTGCTTATTTTCAAAGGAGATGGCCGGCCTTCTCCTAAAGCCGGCCAAATCGGTATAATCGAAAGCCGATTTTGGCCGGCTTCAACTGCTTTCCGTCGCAGGGCCGGCCAAAGTTCAAGGGGGTGTATCGGCAGTGTACCAAAGGCGGGACGGGGGCGTGGTTAGGAGATGGCCGGCCTCGGTTGATAATGGAAAAAAGAAGGCCGGCCCTGATGAGCATTTGGCCGACTTTACTTGGTCCCTTTTTGTTCATGACCAAGCCTCGAAAAGGTGCCCAAACTGACCAGATGACCACTGGAAGGAACTGGGGTCACCTCCCCTTACTCCCACAGTGGTCACCAACCCCCTCCCACCCCACCCCCAAAACAAATTAAAAAACATTTTTTGCCAGCCTCTATGCCAGCCTCAAATGTCATACCCAGCTCCATCACAGCACTATGCAGGTCCCTGGAGCAGTTTTTAGTGGGTACTGCAGTGCACTTCAGGCAGACAGACCCAGGCCCATCCCCCCCACCTGTTACACCTGTGGTGGTAAATGGGAGCCCTCCAAAACGCACCCGAAACCCACTGTACCCACATGTAGGTGCCCCCCCCCCCCCCCCCGTTACCCTTTAAGGGATATGGTAGTCTTGTACAGTTGTGGGTAGTGGATTTTGGGGGGCTCAGCACCCAAGGTAAGGGAGCTATGCACCTGGGATCAATTTGTGAAGTCCACTGCAGTGCCCCCCCCCAGGGTGCCCGGTTGGTGTCCTGGCATGTGAGGGGCACCAGTGCACTTCAAATGCTGGCTCCTCCCATGACCAAATGGCTTGGATTTGGCTGGGTTTGAGATGGCTGTCATTAGTTTCCATTATCGGCGAAAACCACTGGCGGCCATCTCTAACGCCGGCAATCTTTAAGGGTGGCCCAGTTGAGATTTGGCCAGTCCCAACCGTATTATCAAAATGAAAGATGGCCGGCCACCTTGTTTCGATAATACAGTCGGGTACGCCGCTTGATGGAGCCGTCATTAGAGATGGCCGCCCTTATAGATGGCCGGCCACGTTCGATTATGCCCCTCCACATCATCTAAGGAGTCAATATTCAAAGAGATTTAACCAGCCAGAAACAGCTGCTGGCCGGTGAAACCCCCTTGTGTGGGGCTATCCGCTGATATTCACTGGCATTTAGCCCAGTGTCGCTGAATATCATCACAGACTGCTAAAGTGAAAGCTGACTATTCTGTAATTGGTCTAGGGGCAGAGCCAGCACTTATGTGGCTATGATATGCGACCATAATAGACCAAATAAAAATCAGTCCCATCTTTATGCAGTGTTGCTTAGGGGCCCTTTTACTAAGCCGCGTAGGCACCTACCTACGTGCACCCAACGCAAGCAAATTCGGAACTACCGCCTGGCTACCACATGGCCTGGGTGGTAATTTCACTTTGTACGCGCATCCAGTAGGTGCGCCAACTGGGCAGTAATCAGCATTGTACACACACAATGACGATTACCACCTGGTTAACACGTGAGACCTTACTGCTAAGTGAATGGATGGCAGTAAGGTCTCAGGCCCAATATGGACACATGCCAATTTTCATTTTGTCACACAGGCCTTTTTTTTTTGCAGGCACAATGAAAAATGGACCTGTCCGTGCCCAATACACGCATCTACAACAGCGCAGGCCATTTTTCAGTGCACCTAAGTAAAAGGACCCCTTAGACAGTTAAGTGCTGAATATCGCACTTAACCATATAAGAGACAGCTGGCCGCATAAACCCAGATATTCAATGCTGATGCCCATATATGGCCTGGCATTGAATATCTGGGAACATTGCCCTGGCCAGTGGCGGTCCTTGGTTGGCTGCCACCCATGGCGGATTGCCACTGTGCAGCCCCCCCCTCCAGCGAACCACCTCCAAGACCCCCTCCCCGGGGTGCATTCTTACCTGCTGGGGTGATGGGAGCAGCCGCACGGCTGTCGGCTCCGCTGGTTCCCTGCTCCCAGTGCCCCCAAACAGGAAGTAACAGCAGCGTGCACCCGGAGCGGACTTCCCCTACCGCCCAGACCTCGGTACACCACTGGCCCTGGCAGCTAAAATACGCTCAATATCGACCCCTTTATTTTTCCAAATTGGATTGTAAGAAAATCCACATTAAACTTACCCTCTCCAATGTAATTTCTTCAAATTCATATTCAATTTCTGTTCCATTGACCTAAGGAAAAGTAGACACAAAATCAGATACTGTAAAGGTACACATTTTGTCCTCATTTCTTTCTAATATGGCACTGTGTTAGTATAATGTATAGGGTGGGTGTGGAAATACTTAATTGCTTAAAAAATTAAAAAAACAAATGTCCACAAAACAACAAAATATATTAGCATAAACAAAACACTGGAAGAGATTTTAGTCTGTTGAGACCAAGGAACGAAATGTGTTGGTGTATCTGGTTGCTTTAGTATTTCAAGATGGAACTATGGTGATGTGATGTGTTGTTCCTTATCATACATATAAGCTGAGTTTTGTTTAAAACTCTTAAAACAGTTTTCAAAGAACTTGATTCAGTTCTTACACACCCCTTAACACATACCATATACATCCCAATTTGGAATAATCCAAAGTTCAAAATTAACAACTCTTGTATTAATTGGACTGCTTGGAAAAGAGCTGGCATTTGGTCCCTTAATGATGTCATAAAAGATCACTCTTGGCTTCCCTTTTCCCAATTATGTATAAAATTTGGCCTCACAAATTCTCAACACTATAAATGGATCCAACTCAAACATTGTGTAACTAATACATTAGATATAAGTAAATTAACTACTGAGTTACCCACTTGCTGGAAACTCTGCAAATCATTTATGTCTTCCAAAAAAGTTGCATCTACATGGTACAAAATACTTCAATTAGCTAAATTCAGCTCACCAACTAGTACCATGCAATCATGGGAACATGATCTAAACACCCAACTAAATGAAAAAGAATGGGAAAATTTCTGGTTCAAAACTACTCATACCACCAAATCAGCGTCCATTTCACAATCCATGTTCTACCTAGCACACAGGGCCCTATGGACTCCAGCTAAACTCGCCAAAATGAATACGACAAAAACCAAAAATAATATGAATAAATGCTGGACATGTGAAAGGGATGTTGGAAATCTCAAACATATTATTTATTCTTGTTCATTTGTTCAAGATTATTGGAACTCTGTATGGAACACAATATCATCTACCTTGAATATTCAAGATGTTTTAACATATAACATAGTCATATTTGGATCCCTAATGATACAATCACCACTAGACAAATATCAAGCACAATTATTAGACATAATGTTACATCAAGCCTTAAGAACCCTTTTCTTTTGTTGGAAAGACCTTACCAAAGTAACGTATTTAACTTGGTGGAATTCTGTGTGTATATTAGCTAAATATGAATATGCTACGGCTGAAAAATATAACTCACTTGTTAAATACAATAAAATATGGACTTCTTTACTAGATCAACTACATAATAACCTCTCTTAGAGTTGAATTTATGTATGATCATGACTTATTATAGCAATAATTCTTGTATAATCTTAGTCTGAACATGTAGGCTGATGCTTTGTTATTGTTAATCTGTTATGCTGGTTATTTGCTTTTATTTTAGCCATTTGTTATTGTCTACAAAACA
Source organism: Microcaecilia unicolor (assembly GCF_901765095.1). Taxonomy (NCBI): domain Eukaryota; kingdom Metazoa; phylum Chordata; class Amphibia; order Gymnophiona; family Siphonopidae; genus Microcaecilia; species Microcaecilia unicolor. Next base: position 34,707,425 of record NC_044034.1, read on the forward strand.
CAATAAAAATATTGGAACAAAAAAAAATATATTAGCATAAAGCAGTAGTTATCACAAACACATTTCAGACAAGGAAGGAAAAAGGCCTCAAAGAGCTCCAGGATCTAACAAATCCTATAGAGCTGAAATAGATCGTAACGATCAACTCTTCAATGGTCTTGTAAAATAATGTTGTTAAAGGTTTCCTATAACACAGTGCTTCTCAACCCAGTTCTTGAGGCATACCTAGTCCCATCAGGTTTTCAGGATATTCCCAACGAATATGCATGAGACAGATTTGCATGCATGCGCTGCCTGCTTGGTATGTAAATCCATCTCATGCATATTCATTGCAGATATCCTGAAAACCTGATGGGACTAAGGGGCCCTTTTACTAAGCTGCATAGGTGCCTATGCGCGCCCAAAGCATGCCAATTTGGAACTAACGCCCGGCTACCATGTGGCCTAGGTGGTAATTTCATTTTTCACGTGCGTCCATTACATGTGCCGGAAAATATATTTTATTTTCTAGTGCGCTGCTAACAGGGCAGTAATAGGCATTGTACATGCGCTGACAATTACCGCCCGGCTAACGCATGAGACCTTACTGCTAAGTCAATGGGTGGCGGTAAGCTCTCAGGCCCAAAATGGACTCGCGCAGAGACTTAAGCTAAGTGCTTGTAAAAAAATATTTATCTTATGATGTGCCTTGGATTGTTATAATCACTAAAAGATATCAAAAAATTAACAAAATTATTAAAACATGAAGGTTTTTGACCAATGATAATACCGGAGTCTAGATAAGCTGGCACTTAGAAACTCTGATCTGCTGCCAAGCGTAGACCGTTGAGGTCTTTTCCGCCATTAACATTTATATAAATACTAGTAAATAAGGCCCGTTTCTGACACAAATGAAACGGGCGCTAGCAAGGTTTTCCTCGGAGTATGTTTGAGAGAGTGTGTGTGAGAGTAACTGTGTGAGAGAGAGAGAGAGTGAATGTGCGAGTGTGTGACAGAGAGAGAGTGAGTCTGGGTTCGAGTGTGTCTATGAAAGAGAGAGTGTGTGTGTAAGAATGAGAGTGTGTGTGTTTCAATGTGTGCGAGTGCGTATCTGAGACACAGTGAGTGTGAGAGAGTGTGTTTCACACAGATACACTGTGTGTGAGAGTGTGTGTGTGAGACAGTGTGTGTGAGACAGAGTGTGAGAGAGTATTTGTGCGATACACAGACTCTCTGTGAGACCGAGAGAGTGTATAAGACCGAGAGTGTGTGAGAGTGACTGTGTGACACATAGAGAGTGAATGTGATACAGTGTGAGACATAGTCTGAGAGACTGTGTGAGAGTGAGAGAAAGACACTGATTGTGAGAGAGTGTGTGTGTGACAGAGATACCTCCCCCCTCCCTCTGGGGTCTCAGGGCCCCCTCCCCCTCTGGTATGAGGACCCCCTCCCTCCCTCTGCGTGGTTGGCAGCACCGTGCGAGTGTGTGTGACAGAGACAGAGTGAGATTGGGTGCGAGTGTGTCTGTGAGAGAGAGTGTGTGATTGTCCTCTCTCCCCTGCCCCCCTCCAGCCACCCAGCGATTCTCCTCTCTCCCCTGCCCCCCCCCTCCAGCCACCCAGCTATTCTCCTGTCCCTCCTGCCCCACCTCCAGCCACCCAGCGATTATCCTCTATCCCCTGCCCTCCCTCGAGCCATCCGGCGATTCTCCTGTCTCCCCTGCCACCCCCCCTCCAGCCACCCAGAGATTATGCTCTCTCAGAACGTTGGAGGTGAGTGCCCCCCACTCCAGCCACCCAGCTATTCTTCTGTCTCTCCTGCCCCCCTCCAGCCACCCAGCGATTATGCTCTCTCACGTTGGAGGTGAGTTTGTTCCCTCAGTCCTGCCTTCTGATTACCTGCCCTCGATGTCATCACATTTTGATGCGAGGGCGAATGGTGAGTCGAAGTCGATGACACACTTACGAACCCTTCACTGAAGCCACGGAGTCAGCTTCAGAACGTTGAGGGTGCGTTTTATTATAGTAGAAGAATGAAATTAAACATTAACAGCTCACAGTGAAAAGGTATTATTATTTGAAACTTCAGCTAGTTAAGTGGGTCTTTACAATAATTTTGCTGAATAATTTATCTAGTCAATACTGAGATCACAAATCTCCCAGCTTGCTGTATCAACAGTCTAGCTTTCCTCAGTATATAGTCATATTCCTTCATTTATAATGAGTACATGTGTACAGGTTTTTAAGAACTTGTACAAATAGGAATGAAAGTAATGCTCATATAAATCCATTTCAAATACAATATATTATCCTTCATGGATTGTCCTTCATGGAACACTCAAATCAAAATATTACTTATCTATACCAGTCATTATCCTGCTTATTTTCGAAGGAGAAGGGCGGCCATCTTCCGACACAAATCGGGAGATGGCCGGCCAAATTGGTATAATAGAAAGCCGATTTTGGCCGGCTTCAACTGCTTTCTGTCGCAGGGCCGGCCAAAGTTCAAGGGGGCATGTCGGCAGTGTACCGAAGGCGGGACGGGGCGTGGTTAAGAGATGGCCGGCCTCTGCCGATAATGGAAAAAAGAAGGCCAGCTCTGACGAGCATTTGGCCGTCTTTACTTGGTCCCTTTTTGTTCACAACGAAGCATCGAAAAGGTACCTGAACTGACCAGATGACCACCAGAGGGAATTGGGGATCACCTCCCCTTACTCCCCCAGTGGTCACCAACTACCTCCCACCCAAAAAAAATAAATAAAGCACATTTTGCCAGCCTCAAATGTCATACCCAGCTCCATCACAGCAGTATGCAGGTCCCTGGAGCAGTTTTTAGGTGGTACTACAGTGCACTTCAGGCAGGCGGACCCAGGCCCATCCCCCCTACCTGTTACACTTGTGGTGGTAAATGGGAGCCCTCCAAAACCCACCTGAAACCCACTGTACCCACATGTAGGTGCCCCCCGTTACCCTTTAAGTGCTATGGTAGTGTTGTACAGTTGTGGGTAGTGGGTTTTGGGGTCTCAGCACCCAAGGTAAGGGAGCAATGCACCTGGGATCAATTTGTGAAGTCCAATGCAGTGCCCTCTAGGGTGCCCGGTTGCTGTCCTGGCATGTGAGGGGGACCAGTGCACTGGAAATGCTGACTCCTCCCACAACCAAATGGCTTGGATTTGGCCGGGTTTGAGATGGCCGCCATTAGTTTCCATTATCGGCAAAAACCAATGGTGGCCATCTCTAACGCCGGCGATCTCTAAGGGCGGCCCAGTTGAGATTTGGCCAGCCCCGACCGTATTATCGAAACAAAAGATGGCCGGCAATCTTGTTTCAATAATACAGTCGGGTACGCCGCTAGATGGGGCCGTCATTAGAGATGGCCACCCTTATAGATGGCTGCTCCCATTCGATTATGCCCCTCCATGTCAGTAATGTGTTTTGTAATACTTTCCACATTTCAATCATAGATCACAATCTTTATTATACATTGTAAACTTTACAATTGCAAAGGGTGATATGGCAAATATCTCAATAAACTAAGCTAAACTTTTCCTCAGCTCTATTTCTAGTATTGTTGACAGAGCCTATGTCGCTCATTTTCAAAAGAGAAAATGACTCAAAAGCAGCACAAAGCACCAGATGGACTTTTTCACGGAAAAACGTCCAAGTTGCAATATTCGAAACTCAGATTTGAGATGGTTTGCATTGCAGTTCATTGAAATTGCAAGGGTGCGTGTTGGAGAAGTGTTTTGAGAAGGATTTGGGCAGACCTAGAATTTGGAAGTTTTCATGGGATAATGAAGTAAGATAAAAAAATCTAGGGCAAAAATTAGGATGTTTTCATCTGTACTTAGTACATAAGTACATAAGTATTGCCATACTGGGAAAGACCAAAGGTCCATCGAACCCAGCATCCTGTTTCCAACAGTGGCCAATCCAGGTCACAGATACCCGGCAAGATCCCAAAAATGTACAAAACATTTTATACTGCTTATCCCAGAAATAGTGGATTTTCCCCAAGTCCATTTAATAACGGTCTATGGACTTTTCCTTTAGGAAGCCGTTCAAACCTTTTTTAAACTCCACTAAGCTAACCGCCTTTAGCACATTCTCTGGCAACGAATTCCAGAGTTTAATTACACATTGAGTGAAGAAACATTTTCTCTGATTTGTTTTAAATTTACTACATTGTAGCTTCATCGTATGCCTCCTAGTCCTAGTATTTTTGGAAAGCGTGAACAGACGCTTCACATCTACCCGTTCAACTCCACTCATTATTTTATAGACCTCTATCATATCTCCCCTCAGCTGCCTTTTCTCCAAGCTGAAGAGCCCTAGCTGCTTTAGCCTTTCCTCATAGGGAAGTCGTCCCATCCCCTTTATCATTTTCGTCGCTCTTCTCTGCACCTTTTCTAATTCCACGATATCTTTTTTGAGATACGGCGACCAGAATTGAACACAATATTCGAGGTGCAGTCGCACCATGGAGCGATACAAAGGCATTATAACATCCTCATTTTTGTCTTCCATTCCTTTCCTAATAATACCTAACATTCTATTTGCTTTCTTAGCTGCAGCAGCACACTGAGCAGAAGGTTTCAACGTATCATCAACAACGACACCTTCTTTCAATCAAAACTAAGTCACAAAAAGGTGTACTAACTGACTGCCTGACCACTAAAGGGAACAAGGCATGACCCCCCTCCCACCCCTCAAAGATGTACCAGGCTCTGTGACGGCTTCAGATATTATGGCCATTCCTAGTAAAGCAGCAAGTAGGAGTAGGGTAGTGTTCAGTGCAGTGGACTGTACAGAAAGGGACCCAGGTCCATATACCACTCTAACTAGTACACTTGTGCTGGAAATTGTGAGCCTTCCAAAACCCACAAAATGCCAACTGTACCTATAGATATGAGACACCTGTAGACCTGAGGGCTTTTCTAGTGGTATACACTTAGATACAGTAAGAGGCCCTTTTACTACGGTGTGTAGGCACCTTCGTTCGTCCAATGCACGTCAAATTGGAACTACTGCCCAGCTACTGTGTGCCCGGGTGGTAATTCCATTTTTGAGGTGTGTCCAAAACATGTGGTAGAAATTTTCTACCATGTGGCATTACACGGCGGTAAGCAGCAGTGTACGCACACTGATTATTACTGCCCGATTAACGAGTGAGACCATAATGGGTGGCAGTAAGGTCTCAGGCTCAAAATGGCAGTGCGCTGGTCTTAGTTTTGCCGCACGTCCGTTTTCAGCCAGGAAAAAAGAGGCCTTTTTGTAGCCACACTGAAGAATGGACCTGCGAGTGTCCAAAACGTGCCTACACCAACTCAGGCCATTTTTCACCACGCCTGAGTAACAGGGCTCCTAGGTTTTTAGGTGTTCCGGGTGGGCTGACAATACAAAATAAGGGAATTAGGTTGGGATTTGTACCTGGATTCCTTTATGTGATATCCACTGCACTGACCACTAGGCTGCCTCTCTCCTCTGCTCAGATAATGTGGCCAGTTTACCAGGAATGGTGCCTCGCAGCCACCCTTATGGCTTTTTTTTGTGCGTTTTTCTCTAGGCCTTTTTTTTCTAATGGTACCTAAAGAAATACATACTGAGCACAAAAACGTCAGAAAATTAGAGATTTTTGAAACAAAAAAAAAAAAACAGACGTTTTTCTGGTTTGAAAAATTGCTATGTTCAGGATGAGAATTTCAGACGTTTTCACCAAAACGTCTACAATTGGGCTTGGATGTCATATCGAAAAAGCCCCTCCACATCTTCTTCCTGGCTCTGCTTGGGAAGTTCTCCCTTTTGGGGGTGAGGTGGAGGGGGGTGGCTTTTATGGGACTGAAGGCTATCTGCCAAAAACTGGTTTTCAGTGGGGTGAATGGAGACAGAGATGGGATGATCTCAGCCCTGCGACTTTTTCAATTGAGTGGTTGGGAGGGAAGGTTCCAGGAGGCTTTCAGCCCCACAACTTCATTTCAAGTCATGCGGGTGAGCGTGGCAATCTTGTTGAGCATCGGCCACCCACATCTAGGCTACCTACTGAGCCTGCAAAGAGGTGGGATAAGGCGGGATACAAATGCAACAAATAAATAAATAAATGCTTGGATTTGAGCAGCCAGGTTAGGCACCTGTCACTGGAAATCAGTGCTAGGTATCTAACGTTCACCTTCAACATGATCTGTTCCAGTCAGGCTCACGTTTTAGTTCTTTCATTTGGAACCTTGTGCAAATATGCACCAAAATCTATGCAAATACATTTGATTTTCAAAGGGTCAATTTAGGAATCCAACTCCTACAGTTGACACCTAAATCCTTTGTCAAATTTACCTCATATTGATTAATAATATAATCAAAACGTGTACCGATGCTCTAGATTTCTACAAAATCGGTATTCAGCCCTTATATTCTGAAGGATGTTAGCAGTCTAGTATTATTTTCTACTAGTAAAAAAGGCCCGTTTCTGTGAGCAATGAAACGGGCGCTAGCAAGGTTTTCCTGCGGCAGTGTCGTGAGGTGTTTGGAGGGCAGCGTCGGGAGGGTGCAGGTGGGTAGTTTTCTTGTGGAGGGCGGCAGCTTTGGGGTCCCGGTGGATCAGGTGTTCGGACAGCACTCCTCCCCCTGCGTAGTGGTGTTTGTCGCTGTGCATCGGGGGGGGGGGGTGGAGGCCCTGCGTATGTCGCTGTTTCTCGCTGTGCGTGAGGGGGGGGGAGCATCGGAGGGCAGTGGAACTGCCGATTGGCTGAGTGCAATAGCCCCGCCATCCACGTCAACACGTTGTGACGCGAGGGTGGGGCAGACACTCATGGGATCTTGCAACTACAAATTTACATTTAGAATGTTGGGGTTGTGAATTATGTGTGGATGGGGCGTGGCTGAGGGCGGGTTTATGAGTGAGAGTGAGAGTGAGTGGTGATGGCAGCCTAGAAGACTACAGGGCTTCAGTGTTTCCCTGCCACACAGTAAGGTTCAGAACGTTGGAGGTGAGAATTATTTATATAGATGCTTTGACTACTTTTTGATGGTTCGGTTCGATAATTTCAGTAACAAAAAAGCAGTTGCCTGTACAGTGCACAATACATCATTATTCTGTATAATCTTGGTTTTCTTGCATTTTCTTGATAAACTTCTTTAAAAATGCATCTAAAATAGGCATTATCTCCTATTTCTTTGTGTTTTTACATATTTGCATTCTTCTTTCCAGTGGGTTATTAAAATGCCAAGTCCAAAAAAGGCTCCACCTCTCCAATAAAATGCAGCAAGGGCGCAAAGGTACAGAAGTTGATGTAATTAAAATGCACAGTCAGAACTGTAAATGGTTTTAATTATAATTGTTTCCCAGCAGGACTATAATTTCATTAACAAGGGATTACTTGAATAATAAGAAGGATGTTAATACACTCAAAGAAATGAACAAAGTTAGTAGGAACTTTTATGGCTCTGAGTTGCTTACGCTATTATCTCGATGCATTGGAGTTCTTTTTATTATCTACAGTATTAGGTCTTCTTGCCCAGGGTGCCTTACAGTACATAGTACCACAGCTACTCAAACTGCGGAGCACCCTAAACAAGGGCACCATATAAATTATGAGATTGATATTCAAAATGCTTGTCTGGCTAAAGTAAGGAACTAGCTAGAAAACTCTCGGTGGCTAAGATTTGCAACCCCATCACCTCAGGCCAGCTAAAGTTTCTTTGAACAAGACATAGCACACATACAAAATTTACCTGTTAAAAAGAGACAGCACTGGAATTGTGTTCCCAGTGCATGGCTTCACTTTGTCTGCTCAGTATCAATATTCACCATGGGGAGGACAAAATTAACCAGGTAACTCTAAAAAGAGACCTAAATTGGCAATCAGGGCATATGCAAATAAGCGTTATGGGGGAGAACAGCACAGGTATCCCTCCTGTAAGACCCCTACATTTAGCCTAAGACACAAGAAAAGCAGCATTGCCAGATGGAAAAAATTTCTCACACCCAAAGTCAGCCCAAAACCGCACAAAGTCAATTTGCATGTGAATGACACCATTAATAAATATTAATGAGTCAATTTGCATATGAATGACATCATTAATAAATACTAATGAGGCCATTTGCATACAAATGACATCATTAAGCCCACCTTCGTGGGGCTTCTACTGGCTGTGGCCGCGGGAAAACAAAAAAAAACTGCGGTGGGCGAAAAAACCGCCAGCGGGGCTTAAAAAAGACAGCCAAAATCCCGCAACCCGCACAGCGGCGTGAAAAAGCCACAGCGGCTTGCAGAAAGGAGCCCAATTGGGCGAGAAACCCACAGCCCTGGCAACACTGAGAAAAGAGGAAGGGAGAGTAATCCTCAGCCTAGGGACAGCCCTCGGGACAGAGGATTCTGGGAGACAGAGGCATGCGTTCCAGCCCAATAGAGGGGCAGAAGTAGAAGGGAGATGGTTATGAGAGGAAGGGGAGGATCTTGAGCCCATGGACTGTGAGAAGACAAATGAATAGCTCAGTGGAGATGGAGGAGACCAACTGCATGGAGACCGAAGGGGCAGGAGACGCTGAACTTGTGGAGTTAAGTTTGGGAAGCAAAGGAAACAGTGGATACAAAAAACTGTAATTTTTTAGTTTAATGCAACATAGAGGGGCATAATCAAAAGGAACGCCCAGCTTTGTTGAGGACGTCCTCGCAAAATGTCACGATGGAGGGGCAGGGAAACCCGTATTATCGAAACAAGATAGACGTCCATCTTTCGTTTCGATAATATGGTCAGGGACGTCCAAACCTTGAAATTTTGGTCATCCTTAGAGATGGTCATCCTTAGACTTGGTTGTTTCTGATTTTTGGCGATAATCGAAACCAAGGACGCCCATCTCAGAAATGACCAAATGCAAGCCCTTTGGTCGTGGGAGGAGCCAGTATTTGTAGTGCACTGGTCCCCCTGACATGCCAGGACACCAACCGGGCACCCTAGGGGGCACTGCAGTGAACTTCATAAAATGCTCCCAGGAACATAGCTCCCTTACCTTGTCTGCTGAGCCCCCCAACCCCCCCCCCCCCCTAAAATCTACTACCCACAACTGTGCACCACTACCACAGTCCTTATGGGTGAAGGGGGGCACCTAGAGGTGGGTACAGTGGGTTTCTGGTGGGTTTTGAAGGGCTTGCTGTTTCTTCCACAAATGTAACAGGTAGGGAGGGGGATGGGCCTGGGTCCGCCTGCCTGAAGTGCACTGCACCCACTAAAACTGCTCCATGTATCTGCATACTGCTGTGATGGATCTGAGTATGACATCTGAGGCTGGCATAGAGGCTGGCAATAAATATTTTTAAAGATGCATTTTGAGTGTGGGAGGGGGTTAGTGACCACTGGGGGAGTAAAGGGAGGTCATTCCCGATTCTCCGGTGGTCATCTGGTCATTTCAGCCACCTTTTTGTGCCTTGGTCGTAAGAAAAACACAACCAGGTAAAGTCGTCCAAGTGCTCGTCAGGGACGCCCTTTTTTTCCATTATGGGTCGAGGACGTCCATGTGTTAGGCACACCCAAGTCCCGCCTTCGCTACGCCACCGATACGCCCCCTTGAACTTTGGCCGTCCCTGCGACGGAAAGCAGTTGAGAATGTCCAAAATCGGCATTCGATTATACCGATTTGGACGACCCTGGGAGAAGGACGCCCATCTTCCGATTTGTGTTGAAAGATGGGCGTCCTTCTCTTTCAAAAATGAGCCCAAAAGTCTGTAATTCAGGGGACTGTCTTTTTTTAAGTGATTGTGAGTCACATTGATCTCAATCATCACACAGCAAACAAATAATACATTAATCTACTATAAATAACTGACGTACTTATCTTGTAACAAACACAGATGACAGCTTCAATCTGATGAGATGAGAGGATGTCCAAACAAACAAAAACCCCAACAAGAATCTGCTAGCGGTGAAACATGGATCCTTGTTGGGGGGGGGGGGGGGGGGTTGCTCGTTTGGACACTCTCTCATCTCAACAGATTGAAGCTGTCATCTATGCTTGTTGAAAGTACGTCAGTTATTTATAGTAGCTGAATGTATTATTTGTTTCTCTGCGATGATTGACATAAGGGTGCTTAGATGTCATTTAAAAATTACTTTGGGGAACTGATTTATTTCTGAACACATATGCACGTTTTATTATAATTATTCACTCCTAGATGTTATATATATATTTATTCCGGACTTTGTTAATATCCTAATGTAGATATATATGTTGAGTATAAATAGTTCTATTTATGTAAGTTGGATATGCAAATAAGGGCAGAATCTGGGGACGCCATCTTAACATAGAAACACAGTAAATGATGGCAGATAAAGACCTATACGGTCCATCCAATCTGCCCAACAAGATAAACTCATTTTACAATAGAAAAAAATAGAAAAATATTTTCTACTGCGGGATTCGGCACATGCCAAACTTGGAATTACCGTCGGGTGCACATGCTACCCCGACGGTAGTGCCGATTTGATGCACGCTACCTGCGCGTTAGCCCTCCCGCTACTTTGTAAAAGGGCCCCCAGCTTATTTGCCAATGAGATATCTTTTTCTGTTTCTTTCTTTGATCGCATATTTTGGGCTGGATTCAGTAACTGGCACAAAAAAATAGGAATTTGTGCAAACCCGGTTTTTGACCGGGTCCCTCTCTGGCTTTGCTGAACAGTGAGTAAACCACAATTTTTGCTTAAAACATTCTTTAATGATATAGTTTATCTAGATTATTTGTTTAGATTTTCTTTTTTTTTTATTTATTAATAGATATAGTTTGGTTTTTGTTTGGGGGGGTTTAAATGTTTTTATTTTACTTTTGTAGATCAGTTCCCCTGAAGACACCGATTCACTGGCGAAACATGGCCTATGTTGGGAACAGGGAATTTTGAAAATTCACCTTTGCACTGATTCAGATGAAAAAGTGTTACAGTAACCGTTGACTCAGTGCAGCGTCCACATATGATTCACTGAGGAGGCGCTGCACTCACATATTGGGAATTGAGTGAAGACCAGTAGTTCCATCCACACCCAATCTAAGCTAAGTAGTTTTAACACTTGTTCTTACAGTGTTTGAAAAGTTTGCTACTAAATGACAATATTTGGCTGGAGGTAGGGTGTGCGATGATGTGAGTAAAGTGTGTATATGCTTCTCAACTCTTTGGGTTATAGTAACACACCAAAAAAACTGAGCACAAAATTATTCATTTAAACAGTGGTTACATTTTTTTGTTTATTTTTTAATATTTTTTTATTTTTTTGAGTTTGCACAAATTCATATTTTAGTATGTTGATTTGAACTATGGTTTCTGGATATATTCATCAATTGTGATAATTGAAACCAATCTACTTTGGACACCCAGTATTTGGACTGTACAAAAAAATAGGAGCCAGGAAAAATCAGTGCTATTCTATAAAGGGCGCTCTGGGATGAGTGACCTTCACAGAATAGTGCTTAGTAGGGCTCTCATGAGGGACTGAATGGAGTTTCCAGCAGATAGGTGAGTTAGGGCCCCTTTTACAAAGTTGCGGCAAAAGGAGGCCTGCTCTGGCATGGACGCATGTTTTTGACGTTTGCTGAGGCCCCATTTTACTGAAGTGGGTAAAAAGCAAGTCTTTGTTTTTTCAGGAAATGGCCGTCCGGCACAGCCATTTGGGGTGGGGGGGGAGCACTTACTGCCACCCATTGAGGTGGAGGTAAGGGCTCCCGTGCTAACCTGGTGGTAACTGTGCAGCGAGCAAAACTGCCTGATTACCGCCGGGTACACACCGGTGCAACAAACATAAAAATATTTTTATTTTTGTAGCGCCGGATATGATGCGCGTTGGGGGTGGGAACTATTGCTGGGCTGCTGCGGTAGCCCTGCGGTACTTCCCCTTTAGCGAGTGATAAGACCGTGTTGGGCTTACCGCCACTTTGTAAAAGGACCCCTGAGTATTATACAGTGGCGTTCCTAGGGGGGCTGACACCCGGGGCGGATCGCCGATGCACCCCGCCCCCCCGGGTGCAGCACCCCCCTGGATGCAGTGCGACCCCCCCCGGCGAAAAGACACCCCCCCCGGGTGCCCGCCGCTGGGGGGGGTGCCGCGTGTGCCTGTCCTTCATTTGTTCCATGCTCCCTCTGCCCCGGAACAGACCTGTTCCAGGGCAGAGGGAGCATGGAACGAACGGACAGGCGTGTGCAGCACCCCCCCCCCCAGCAGCGTACACCCGGGCGGACCACACCCACCGCCCCCCCCTAGGAACGTCACTGGTATTATATTTGTGAGGGAAGCAGACTTAGGTATAGGCGCACCAGCAAAAAATCTTATTATGGTATATCACTAAGTCAGATACAAAATAAATGTTCTCTCTCTCTCTGGAGCAGGTTGTCATACGGCAAAACAAATACTGGCTAACAAAAGTCTGCTCATCTAACACTGTCCCAGACATCACATATATACTGTTGCAAGTTACATTTCTCATAAATCATGTGATTTCCCCTAAACTGGAATCAGAAAGTAGCCTGTACCATATATGGGTATATCAGTCTCTCCTGACGTTGTGGGCACATGCACCCTTAGTGACCATTGGCTAATCAGTTATCTGTTCTTCGTGCACAGCCAGAACAATACCCTTGTGTCCTCTCTCTGCCTGTCTCCCCAAGTGAAACATTCTGGACATGTTAGGCTCACACTGTGTCCCCAGCCTGTCAGCAACTGCCACGGTTACCTTATATGAAAGGCATGATCTCAGCTCCTGAGAAAAGCACTGTATGTTGCAAAGATGCTAACTTGTTAGCCTTAGTACAGGCCTTAGCCCTTAGTAATAGGCCTAACATAGGAAGGAATATACATTGTCACAAAGCAACATACACAATAAAAAAAATAAAAACACACTATCAGAACAAAGCAATATATTGCTCAAAACAAAGACCCAAACATCAGCTCCATGGGTGTTCAAATGAAAAACGTCTTTAGTAATTTTATCAAATTATTCTCTGCTGCTACATGCCAAAATGGAGTTTCGGCTCGACTACCCTGTGGCTCATTTCATTTTTGACGCGTGTCCAATACGTGCATCTGAAAAATAATTTTTATTTTCGGACGCGCGTATCTGACATGCGCCAAGTGGCATTTGATGCACGTAGGCCATTACCGCCCAGTTAGCGCTTGAGACTCTACCGCTAGGCCAATGGCTGGCGGTAAGGTCTCAGACCCAAAATGGACGCGTGCCAATTTTGATTTTCGGCAAAAATTTTAAAAAGGCATGTTTTTGCAGGCGCGCTGAAAAAAATGGATCTGTGCGCGCCCAAAACACGTGCCTACACTTCCGCAGGCCATTTTTCAGCACATCTTATTATTATTATTGGCATTTGTATAGCGCTACCAGACGCACGCAGCGCTGAACACCTGATACAAAGAGACAGTCCCTGCTCAAAAGAGCTTACAATCTAAATAATACAGACAGACAAGACAGTTACGGGTGAGGGAAGTTATGGGTGAGAAGGACCTCTAGTAAGTAAACTTTGATATGCTTAGTCATGATAGAAAAAGCCCTGCAAAATAAATAATGGTCTTGTTTTCACTTTGCTTTCCATTCTGGTGTTTAGAAGGAAAATCTCAGCATATTTTACTCTTTTTTTTTTTTTTTCTTTAGTTCACTTCTGTTCCTGCCTCTTCTTATTCCTTCTGTTTTCACTCCTTCTTCCTATCATTATTTCTTCAATACAATTAGCATCATCCATTTCTCTATTCCACCAGGTACACCTGACCTTTTCTCTGTATTGCCTTGAGAGGTAACTCATCCGCTGTCTCACTTAGTTCCTTTCCACTGGCTCTGGGAAATTGAGTTCATTAATATCTTCCTTGCATCTGAGTCTGCTGCTTCCCCTAAAGACCATCTCCCAATTCCTCTCTATTATTAACCTTAATCTACTTGTTGCTTTTATACTTGCTACTTTTAACCCCTCTCTTTCTTCAGGTATTTTCCCTTCCATTTTCCAAGTAGCACCTGTTAGGCCTATTCTGTAGAAATTCCTTGCCCATGCCAGCTATTGCCCTTTCCTGTTACTTCTTTGTTGTCTTGAGTCCTTCAGCTGGTTCTGCGGAGGAAACTCTCAGATTTTTTTTCACTTCTATCCATGCTCTTGATCCAGTGGCGTAGCCACAGGTGGGCCTGGGTGGGCCAGAGCCCACCAACTTAGGGCTCAGGTCCACCCAACAGTAGCACACATTTGGTGGCAGCTGGTGGGGATCCCAAGCTCAGCCAACTGAAGACTTCCCCTTTATGGTAACGAAAACAGTACTCTCCATGATACCGGCACCTGCTCATGCTCTGTTTTCTGCACATGCCTGCTACAGACTGAAAAGGTGGAAAGAAGCGCTTTCCCACCTGCTGAGATTTTTTTATGGGGGGGGGAGGGAGAACACGGTGTCCACCCACTACTTGCCTAGGCCCACCCGAAATCTGTAGTCTGGCTACGCCCCTGTCTTGATCCCTTTAAATCTGTTTCCATCATGCTCACAGTACCGAGTCTGTCCTTATCCATCTTCTAGATCATCTGAGATCCTATCTAGATGACTCTTTTTCTCTAATTGTTCTTTAACTCTACACAGTTGTTGATATGGTAAATCATTCTATCTTTAAAAGAAATCCAGGTATCCAGGTCTGATCTTTGATTGGTGTTTTTTTCTAAACTGGTTCACTGGATCTTTAGTATCGTTGTTAATTTCTCATCAGACACCTCTTGCTTGGTAATTGGTGTTTCCTAAGGTTCTGTCCCAGGCCCTAGTTCTTTTCTATTTTCCATTACTGCCCTGTCTCTCATCTCCTCCCATGAGTACTTTATACGACTAATTTGAAGAGGATATATAGACCTACATTTCATTTTCTTCCTCCTCATCATCTTTTTGCTCTTCTCAGCTGATTTCCTTATATTTTCTCCCCATCTTTCACCGTTTGCATCAAAACAAGAAATGACCAAAGGCTGCCAGAAAGAGACTGAAGCTCTATGGGGGCTTTGTTGTAACCAGGGTTGCCAGATGGAAAATTTTTTTCTCGCCCAATCCAGCCCAAAAAACAGCCCAAAACCCGCCCAAACACAAACCCCGCCCCTGACACCCCCACCCCCGCGTCATCGCCCCCGCCGTCACCGGCCCCGCCCCCGCCGTCACCGGCCCCGCCTCCCGTCATCGGCCCCGCCTCCCACGTCATCGGCCCGCCTCCCCGTCATCGGCCCCGCCTCCCACGTCATCGGCCCCGCCCAAAATGTCACTAACCCCGCCCAAAACGTCACTAACCCCGCCCAAAAACGTCACTAACCCCGCCCCCCGCGGCCGAAAAAGGCAAAAAGCCGCCCAAAAAACCGCCCTGAAGCCCAAAAAGCAGCCCAAAAAACCGCAACCCGCCGTGGGCAAAAATTTCCCGCGGCGGGTCGCGGAAAACCGCCCAATTGGGCGGTAAAACCACCCACCTGGCAACACTGGTTGTAACACTGGAGCTTAACACAGGGGAGGAGGAAATGAAAAAGGACTCTGCAGTTTATTGGCTGGGCAGGGCAGGGGAGGATAAAATAAACTCTGCAGTTTATTGGTGGGGAGGGGGGGAGGATATCCCCGTACGTCAAGCTCAGTCTCTGGCTGTCTTCAAGTCTAGGCTTAAAGCCCACCTCTTTGCTACTGCTTTCGACTCCTAACCATGACTCTCTTACTCAACACCCTCACTTATCACCCCTACCACTGCAATTTCCCCACCCCTAGCTGTCTGTTCGTCTGTCCAGTTTAGATTGTAAGCTCTGTTGAGCAGGGACTGTCTTTTCATGTTGATTTGTACAGCGCTGCGTAAGTCTAGTAGCGCTATAGAAATGTTTAATAGTAGTAGTAGTAGGGGGGGGGATAATATTTGAAAATCTGAGTGCTGGAACCTAAGTAAATTTTCCATTGAGCACCCAGTTTAAATCTAGCCAGATATATTACAGATGGTTAGATTATTTAGAACAATTCTCTGCTATAACCTAGCCAACTCGGATTGCAAAAATGCT
This sequence comes from Microcaecilia unicolor, assembly GCF_901765095.1. Taxonomy (NCBI): domain Eukaryota; kingdom Metazoa; phylum Chordata; class Amphibia; order Gymnophiona; family Siphonopidae; genus Microcaecilia; species Microcaecilia unicolor. The sequence continues at coordinate 34,723,417 of NC_044034.1, forward strand.
TGCGCATTATTTTAGTAACTTGGGGAAACTGAATTCTTTGCAGAATATGGTACATTTTCTTTGACCTACATAATCATAATCCAGATATCATGATATATATATAAGCTTTCATGATGACAGAGGGCCTTTTATGCAGAAGATTCAAGGCAGAGCACAAACAGGAGCTAAGTAAAATACAAGAAATCTACATAGAAGTTACATTATACCAGAACAGAACAGTCATTCAAATTCCGAGGGCTCTCTATTGCAAAGAGTATTACTGGTTAATTTGCCATTTAAATTCGCCCATCATAACTATTTGCACCTGCCTTCAAGGCTCAAACTTTCCTTTACTAAAAAATCTTTGATGAGTTTTGATTATTCCAAAAAGAGAAGAGTGGAGAGGGAATGTTGGTAAATGCAGCTTAAGAGCAATCAAGCTCTATATGTTTAATGCAGGTCTTAAAAAGGCTGATTAGGAAGCATTGTAAATGGAATATATTCACCAATCCACCCAAATTGTGCCTGCAAGATCACCACTGTGCCAACTTCACATTCCTTTTATACCCAGAGTTTCACGATGTCTTCTCTTCCCCACCTAGTCCATTGGTCTCCTCAGCATAAAAGCCAATTGATTATCATCTGGTATCAACAGTCCTACATTCATTTTTCCCCCAGAATGCTTTAGTTAGCTTCTTTCCCCCTTAGATCAGTGGCGTAGCTACTGGGGGTCCTTGGGGGCCTGGGCCCCCCAAATTAGATCTGGAGGGGCCTGGACCGAACAGGTCTTATCTGCCGTCATATACTATGTTACTAGGTGGAGCTCTCAGGAGTGGAGAAAGGGTTTAAGAGGATTTGCTTCCTTGTATACTTGTTTCTTTTTGTTAGTTTTTTGGGGGGGAGGGAGGTACTGTCACCCTACATTCTGAACTACATTAGAACATCTTTAAAAATCAAAAACCGAGAATGCGGAGGGTCACGTGATGCACTGAGAGAGCAAGACGCATGTCTCTGCTCTCCGAGGCCCCAACACCCGATATCGCCATTAAAACCTCAGTAAAACCGTCTGTCGGTGAGAACGCGACCTATTACTTACTTAGTGAAGGGTCCATGGACAGATTCATCGAAACCCCGCTGAAAACGATGCCGGTAAGAGGCTCCAAAAAAGAAAAACCGCGGGGGGCGGAAGCCAATGAAGAGCGGGCCGCACAGCGGGTCTTCACGGTGGAACAATTGTCACAGCTGACGGTGGTGGTGACGGAGGCAGTGACAAAGGCCTTGGAACCGCTGCTTGAAAAGATTTCCACACAGATCGCGGATTTTGAGACTCGTCTGGCAGACACGATCCATCGGACAGGGGAGCTCGAGCAGCAGATGTCCGATCTCGAGGACGAGAATACCCCGGCACAGCAGAACATGAAAAAACTTCAAGCCACCGTGGAGGCCCTGAACAATAAAGTGGACGACCTCGAGAACCGGGCCAGACGCAGCAATTTGCGCATTCTGGGCATACCGGAGTCGGTGAGTGACGGGGCGTTAGCAACAGTGGTGGAGAAATGGCTGGCCTCAGAATTCACCCTCTCTGATCATGCAGGGGCGCTGTGTTTGGAGAGAGTCCATCGGGTGGGCCGGATCCAAGATGGCCGCCAGGCTCCGCGTGCGGTAATACTGAAAGTGCATAATTATCTGCACAAGATGGAAATCTTGAGGGGCTACCGCCTCAAAAGAGACGACACCAAATATGACGGCCACCTGGTACGCATTTTCCAGGACTTTTCAGCGTCTTTGCAGGAGCGCAGAAGGAAATTTACTCCACTGTGCCGGCGCTTGCATGTGCTACAGACCAAGTTCATGCTCATCTACCCAGCAGTGCTTAAGATCTCTCAGGATGGCAAGTGGAGATCATTCGACACGGAGTCCGCTGCAAACGAGTACATAACAAGCTTGGAACAAAAGAAGATGGAGAAGCCTGGACAACATTTAGGAGAATGAGAGATGCTGCTAGAGGCAAGATTGTTGGTGGTAAAGCAGTACTGTTATGGGTGATCACTGGGGAATAATTACAGAGGTTTATAAAGACACTTCTAGCAGGACAGGGTGGGGGGGCCTCGAGCATGGTAGAGGCTCTCATAATTTTCTGCCTAGGGAATGTTGTGGTTTAGGGGACTAAGAATAAGAGTTGGGAAGGGGGGGGGGAGGTCAGGGGGGACAGCAGGGGAGGGCGGGATGTGGGAGAAGGGATGAGTGTCAGGGTAATATAAAACACAAGACAGGGAAATTTTCACATGAGCATGGACGGAAGGGAAGTGTGCAGTGGGGGAGAGACATCTCTGGGGTATGGCTGGGAGCCCCGGGGGTGGCAGCAAATGGGGAATATGTCACTCAGAACGTGCAAGTTGTCTCAGTAGTGTGATAGGCAAGGTGCGACTTGTATCCTGGAACGTCTGTGGTATATCATCTCCGGTTAAGAGAACAAAGATATTAGCTGCCCTGAAGCGCCATGGCGCGGGAATAGCGTGTCTTCAGGAGATCAGATTGTCCCAAGAGGAGCATGAGAAACTGAGGAGGGGGTGGGTTGGAGAGGTGTATTGCTCAGCGGCGGCAGGCAGACGGGGGGGGGGGGGGACAGCAATCTTGATCCATAAATCCCTTATGTGCAAGGCCAAATTGGCTTTTAAAGATGGGGAAGGAAGATTCTTAGGGGTTCAGCTTAATTTGCAAGGGAAAGAGATGCTTTTGGTATCGGTTTATGGCCCTAATACACACTCCGCTAAATTTTATGCCCAGCTTCTGGCACGCTGCCAGGAATATTCAGCCCTCCCCCTGGTCTTAGCTGGGGACATGAACCAGGTGATAGACCCAGAATTAGACAAATCTCGGGCACAACAGTCGGGGACAGAGCCTGACATATCCCTCCTGGGATCGTTTTGTCAGAAGTTGGGACTCTTGGATCCGTGGAGGATTCTCCATGGAGAAGAGAGGGATTTTACCCACGTGTCCAGAGCTCATTGCACACAATCCCGCTTAGATTACATTTTTACATCACAAGAATGGTTTCAGGGGGTGCTAGAAGCTACAATAGGCCCAGAGGAGATCTCTGATCTGGGTGGACGTAGAGATGCCTGCATATTTCCACCAATCACGAGGATGGCGGTTCCCCTCATATCTGTTCTCTTCGACAGAGTTTAAAGTTTATTTGCAGAAAAAATGGGAGGAGTTCTATGCACACAACCAAGAACACGCAGAGGACCCCATGTTATTTTGGTCCACGGCAAAAGCTGTTTTAAGGGGTGAGATCATAGCATATGTTAGCAAAAGGAACAAGCAAATAACGAAAGGAATAATAGAATTAGAGAGAAAGCTGAGAGCCGCAAAAAGGCAATACAGTAAGCGACCATCTCAGATTCAATATGAGCTTCTCATGGCCACGCGTACAGCTCTTAATAGTCTAATACACGAGCGCACGTCCCGCTTCCTTCTCTATAGAAATATAGGTTATATAGACACGGAGACAAAGCAGGAGGGATGCTGGCCAGGCTGATAAAAGGCACGCGTAAACCCCATTTTATTCCAGCCATTCGAAAAAACACAGGGGAGGTAACCACAAATCTTCAAGAAATATCACAGATTTTTCACTCTCACTTTGCTGCTCTCTATGCAGGGGAACGGGAGGGGCCGGAGTTACGGGACGCCATCAGGACGTATTTGAATAAAGTGAACATGGGTTCAGTTCCGTTAGAATGTAGGGCTTCCTTGGATAAACCGATTGGGGCTAAGGAACTCCAAAAAGCCGTTGGTGCACTCAAGCTTCACTCGGCACCGGGACCTGACGGCCTTACGGGGGAATTTTACAAATTGTTGAGCCCACAGATACTGGGGCCCTTAACAGACTACCTTAATACTTTTGTAGAGACAGGACAATTTCCACCGCATGCAAATACGGCCCTTATAAGCTTGCTCCCAAAGAAGGAGAGGGACTTGCTGGTTCCTGCTTCAGACAGACCTATCTCCTTGATAAACGTGGAGATCAAGCTCCTCTCCCGGATTTTGGCAGACCGGCTGGCGCCTCTCTTACCGGGACTGGTGAAGGGGGAGCAGATTGGCCTTGTGAGGGGGCGTCAGTCGGTCATAAATGTTCGTAAGCTCCTCCTGGCCATGCTTTTGCAGCCCGGTGTGGCGTCCCAGCAGTTGGTGGTGAGTCTTGATGCTGAGCGCGCTTTTGACAGAGTTTTGTGGCCCTTTTTGTTTGAAACCCTGAGCTGGGTAGGTCTAGGGGGGTGGCTTTTGCAGGCCATAGAGACATTGTATTCGGGGTCGCGCGCCATGCTTCTTGTTAATGGAATTAAGACAGAGGAGTTTGACATCATGAAAGGAACACGCCAGGGCTGCCCGCTGTCCCCACTACTGTTTCTGCTGACACTGGAACCCCTTTTATGCGAGATACGTGCACACGAGGGAATACAGGGGATTAGAATTCAGAGTCACGAACTTAAGGTGTTGGCTTATGCTGACGATCTGCTGCTGCTGCTGAGCAATCCCCAGAAGTCCTTAGAACATTTACTTGACACTATCACTAAGTTTGGCAGGATCTCTGGCTTCAAACTGAACCTCTCCAAGTCGTTGGCGCTTCCTTTGGAGGATAATTTGCGGACTAATTGGAGAGGTCCATTCCCGGTACAGTGGGCAGTAGGCCGGATCAAATACCTAGGGGTTATCATTCCCTCTGAGATAGGGCTTCTATATGAGACAAATGTGTTACCGCTATTGGCGCAGACCAAGCGCACACTACAGCTTTGGGCTGCTTGCCCCCTGTCATTGTCGGGACGGGTCGGATTATTTAATATGATGGTGGCCCCCCGGTGGCTATATCTGTTTCAGATGCTGCCACTATACTTAAGGAGGAGGGAAGAGCTGGCCCTAAATCGAATGACACAAATATTTCTGTGGAAAGGGAAAAGACCCAGGCTCCCAATAGATATCCTGCAGAAGCCCAAGACTCATGGAGGAATGGGCCTCCTTAATTTAAGATATTTAACGGTGGCATGTTCCATGCGCCACATTAGAGACTGGCTGACAGGGCAACAGGATTTCTCTAATACTCCAATAGAGATGGCAGCCTTCCCCACTGCACATTTGGGATGGTAGTTACATGCATCGGGCGGGGATATGGAGTCCAAGCTGGGGGGGAATCCTTTGCTTATCTCGGCTAGAGCAGCGTGGAGATGGCTCTGTAAAGGACACTCTTTTGATTGGAAGGTGACCCCTTTCCTGCCGTTGTATCGAAATCCGGACTTCCCAGAGGGGTCCTCCTCAGCGGCCTTTGCTCGATGGAGGCAAAAAGGAATCCGTTTCCTTTGCCAACTGGTGACTGATGACGGACGAGCAAGGCCGTTTTTGGAATTACAGCAGGAATTTCAGCTGACAGGGGCGGACCAATTTGCATACTTACAAATTCAACATTATTTGACTGCCTTGGGATGGATCAATTTAAGCGAGGATGTACAAGATACACTGAGCACGGCCCTGACACTGGGGGGTCAAAATGCAGTACCTCTCCGATACCATCACCGATTTTTACAGGACACAACTGAGGATCTGGACTTTCGCAGCAGAGCACAGGTCTGGTCCAGAGAACTTGGGGTGGAACTGTCAGAAGAGTCGCTTTGTAACTTTTTGTCCTCCATTCAACGCACCTCTGTCTTCATTCGTTATTGGGAAATACAATATAAGTTTGCCCTGCGGCTGTACATCTCTCCAGCGTGGGCCCATCGGGCAGGGTTCAGTGGATCCAGGGAGTGCCCTAAGTGCAGACAGTCCCCTGCAGGGCTCAGTCATATGTTCTGGAAATGTCCCGGAGTGATACGCTTTTGGTCTACAATCTTGGAGGCGGTTAAGAGCTATTGGGGTCGAACAATACAGAGACAACCATTAATGCTCTTTGGAGTCTACAAAGCGGTAGGGCCTACTCTGCCGGGCTTTAGCGCCTTCCTGCGGAGAGCGATAATGGTGGGGAATAAGATCATCTTACTGAACTGGCGAGAGCACACGGTCCCGTCTATTGGTGCATGGCGGACGCATATGATTGAATTACTGAAGCTGGAGCGCTGCGGGGTCAAGGACTTCTCCTCTGCAGATGGTAAACGTTTGGAAAAAATCTGGGCGAACTTCTGGGACACATTGCAGCCAGCAGCACGGAGCAGACTTTTAAACTAAATGTACATTTGAATGTTGTTTGATGGACCGGCTTACCCTGACACTTTAAAGGGGGGGGTGGGGGGGTGAAGGTGGGTTAGAAAGAGGGTGGATTGGGGGCTGTAGAGTAGGATGCAGAACTGATGTACAACTTTACTTGTGTTGGTATCACTATTTGGGTTGAGCTGTGTACAAGTGAGCGAATAAGAGATGGGGTAGGGGGGGGAGGGCTGGGGAAGGGGGGGTTATAAATTTGTTATGGTAAAAACTGTTTTCTTGATTCTGGCTGACCGTTCGGAGCCACTGTTAAATCAGCTTTGTTTACACAATGTATGTTCCTGGTTCTTGTCGCTTTGACTGCTCAATAAAAAAGATTTAAACATAAAACCGAGAATGCATGTGACATGAGGGGAAGCAGGGCAGGCAATGTGCTGAGAACAGTGCTGGAGAAAGGCTTTAGCTGGTGGGGTTTTGGGACCCCCGTTAGCCAAGGTATGTGGGGTTGCAATGGGGCAGGGGTTGCGGCAGGGAATCGGGCCAAACTGTGCCCCCACTTTGGGCTCTGGACCCCCCAAATGTTGAGGACTGGCAACGCCTCTGCTTTAGATAAATGTGAAGGCACTTTTATTAAGCTCCTGTCCCACTAGACCCCAGGGATTCCCAGTATGGTCAGGAATCGGATTCAGGAGGGTTGGGGGTATCAAGGCTGCTGGAAGGGAACCCATTTTCAGCACTGTCATCATGGGGGGGGGGGGGGGTGTAAGTCTTGGGGGAGGGCATCACATGGTGTACTTTGCTCATATCTGGGGGAGGAGGTGGGGGATCTTGCCAAGCAGGGAAGCCATGAGGGTCCTGCCATGGGAAGGTTATGGCGCTGAAGGGATGCCATGAGGGGGACCTGCAATGGGGGTGTTTAGGCATCAGGGAGATTCCATGAGATGACCTGCATTTGGGGGTGGATATCCATGGGAAGCTATGATCTGGGGGAAGGGCTGGTGTCTTGGGGAGGGGGTGTTCATCCATCTGGGGTTAAGAAAGGCATCAAGGGAGGGGAACCTGATGTTGGAGCACAGTGAACATAGGGCCTCGGACACTGGGATGTACAGCTGTACCTACAGCAGGCATTTATACATGCTTGGGGGCAGGTGTGAATTAAAATGTCTACTTATTGCAATACAGAATGAATGGAGAACCATGAAATAGGGAATCTGCATTTGCACTGTGAACTTGCCCAACCTACTCCCTCTCCTCACCCTACCCATGCCCCCTTCACATCCCCATGTGTGAATGGCCCCCGCTCTGAGAAGGCATTTAAAAGTCCGGGCTACTCCAGTCATTTAAATGCTGTCATTTTACATGTGAAGACGCTTCTAAAGTAACCACCATACTATCTGTAATGCTGATTTAATGGATATAAAAAAAAATAGATGTCAGCTGAAAAGGACCATTTGGTCCATTCAGTTTCCCTGATCTAGTAGCATCCCAAGTGTGAAATGAAAAATGCAATGGTCTCTTGCCAGGTACATTAATTCCAATATTGTGAATCAGCATATCTGATGACTTTTTATATTCCAGTATGAACAAACAGCAGCACGAAGATGAGAGTCAGTTTTTTTTAATCTGCATCTCTTGATAGAAATCTAGGCAGCCAAATTACACAGTAAGGTTCTCTCATCGGTAATCTCATTAATTTGTTTTCTAATGTACAGTTTATTATCAAGTGAAGCAGTATCAGTCATTTTCTTCCATTTCCCTGCCTTCCCACAGTAATTTCATCTGCCTAAATATTGCATGGTTTTACCTCCATTGTTGATCATCTTCGTAGGCAATTTATATAAACGATTAGCCTGACATTGCTGTCTGGATGTCTCAACGCCACCTGAAATTAAATATGACCAAAACCGAGCTTCTCATTTCCCCCCCCAAACCCACCTCCCCACTCCCCCCATTTTCTATTTCTGTTGATGGCTCTCTCATTCTCCCTGTCTCCTCAGCTCGAAACCTTGGGGTCATCTTTGACTCTTCTCTCTCCTTCTCTGCTCATATCCAGCAGATTGCCAAGACCTGTCGTTTCTTTCTTTACAACACCCAAAAAATCCGCCCCTTTCTTTCCGAGCACTCTACCAAAGCCCTCATCCACACCCTTGTCATCTCTCGTTTAGACTACTGTAATCTGCTTCTTGCTGGCCTCCCACTTAGTCACCTCTCCCCTCTCCAGTCGGTTCAAAACTCTGCTGCCCGTCTCGTCTTCCGCCAGGGTCGCTTTACTCATACTACCCCTCTCCTCAAGTCGCTTCACTGGCTCCCTATCCGTTTTCGCATCCTGTTCAAACTTCTTCTACTAACCTATAAATGTACTCACTCTGCTGCTCCCCAGTATCTCTCCACACTCGTCCTTCCCTACACCCCTTCCCGTGCACTCCGCTCCATGGATAAATCCTTCTTATCTGTTGCCTTCTCCACTACTGCCAACTCCAGACTTTGCGCCTTCTGTCTCGCTGCACCCTACGCCTGGAATAAACTTCCTGAGCCCCTACGTCTTGCCCCATCCTTGGCCACCTTTAAATCTAGACTGAAAGCCCACCTCTTTAACATTGCTTTTGACTCGTAACCACTTGTAACCACTCGCCTCCACCTACCCTCCTCTCTTCCTTCCGTACACATTAATTGATTTGATTGCTTACTTTATTTTTGTCTATTAGATTGTAAGCTCTTTGAGCAGGGACTGTCTTTCTTCCATGTTTGTGCAGCGCTGCGTATGCCTTGTAGCGCTATAGAAATGCTAAATAGTAGTAGTAGTAGTAGTGGAGTGGAGGAGTGGCCTAGTGGTTAGGGTGGTGGACTTTGGTCCTTAGGAACTGAGTTCGATTTCCGGCCCAGGCAGCTCCTTGTGACTTTGGGCAAGTCACTTAACCCTCCATTGCCTGCCGCATTGAGCCTGCCATGAGTGGGAAAAAGTGCGGGGTACAAAAAAAATAAACAATTAGCCTAAATCAGGTCCCAAAATATAACCTAAGGGGTCCTTTTACTAAGCTGTAGTAAAAAAGGGGCCTTAGCACACCCTTATCAGGGTTTGTCCTGCGCACTAACACCATTTTTGCCGCAGCTGGAAAATAGCGCACAACCCAGGGGCGTAGCCAGACATCCAATTTTGGGTGGGCCTGGGCCCAAGATGGGAGGGCAGAAGAACTCTGCCTTGTCCCACAAGTGATTGGTCTCTCCCTCTCTCGCCTGCATGCCATATGGTCTCTCAAACATCCCCCCCTCCCCTGCATAGATTTTAAATAGCAGATTTTCACTGGCAGCGAGAAGCAACTCCTGCTCATGTTGGCCTCACAACCTTCCCTCTGATGCAACTTCCTGTTTCCAGGAATACATCAGAGGGAAGGCTGTGGGGCTGGTGCGAGCAGTATGTATCAGTCGCTGCAGGCGAAGATCTGCTATTTACAAGGTATGCAGGAGGGACAGTTGTTGGGAGTTTTCAGCTGGTGGGGCTTGGGGATACCTGCCAGCCACATCATAGGTATGTTGCTACTGGGTGGGCCTGAGCCAAAGTGGGTGGGCCTCGGCCCACCCAGGCCCACCTCGGCTACGCCACTGCACAACCATTAAAAAATATTACCACTTGAGCCCTTACTTCCATCTATTCTGTAGCAGATTAAAAGGTTTATGTGGTAATCATTATTATTATTATTAGCATTTGTATAGCGCTACCAGACGCACGCAGCGCTGAACACCTGATACAAAGAGACAGTCCCTGCTCAAAAGAGCTCACAATCTAAATAATACAGACGGACAAGACAGTTACGGGTGAGGGAAGTAATGGGTGAGAAGGAAGGAAGGAGCAAGGGGAGGGCAAATGAGTACAGGCTAGGAGCCAAAAGCAGCAGTGAAAAGGTGGGTTTTCAGCATGGATTTGAAAACAGGTAGAGACGGAGCTAGACGTACAGGTCCAGGAAGACGATTCCAGGCGTAAGGTGCTGTGAGAGAAAAGGAACGAAGCCTGGAGTTAGCAGTGGAGGAGAAGGGGGACGACAAGAGAGATTTAGTTCACGGGGAGGAATGTAGGGAGAGATGAGAGCGGAGAGGTAATGGGGGGGGGGCTGCAGAGTGGATGCATTTAAAGGTCAGTACGAGAAGTTTAAAACTGAATGCGAAGCGGACAGGGAGCCAGTGAGGCGACTTGAGGAGTGGGCTAGTGTGGGTATAACGATTCTGGCTGAAAATAAGTCGTGCCGCAGAATTTTGGACAGATTCGGGAGGAGAGAGATGGCTGAGTGGAAGACCGGTGAGAAGTCAATTGCAATAGTCCAAGCGAGAGGTGACAAGGGTGTGGATAAGGGTTCTGGCAGCGTATACGGAAGGAAGGGGCGAATTTTGCTAATATTGTACATAAAGAATCCTGGAATAAACATTTAGGGCTCTATTTACAAAGGTGCGCTAGCGTTTTAGCGTGTGCTGTGTAGATACCCATAGGAATATTATGGGCATCTACACTTCTACGCATACATATTATAGCCATGATTAGCGCACGCTAAAATGCTAACGTGACTCTAGTGTGGCGTGGAGAGGCATAATCGAATGGGGCGCCCAAATTTTCCTGAGGACGTCCTCGCAGGATGTCCCGGCGAAGGGGTGGAGAAACCCGTATTATCGAAACAAGATTGGCGGCCGGCCATCTTTCATTTCGATAATACAATAGGGGACGCCCAAATCTCAACATTTAGGTTGACCTTAGAGATGGTCGTCCCCGGTGTTCGGTGATAATGCAAACCGAGGACGCCCATCTCAGAAACAACCAAATCCAAGCCCTTTGGTCGTGGGAGGAGCCAGCATTCGTAGTGCATTGGTCCCTCTGACATGCCAGGACACCAACCGGGCACCCTAGGGGGCACTGTAGTGGACTTCATAGATTGCTCCCAGGTGCATAGCTCCCTTACCTTGGGTGCTGAGCCCCCCAACCCCCCCCCAAAAAAAAAAAACCCACTCCCCACAACTGTACAACAACACTACCATAGCCCTTAGGGGTGAAGGGGGGCACCTACATGTGGGTACAGTGGGTTTCTGGTGGGTTTTGAAGGGCTCACATTTACCACAACAAGTGTAACATGTAGGGGGGGATGGGCTTGGGTCCGCCTGCCTGAAGTACATTGCACCCACTAAAACTGCTCCAGGGACCTGCATACTGCTTTTAGAGGAGCTTGGGTATGACATTTTGAGGCTGGCAAAAAATATTTAAAAAATTTTTTAGGGTGGGGGGAGGGAGTTAGTGACCACTGGGGGAGTAAGGGTAGGTCATTCCCGATTCCCTCCGGTGGTCATCTGGTCAGTTCGGGCAGGTAAAAAACGTAGGGATTCTTTTACTAAGCTGCGGTAAATGGGGGCCTGCATGTTTTTGACGTGTGCTGAGGCCCCCTTTTACCGCAGCGGGTAAAATGCTGTCTCTTTTGCAGGAAAAGAAATGGCTGTGCGGTAATTGAACCATTTGCCAAGCGGCCATATCAGGGGGGGGGGGGCAGCACTTACTGCCACCCATTGAGGTGGAGGTAAGGGCTCCCACACTATCCCGGAAATGGAACTTGCCTATGCATGTTTTTTTCAAATAGCACTCTGAAATGCAAGTTATACTCTCTTTAGAAACTTTCGCTTTCTAACGGAGGAAAAGACTTCAGAAATTCTGCACAGTGCTCTCGCGCTATTTCTCTTTGCAGACTGCTTCCTTTCCTTTGCCAGTGATTGACCGCTCTATTTAGGATAAGGTGCAGAGTCGTCATCAGTCTAAAAAACCTCCTTGTAATTTTAAAGGTACGCTGTATAAATTGTTTTTCATTTAATCATCATGTTTTTAGTTTTTTGTTCTTTTAAACTTATCTGAGTTGTGGCATAGGCAGTCAGGAACGCTCAACAGAGAGCCTCCGTTTCTCTATCTGCTTCCTCAGGAGTCGAACCCTCAACCACCACACTCTGCCTCTTCTGTGGGTCCTGTTGATTGTTAACTATCTCTCTGACCTCATGTGCAACTTTCTTTAAATTAGTCACCTTACTTCTAACTCTTCTTACTCTCTTACCTATCTATATGGTCCATCTTTGCTTGTAGCCTTCACTTTCAATTAAAATGATCTATTACATATTGTGTTGACATTGTAAGTAGTATACTATCTTCTATATTAACTTACACCCAAGGATTGTCGTATGTGTTGACCAGGACCTCCAATGCTATAATTTATTTATCAAAATGACCTACTGATAACTGATAAATAAATTATAGCATTGGAGGTCCTGGTCAAACACATACGACAATCCTTGGTGTAAGTTAATATAGAAGATAGTAGACCAAGGAACCCAAATAAAGGAAAAGTAGTATACTATGCCATACTTTGCATTGTTATTTGAATACTTTTACTGCTGTAACTGCCAATTGCTCATGTTTGATTTTGTACACTACCTTGAGTGAATTCTTTCAAAAAGGCAGTAAATAAATCCTAATCTCTCTATATAAAACGCACCTCCAACATTCTATGAAGCCTCCACAACTCCCAACGTTCTAAATGCATGGTGGTGAAACCCACATCTCCTGAATTGACATCACGTACTTCCGGGTTCGTCACAAGCAGAAGTGACCAACCACACGAGGTTTCTCGGCTTCAGAATGTTGGAGGTGCATTCTATTACATAGGATTGGTCAGTTCCTTGAAGAACAGCCAGAGCTCAGTGCCCTGCACAGTAACACTCAGACACCAGAGAGAGAGAAGGGGGGCCTGAAACAAGAGAGAGGGAGGGAGGGAGGGGGGGCCTGACACCAGAGAGGGGGGAGAGTTATCGCTGTCACACACACACACACACTCTCTCTCTCACAGTCAATGTCTTTCTTTCTCTCTCTCACTCTCACACACTCTATGTCTCACACTGTATCACATTCACTCTCTGTGTCACACAGTCACTCACACACTCTCTTGGTCTCATACACTCAGTCTCACAGAGTCTGTGTCTCACACACACTCTCTCTCTCTCTCTCGCACACACTGTATCTGTGTGAAACACACTCTTTCTCACACTGTGTCTCACATACGCACTTGCACACACTCTCATTCTCACACACACACTGTCTCTCTCACAGACACACTCGCATATTCACTCTCTCTCACACACAGTCACTCTCACATACACTCTCTCAAACATACACAGTCCGAGAAAACCTGCTAGCGCCTGTTTCATTTGTGTCAGAAACGGGCCTTTTTTACTAGTAAATAAATAAATGATCATGATTTGGCCAGTGTATATAGCACCGAATTGTTTATAGAGGTATGGAATGCTAAGACCTGACAGTAATTAAATTTTCCACAGTATTTAAATGTAGTTGTTGTTGTTGGCTTGTCTTCCGCTTCACAAATTTTGCAGAAACTGTTGTATATATTATTTTTGTTAATTGAAATCACCCATTACTATGGTGTTGCCAAATTTGCTGCCATCCCTAATTTCTGCTAACATTTCTTCATCTCACTGTGCATTCTTGTTTTGACGGACAATAGCATAGCCCTAGCAATATTCTCTTTCTCTTCACACCCGCTCGTTACAATATAAAACATATATACTTCCCAAAACTGAACCTTTCAAATAAAAGAGACATATTGAGGCATATTTTCAAAGCACTTTGGGAGGCTAAGTGCTTTGAAAATGAGCTTAAAAGTTTCCATGAAAAAAAAAAAAACCTAAAGAAGTACAAAAAAAAAACCCCCAAAAGACAGTAAAATCAGAGTACGAGGCAGTTTCTCTTTAATGGAAACGATTTTAACTGGTACCAGGGGAGAATTTACTATTCTAAAGAGATTTTAAAAGCATTAAATAAAATAAATGCCTGGTTCTACTTTAGAGAGATTGCAGTGATTCACAAGTAATTAGATGAATCTTTCCAATTCCAAAAGGAGCTAGAATGTGTAACACAAAATGAATGCTCATTTTACCAGCGCTTAATTCTGCTTCAACAACCACAAACATTCATTTATGTATACTAGTCTGTCAAATTAATTCCCACAACTGAAGCTTTGCTAGCCTAAGTTTTTCAATTCACTGAACCCCACAACAAAGATAATTATTCGCCATGAGGATCTGCTGCTCTCCTTTTGCAAATAGACTGAGAGATTAAAGGAAATGCAGACTTCTTCTTGTCCCATTACAAAGAGAAGCAACTTGCTGAAAAGAATTGGATTGGATCAAAAGAGTTTCTGATACCAGCCTGAATGATGCTCAAAGACAGTGACCAATGCCAGTGGACAGGGATGCTTTAAGTCATCAGAATTATTCAAATCTAGAGACATGACATTTTTTCTAAAGACAAGCACACTAAGGTGCTTTTCCTCCATTAGAAATCCTATATAATATTCTCACCTCCAACGTTCTAATGTGCCTGGTACCGGTGGCTCCCTCGGAGGTGGTCTGCTAGGCAGTTTAGAATGCACTGACGTCAGTGATGTCATTGACAGCTGATTCCAAGGCAAGGGGAGGAGCGTGTTTCCCTACTCCTCCCCCTGCCTACCAATCAGCTCTCAGTGCCCTCCCCCTCGGCGCAACACCCAAGCCCCTCCGCCCCGGCGCAGCACCCCAGCCCCTACCCCCCCTCGACGCATCACCCAAATCCCTCCCCCCGTTGCATCACCAAAGCCTCTACCCCCCTCTCGGGCACATCAACTCCCTCGCCACCCGCAGCCGCCAATACTAACGCTGTCCGGCCGCTGCTGCTTCTCCTGTGGAGCAGCAGCGACCGGTACAAAAAGAAAAAAGCCAAAAAAAGATTTTTAACCTGAAATGCGGCTCCGTAGACAGCCATCTGGCATTGGCTGTTGTCACTGCAGCCGTTCCTCCTCTCCCCTCCACGTCACTGTCCCTGTAGGAAGACCCCGGAGGAGCGCAGCGACAGGAGACGCAGCAGCGGCCGGACAGCATTAGTATTGGCAGCTGCGGGTGGCAAGGGGGTTGATGTACCTGAGGGGGGGGGGGTTGGGGCTTGGGTGATGCGCTGGGGGGTAGGGGTTTGGGTGATGCGCCGGGGGGGAGGGAGGGTTGCTGGACATGGATGGCTGCAGGGGGGGGGCAGGGAAGAAGGAGGTGGGGAGGGGGGTCCTGAGACCAGATGGGTGGCTGCAGGAGAGGGGAGGGCAGGGGAGACAGAAGGGACGCTGCAGGGGGGGGCAGGGGGAGAGGAGGGTCACTGGACATGGGTGGCTGCAGGGAGGCAGGGGAGAGAGGTGGGTTGCTGGACATGGGTGGCTACAGGGGGGCAAGGGGAAAGGAGAGGAGGGTCGTTGGACATGCGTGGCTGCAGGGGCAGAGGAGGATTGGTGGGGAAGGGGGGTCCTGAGACCAGATGGGTGGCTGCAGGGGGGGCAGGGGAGACAGGAAGGACGCTGCAGGGGGGGGGGATTACCTTGCTAGCGCCCGTTTCATTGCCTACCGAAACGGGCCTTTTATACTAGTAATATAATAATAGCCACACTATTTACAGCCACGTTTTGTATCGAAGTCACACTTCTTTCTAATTCAGTGGTTGAGTCCAACTTGATATGGTCAAATGTATTTATCCATTTTCCCAAGCCATCTGATGGTGAGGTACATCGCTGGTGCCAAGTCCTTATATATTTTGTTTAAGACTTTTTTTCTAAAGGAATTTTAAACAGCATTTTTTCTAAGTTACAAACGCATTACAGTAGCCATTAAGGTATTTACCTAACACACATCTTGTCTGTTACCTTAATTTTTAATATGAAACTACAGTAAGACTGGGCCAATCAGAAAGCTGCATATTAAAGAGCATGCTTATATTAGACATGATGGCTTTGGTCCCGGTACTATTTCAATATACAACTCTAGCAAGCTTCAAAGTATATTTAACTTAAAATATTTTATTACTATTGTGCCCGCACACTGCAGCATCATTATTGATGTTAAATGGGGTTAAAATGTGCTACCGAAGTTTGGATCTTTTCACACACCGCCAAGTTCCAGCTTCTTTGGTTTTCATAGGGTCATTCCAATTAAGTCACTTGAAGTGGGAAATCAGTTTTCTAATCTAATCTAATCTAACCATTATGCTGTGAGCTTCATGCACCTGAGAACTACTGAAATAAACATGGCATCATTGCTAAATTATTTTACATAGTAACATAGTAGATGACGGCAGAAAAAGACCTGCATGGTCCATCCAGTCTGCCCAAGACAAACTCATATGTGTATACCTTACCTTGAATTTGTACCTGTCCTTTTCAGGGCACAGACCATATAAGTCTGCCCAGCAGTATTTCCCGCCTCCCAACCACCAGTCCCGCCTCCCATCAGCGACTCTGGTACAGACCGTATAAGTCTGCCCTCCCCTATCCTCGCCTCCCAACCATCACCCTCTCTCCCATCAGCAGCTCTGGTACAGACCGTATAAGTCTGCCCTCCCCTATCCTCGCCTCCCAACCACCATCCCCTCTTCCTCCCACCTGCTCCGCCACCCAATTTCAGCTAAGCTTCTGAGGATCCATTCCTTCTCAACAGGATTCCTCTATGCATATCCCATGCATGTTTGAACTCCATTACCGTTTTCATCTCCACCACCTCACGCGGGAGGGCATTCCAAGCGTCTACCACCCTCTCCGTGAAAAAATACTTCCTGACATCTTTCCTGAGTCTGCCCCCCTTCAATCTCATTTCATGTCCTCTCGTTCTACCGCCTTCCCATCTCCGGAAAAGATTCGTTTGCGGATTAATACCTTTCAAATATTTGAACGTCTGTATTCAAATTTTCATCAATATATTGTAAATTGCTCAGGCTATTACTCTAGCAAACATAAAACGTCTCAACAGGATTTCTAAGCCTGAAAAAAGAAATATGCCTTTACCCCCTTGTTCTCAATCTTTGCTAAAAGCCTCAGTTCTACAATGCACAATGCGACCACACCTTGAGTATTGTGTTCAATTCTGGTCGCCGCATCTCAAGAAAGATATAGTAGAATTGGAAAAGGTGCAGCGAAGGGCGACTAAAATGATAGCGGGGATGGGACGACTTCCCTATGAAGAAAGACTAAGGAGGCTAGGGCTTTTCAGCTTGGAAAAGAGACGGCTGAGGGGAGACATGATAGAGGTATATAAAATAATGAGTGGAGTGGAACAGGTGATGTGAAGCGTCTGTTCACGCTTTCCAAAAATACTAGGACTAGGGGGCATGCGATGAAACTACAGTGTAGTAAATTTAAAACAAATCGGAGAAAATTTTTCTTCACCCAACGTGTAATTAAACTCTGGAATTCGTTGCCGGAGAACGTGGTGAAGGCGGTTAGCTTAGCAGAGTTTAAAAAGGGGTTAGACGGTTTCCCTAAAGGACAAGTCCATAAACCACTACTAAATGGACTTGGGAAAATCCACAATTCCAGGAATAACATGTATAGAATGTTTGTACGTTTGGGAAGCTCGCCAGGTGCCCTTGGCCTGGATTGGCCGCTGTCGTGGACAGGATGCTGGGCTCGATGGACCTTTGGTCTTTTCCCAGTGTGACATTACTTATGTACTTATGTACTTATGTACTTATGTACCTGACCCTCCTAAATGAGCAAATATCTGTACAGGTGAAGTTCTGTGAATTTTCTCTCATAATGTAAGAAAAATATTGGGCCGCCTCTTGGGGGAGGGTGGCGATGTTTGGCACATTTTGTGAAGGTTTCAACTTGTGTGTGATTTTTTTATTTTATTTTCTGCACATCTGTGAATTTCACAGCATAAACACTTGATGAACACTTGCTGCTCAAGTTAGAATTTTATAGAAAACATTTTCTAAGAATGCAGATTAAAATGTTATATTTCATAAAACAATGTGCATGTAGGGTTGTTTTAGCTTTTCTAACAGTAAATCTGGCCAACGAGTCCAAACTGAGCCAAATGAAATTATGTTCCGGTAATAGGACTGATGTGAAAATAGATGCGTACTCAAAGTTTGATTGATGATTTTAAAGAACACCTATCTACAATGCCAAAAGCTTGTGAAGTTATATTCAAAGTATTTTTGTGGCTAGTTTCAGAGCTCATTTCATAAAACTCTGCATTTTTTTTTAAATTTGGGGCCAACGAGCAGGTGACGTTTGCAGAAATAGTAGGGGTAATATTATCCTTATCAATTTAGGCCAACATAGCCTACCTGACATCTATATAAGAATACATGGATATGTTATCCATATATCTTAATGCAGTCCCTGTCCCACAGAATATAATCCCTATGTGGCTGTACTTTTTTGCTCAAAATGTAGTAAAGGTGGTTAGCTTAGCAGAGTTTAAAAAAAGGTTTGGACTGCTTCCTAAAGGAAAAGTCCATAGACTATTATTAAATTGGACTTGGGGACAATATTGCTGGGATAAGCAGCATAAAATGTTTTGTACTTTTTTGGGGATCTTGCCAGGTATTTGTGACCTGCATTGGCCACTGTTGGAAACAGGATGCTGGGCTTGATGGACCTTTGGTCTGTCCCAGTATGGCAATACTTACAGTATGTACTAACATGTGGGTATTCTGAGAAATAGGATAATGTCAGTGGATGGAAATGACCTGGCTAATAGCAGGCATAAATCTAACTGACTATGGGGTCCTTTTACTACAGCGCACTAAGGGGCCCTTTTAGAAAAGCGTGTGAGGGCTAACATGCAGGTAGCACGCACCCAATCGGCACTACCACCGGGGTAGCACGTCCGCCCGGCAGTAATTCTGATTTTGGTGCGCACCAGATACCGTGGTAGAAAATCATTTTCTATTTCATACCGCAGGGGCGTTCCTGGAGGTAACCGGCAGTGCACTCATATTGGCACACCCTGCATGGTTACCGTGTGGGTAGCATGTGAGCCCTTTCCGCTAGGTCAATGAGTGACGGTAAGGGCTCAGGCCATAAATAGGTGCGCTAGTTTTAATATTAGTGCAGGCCCATTTCCCGGCCTATGAAAAAATTGCCTTTTCCCCAGCCCAGTGCACGCCTAAAAGACGCACCCACACTACTGCAGGCCATATTTTACCATGGCTTTGTAAAAGGACCCCTAATTGATTTAGCGTGCACTAAACCCCTTAGTGAGTCTTAGTAAAAGGCAGGGGCGTAGCCAGACTTTGGCGGGAGGGGGGTCCAGAGCCCGAGGTGAGGGGGCACATTTTAGCCCCCCCCCCCGGCGCTGCTGACCCCCCCGCCATTACTGACCCCCCGCACCGCCGACCCTCTCGACCCCCCCTCCCGCCGCCAAACATCCCCCGCCGTTGGCTACCTTTGCTGACGGGGGACCCCAATCCCCGCCAGTCGAGGAGGTCCTGTTCTTCCTCCGAAGGCTCCTTCGTTCTGTTTCTGACATCCTGCACATGCTGGCTGATCTGCAAGGCTTTGTTCTGTTTCTGTGAGTCTGACGTCCTGCATGTACAACGTGTAGGACGTCAAAAACAGAACAAAGGCTTCGGAGGAAGAAGAGGACCTCCTCGGCTGGCGGGGATTGGGGTCCCCCGCCATCAAAGGTAGCCCACGGCGACGGCGGGGGAGGGTTGGTGGCAGGATGGGGGGTTGAGAGGGTCGGCGACAGGGGGGTCCAGGGCCAAATCTACGGGGGCTCAGGCCCCACGTAGCTACATCACTGGTAAAAGGATCACTATATTTATGTTTCATGTTCCATGTGCAACCTAGTCAGGTAAAATGTAGGTGAAAATATGCCTATGGTACCCAGGTACAACTTAGGCTGCCATCTTAGCTGTTCTGATCCACTTTGAAAATTGGACCCTATAGAAATTATCATTAACTGGTCTAAGGGGCCCTTTTACAAAGGCACGGTAGGCTCTATGCATATGCAGCTTGCACCAAAACGAGGCTACCACCAGGCTAGCATGCCCTCATGGTGGAAATGTCGGATTTGGCACGTGCCCATAATGCCGGGTCAAATTAATTTTCTATTTCCTACTGCATGCAGTGTTTCCTGCATTAATTGGCAGTTGGTGCACACCAACCAGTCACCGCACATGTAGAGGATTGAAGGGGGAGGGGACAGAAAGGGGAGATGCTGGATAGAAAGAGAGAGGGGAGATGCTGGATTGAAGGAGTGACATGATGGATGGATAGGCAGCAGAATGGGGTGGGCCAGAAGGACCATGGCCCCATCAATCATTTTTCCCATCACAGTATCAGCAATTAGAGAGCTTGAGGGCAGGGCTGGAGATAAAGTTTGTTTGGCCGGGGTTAGAAAAAGAGATGGAAAGCTGTCGGGGGAAATTAGATAGTAAAAATGAATAAAATCTGGACAGAAAGCCAGAAAAATAAATGGGAGAAAATGGATGCACTGGAGAAAGTTAAGAAGACAGGAGGAACAATGGAAAATGACATACAGACAGGAGAAGACAAAGGAAAGCAGAAACCAGAACCAAGACCAATGCTGTTAGAAAATTTAAGGGGTCCTTTTACAAGGGCGTACTTTGGCTTGCGGTAGTGTAGGCACAGGATTTGGGCGCGCGCCGATCCATTTTTTAGCAGGCCTGTAAAAAAAGGCCTTTTTTTTGCCAAAAATGGATGTGCGGCAAAATGAAAATTGCCTCATGTCCATTTTGGGTCTGAGACCTTACCGCCAGCCGGTGACCTAGCGGTAAAGACTCGTGTTAACTGGGCAGTAATGAGCTACACGCGCCAAATGCCACTTGGTGCGCATCTGTTACGTGCGCCCGAAAATAAAAAAAATATGTTCAGACACGCGCCAAAAATGAAATTACCGCAAGGGCCACGCGGTAACTGGGCGGTAACTCCATTTTGGCGTACGTTGGATGCGCGTAGGCGCTTATGCGGCTTAGTTAAAGGGCCCTTAAATGCCCAGACAACAAAGGTCGAAAAATATTTTTATTTTTTAAATTTAGGATGAAGTAATGTGGAAGTAGTCCACTCTAAACAAAAATAAATTGACAAATGGAAAATAAGATGATTCAATTTATTGGACTAACAATACATTTTTGACTAGCTTTAGAGACCAACCTCCTTCCTCAGGTCAAGGCAGTATACTTTAACAGCCGAATACGGCCATGACCTGAGGAAGGAGGTTTTGGCCTCTGAAAGCTAATCAAAAAATGCTTTAAGTTAGACCAATAAAATGTATCTCCTTATTTTATATTTTTAAAAATAGTTAATTTGTAACATAATGATTGGAATATATCGTTTTTTTTGTTTTTTAATTTACATCTGCTGTCTCTATATTTTGCACAGTACAGGGGGACATGCATCCCTGTTTCTCTGGTTTTGCATTGTATTCAGAGTCTGGCTTCTTGGAGGTTCAGTTGAATTTTTGTCTACATATTACATATTTCTGTTTTTGGTTTGTGGTTATTTATTCTATACTTGGTGAGGGTTTTACCTGTCTTCTATGTGTGTGAAAGAGACCTGATATTCTATTAGCATTGAATGTCTGTATAGGACAAGTCCATAAACCGCTACTAAACGGACTTGGAAAAATCCAAAATTCCAGGAATAACATGTATAGAATGTTTGTACGTTTGGGAAGCTTGCCAGGTGCCCTTGGCCTGGATTGGCCGCTGTCGTGGACAAGATGCTGGGCTCGATGGACCCTTGGAGGCTTATTTCGAAAGAGAAAAAACGCCCAAATTCCGACCTAAATCGGGAGATGGACGTCTTTCTCTTGTGGGTGCCCAAATCGGTATAATCGAAAGCCGATTTTGGGCGTTTCAAAACTGCACTCTGTCGCGGGAACGCATAAAGTTGACGGGGGCGTGTTGGAGGCGTGGTGAAGGCGGGACTGAGGCGTGGTTATCGGCTGAGCAGAGATGTGCGTGCTCGGCTGATAATGGAAAAAAAAAAGGCGTTTTCAGAGAGAATTTAGGTCACTTTTGTTGGACCCGTTTTTTTCACGAACAGGTCCCAAAAAAGTGCCCTAAATGACCAGATGACCACCGGAGGGAACCGGGGATGACCTCCCCTGACTCCCCCAGTGGTCACTAACCCCCTCCCACAAAAATAAAACGAATGTTAAACACTTTTTTCCCAACTTGTAAGCCAGCCTCAAATGTCATCCCCAGCTCCATGACAGCAGTATGCAGGTCCCCGAAGTAATTTTAGTTTAGTTAGTGCTGTGCGGGACCCATGCAGAGAGGAAAAATCGGAAGAAAAAAAAAAAGAACAAGCAAGTGCAGTCAGGGACGTCTAAATTACCAGGATAGTAAAAGGGGGAATCGAACCAGCAACCTTCTGATTACAAGCTCAGTGCTCTAGCCAGTGCACCACTGATTAGTCATCCTTTGCTTTTCATTAAGTCCCTCCAAGTTTCTGTCAGCCAATCACCGCTGTTTAGCTGACACAGATGTCAGCTAAATGAGCTGTGATTGGCTGACAGAAACTTGGAGAGATTTAATGGAAAGGGAAGGATGTCTAATCAGTGGTGCACTGGCTAGAGCACTGAGCTTGTAATCAAAAGGTTGCTGGTTCAATTCCCCCCTTTTACTATCTTTAATTTGGACGTCCCTGACTGCACTTGCTTGCTTGTTTTTTTTTCCTTCTGATTTTTCCTCTTTGCATGGGTCCCGCGCAGCACCAACTAAAGTAAAATTGCTCTGGGGACCTGCATACTACTGTCATGGAGCTAGGTATGATATTTGAGGCTGGCATAGAGGCATCTCAGGGGGACCAGTGCACTACGAATGCTGGCCCCTCCCACGACCAAATGCCTTGGATTTGGTCGTTTTTGAGCTGGGACGCTTCGGTTTCGATTATCGCTAAAAAACAAAAACGCCCAGCTCAAAAAACGCCCTAATCCAATGTATTTTTGAAAAAAAAAGATGGACGTCCATTTTTTTCGAAAATACAGTTCGGCCCGCCCCTTCACGGACCCGTTCTCGGAGATGGACGTTTTTACAAATGGGCGTTCGTGTTCGATTATGCCCCTCTTGGTCTTTTCCCAGTATGGCATTACTTATGTACTTATGTACTTATGATTGATCAAGCTTAGTTAGTTTTCCAATAGGTGTAATGATGTTCTACTGCTCACCACAGTGTTTGTGGTGACGTCTATTCCTATGTGTTTTTTTGTTATGTGAACCTTGGAAGTTAGTGCTATTACAGTACGGTAGATTTGCTCTATAGGTCCTGAGTGACATTTGGAGGGTTTTGCATATTTCACAACATGCCTGGTCCAAACACGCATATATGCCAAAATTCCATCTGTTGCCTGGGGGCCCACTGTCAGTCCGTCCCTGCTCAGTACCGATCCCTCAGATACTCCACTGCGGTTTTCTTTCCTCCGATTCCATTTACCATCATTCTCTGTCTGTGAATCAACACCAGTTTCCAATCCAGTTCACCACTTTGGGTTCTAATTTCAGCCAACTCAGTGTATTCATGGGCCTCCCATGAAGAACTTTATCAAAGGCTTTGCTGAAATTCATCTAGCACGTGTCCTCTATCCAGTTTCACTGGTCACCCGGTCAAAGAAATCAATCAGATTCATTTGGCATCATTTTCCTTTGGTAATGGCATGTTGTCTTGGATCTTGATCCCCCTTAGACTCCAGGAAGTTTACTTACGAGACTGGGAGACTGGGCGGCTAAATGGCAGATGACGTTTAATGTGAGCAAGTGCAATGTGATGCATGTGGGGAAAAAAGAACCCGAATTATAGCTACGTCATGCAAGGTTTCCACGTTAGGAGTTACGGACCAAGAAAGGGATCTGGGTGTCGTCGTCGATAATACACTGAAACCTTCTGCTCAGTGTGCTGCTGCGGCTAGGAAAGCGAATAGAATGTTGGGTATTATTAGGAAAGGTATGGAAAACAGGTGTGAGGATGTTATAATGCCGTTGTATCGCTCCATGGTGCGACCGCACCTTGAGTATTGTGTTCAATTCTGGTCGCCGCATCTCAAGAAAGATATAGTAGAATTGGAAAAGGTGCAGCGAAGGGCGACTAAAATGATAGCGGGGATGGGACGACTTCCCTATGAAGGAAGACTAAGGAGGCTAGGGCTATTCAGCTTGGAGAAGAGACGGCTGAGGGGAGACATGATAGAGGTATATAAAATGAGTGGAGTGGAACAGGTGGATGTGAAGCGTCTGTTCACGCTTTCCAAAAATACTAGGACTAGGAGGCATGCGATGAAACTACAGTGTAGTAAATTTAAAACAAATCGGAGAAATTTTTCTTCACCCAAAGTCTAATTAAACTCTGGAATTCATTGCCGGAAAATGTGGTGAAGGCGGTTAGCTTAGCAGAGTTTAAAAAGGGGTTGGACGGTTTCCTAAAGGACAAGTCCATAAACCGCTACTAAACGGACTTGGAAAACTCCAAAATCCCAGGAATAACATGTATAGAATGTTTGTACGTTTGGGAAGCTTGCCAGGTGCCCTTGGCCTGGATTGGCCGCTGTCGTGGACAAGATGCTGGGCTCGATGGACCCTTGGTCTTTTCCCAGTGTGGCATTACTTATGTACTTATCCTTGTCTTCAGCAGCAACTTCATGAGTTTTCTATTCACCAAAGTGAGGCTTGCCGGCCTGTAGTTTCCCACTTCCGTTCAGTCACCATTTTGTGATGAGAACATAAGAGTTACTGTACTACTGGTTCGGACCAAGGATCCATCTAGCCCAGTATCCTGTTTCAAACAGTGGCCTATCCAGGTCACAATTACCTGGCAGAGGTCCAAAAAGCAGCAAAATTCAATGTTACTGAACCTCAGAGATAAGCAGTGGCTTTCCCCAGGTCTACCTTAATAAAGATTTATGGACTTTTACTCCAGGAAATTATCCAAACCTTTTTAAACTCCAGCTGCACTAACTGCTTTTACCTCTTACTCTGACAAGCTCCGGATCTAGGTTGAGTAAAAAAAAATATTTTCTCCTATTTGTAACTTCATAGAGCGTCTCCTGGTCTTTGTACTTTTTGATAGAGTAAATGCTACATAATTTCTGGCTATCACCTTGCAGTTCTAAGCAGGTTACAAAAGTCAAGAGGCCAGAACAGTCTCTGAGAATTACATAAACGTTTACATTAAATAATATTAACCTAAAACATTAATCTTGTAAAACATATTTCTTAAATAAACATGTTTTAATTTTCCTTCTAAATGTAAGGTACTGTTAAGGAAATGAAAAGAAAATAGCAAAGTCCTTCCAAAACTTTGCTGCTTGAAAAGCCAATAATTTCTCGAGGATTGTTAGACGCTTCTTTCCCTTGACTGAGGGAAAGATAAACAGAATGAGATTACCAAGTCTTCTAATTCTAGAAACAGCACCAAAACAAAAATGAGACAAAAAATAATCCGGAACCAGGCCCCGTAATACTTTAATAAGAACAAACATGTTTAAAAATAATCCCAGCCTTAAAATCTGAGTGAAAAATACTTTAAAACAAGGATAAGTTGGGCATTTGCACTGCAGAGATGTGAAGTGACCTGCGATTAACCCCCCGGAAGCAGGCAGGCAGCTGAAACGCCCTCCGCATTTTGTTGTTGTTGGGTTTATATTATGGTACAGCGCTGAGTAATGTGATGATGGAGCTCTCCAAAGGATAAGCAGTCACTTTGGTTTTTATATTTATTTATTTAGAACATTTATATCCCACAGATTCCCACCATGTCGGGCTCTATGTGGCTAACAACGTTTACGGAAAGAACATCATACAAATTCTAGGTAAGAAAAGAGAGTAAGGAACATCATGGGAGGGGTGCAAACAACAGGTGTAACAAACGAGGGCCGGTCGGAAGTTAAATAGCAGAAGAGTAGGATTTGCCACATAGATAAGTCTTAAGGGACTTCTTGAACAGATTGTGGTCGGTGGTCTCCGTTAATGTAGATGGAAGAGCATTCCAGTAACGAGGACTCACAAAGCAAAAGGAAGAGGAGAAAAGCAATTTGTATCTCAGATTCCTGCAGTTAGGATAGTGGAGAGTGAGATAGGACCTAGAAGGTTTTTTGGAATTCCTGGAAGGGAGGTCAGTTAGGCTGTGCATGTAAGCTGGAGCTTCCCCGTATGCGATCTTGTGGGTTAGAGCACAGATTTTGAATTCGATACGCTGCTTTATTGGGAGCCAGTGAAGTTTCTCACTAAGGGTTGTTGCTGCTTCAAACCTTGTTTTACCAAATATTAATCTCGCTGCCGTATTTTGCACCATCTGGACTTTCTTTAGGATGTGTTCTTTGCACCCGGTATAAATCCCATTGCAGTAGTCGAAATGGCTCAATACTAGAGAGTGGATTAGAGTCCGGAATAGGTCACACGGTAGGAATTGCTTGATGCGTTTAAGTGACCACATGGAGAGGAACATTCTTTTCGTTACAGATGTAACTTGAAGGTCGAGATATGGAAGGTATATAGGAGTTTAGAAGTTTTGTTAAATTGATGAATAAAGAGTTGTTGTTAAGTATTTTTGCACTCGGGTTTTGAGGGTGTTCAAGTGATAAGAACTAGTACCTGCAGGCACGAGCCTGAAATAGCTGGCGCTATAAGAGACGCCATGCCATGGGATATAATACTTATTTGATGTTCCCCCTAACCTGTGTTACTTTTTTAGTGTCTACTCAGGGACAACCTAATTTTCCTTGCTTCTTCTCTTGTTGAATGATATCTTGCAGTAAGGATTGCATACATTATTACCCCTTTTTGATTATTTAATAGAGTGATACAGAGGCATTATGATATTCTCTATTTTATTTTCTATTGCTTTCCTAATAATTTCTAACATTCTGTTTGCTTTTTTTGGCTGCCACTGCACACTGAGCAGAAGATTTCAATGTAATGTCCACATTCACTCATCTCCAGTCTCATAGAACTTCTCCCATCTCTAAATTAGATAATACAGGAATCAGAGAAATTCAGCGAGTGAAAAGAAAGGCACAGAGAATAGAGCATTGATTGTTGGCTGCTGTAGAGCTTTCTATCCTCTAAGGCAGGAAGGACAAACTATCAAGGAAGAAAGCACAATATAAATGCTAATACTGTTAGCAAGTGAAAAAACAGACTTGGTCAATATGCTGGTCAGTGTTTTTTAAGCACTGAGCGCGGCCAGCAAAATTAGCCCAGGATATTCAATGCTGAGCCGTGATTGGCCACTGACACCAAATATTTGGGTAAGACCAGACATCACTGCCGCCGGAATATCAGCCCACATAAGTGTATCTGGCCAAATCAGACTCCCCCCCCCCCCCCCCCCCACTACCAAGTGTAGTTCCCTTCTCCGTTCCCCCCTCCCAAAAGTACATCAGGGATCCCTCTGCCTCTGATCCCCTCCAAAAACATATCACATCCCCCGACAGTGATCTCTAATCCCCTCCCACCAAAGGTGCACTGGGGATACCTTTGCCTCTGATCCTTCTACCTCCCTCTTCCCCATCCCCAAAAGAAAATCGGTCCCCCCAGGTTTACCTTTCTGATGCCAAAGTATCATGAGACTGCCAACAGAGGTCAGAACCACTAATTTTGAAGTGGGAGCCATCATAGGCAGGAGCAAGTGGCATTGCTTCTATCCTTTCTCTGCTAGACCACCAGGCATCAAAAATGTATGACCAGGGGCCCTACATGGGTTGTGTGGGGGGGGGGGGGGAGGGGGGAGAATCACTGTTGAGGGACCTGATTTTTTTTAGTGGGAATGAGGGAAGGAGGAAAAACTGGAGGTAGGGGGACCTCTAATGCACTTCTTGGGGAAAGGGAAGGGGATTACTTTTGGGGTCTGATGTTCTTTCGGTGTGGGGGAGAGGGAGGAAGGGGAAATCAAAGGCATAGGCATATCCGATACATTTTCAGGGGAAGGGTAGAGGGGATGGCCATGCTCTTCCAGGGGAGAATGGTGCTTGGGAAGATAACAGGACTAGAAGCACCTGGAAGTTATCTGAGCAGAAGTCTGTATTCAGTGCCAGTGTCCATATAGATAACCGGTCAAAGATAGGACTAATTTTTATGGAGTCCTTTCTGCCTGGTTAGGTAGTGGGCAGCATTGAATGTCCTCGGAATCTGCTCAACTGTTGGCTCCTTCCTGACTCTGTCCCTTCAGCACCCCTCTCCTGCCGGGTTTCAGGTTGGCCAGTTAGTGCCAATATTCAGTGGCACCGCAGCCACTGAATACTAGTGACTGGCCCACTGAGCGCGATTTACCAGTAGCATGCTTTATCATACTCTGGAATTTTATTAGCTGAAATTTCTCCATCTTCTCTGAAACAGAACTGCTATCTTCCTAACAGCTACTAGTGTTACTTCCCCCCCAGAAAACAGTACTGTAAAACTCTGACAGACAGTACTCTCCATCAAGCCCTTTGAGAGAACTAATTTGACACTTCTCTCAACCGTGATTTTCAACTCACCCACTGAAAACTATTGCTTAGTCTGGACTAAGAAGACAATTGGAGCATCGTTTATAATAAGCTAGTGCTAAAGGATGAAACCGCTTTAGAGAAGTCACAGGAATGAGCTGCAGGCTGCATCAGAATATATCATATTCTAAAGCAGATGTTCCAACAGTGCTATAAAAAGCAGGAAGAAAAGCCACTCTGATAACAATTTAGCTATTCTTTGGATAATGGAACTAATAATGTGTATACAGATTTAAGGAAGCCTTAATTCTTGCAGCTTAATTCAATTACAGCTGCTTCTGCTTCAATCCATGCCATCTGTAACCCCCTTTGGGCTGTTTCACACCACCTGCTTTTAGTTCTGCATCATAGCTTAGTTTTCCCCAGTCGTGGTTCTCTTGCTTTAAAACGGAGCCTTTTATTTGCTTTTGTTTGATATGCCTTCTAATATTCCATATAGAACTGGGGTCGACACTCCGCACGGTGCTCATTTTCAAAGCACCTCAAAATGCCCCCCCCCCCCCCCCAAAAAAAGTCCTTCCCTAAATAGGTCCAAATCCCAATTATGGAAAGTCAGAATTTGGATGTTTCAGACTGCAGTTCATCCAAATAGCAAGGCAATGTGTTTTGGGCGGGACAGGGAGGGTCCAAAAGTAGGGCGCCCAACAGCGATTTTCAAACAGGAAGAAATGTCCATATCTAAAAAGGATGTTTTTATCTAGACCTGTTTCAGTCACATCCAGACTACAAAAAGGTATTCTGATTGAGCAGCTGACCGCTGGAGAGATTAAGGCATGACCCCTCCTTAATCCCCCAGTGGTTGCTGTCCCTTCCCTCTCCCTGAAAGGAAAACTAGGCACTATGTCAACTGCAGATATTATGGCCATTCTGAACAAAGCAGCAAGCAGATCGGAGGACTAGCCAAGTGGTTAATGCAGCGGTTTATGGTTTATTTGCATTTGTATTACCACACAATACTGACAAACGGAACAAGGCGGTTTACAATCCAAAATTACATACAAAAATTGGAAGCATGAAAAGAAATACATTCAAATCGATAGGAAACGAGGAAACATCATTCCAAGATACATGCCGTCAGACACTAAAGGGGCAAACAAACACAGATACCAGATTCAGGCTTCCTCGGGAGGAACTCCATAAGCTTGAGAGAATAACCAATTTTTAAGAAGTGCTTTTACATTTTTTTAGGGAGAGGTCCATACAAAGGGCCAGTAGGGCATTGTTCCAAGTGGCTAGGGCTAGAAAAAAGAAAGCATGGTGTCTAGTTTCTTCATGTTGGGCAAACTTAGGGCTTGCCAAAACTAAGTGTTGGACATTTAATGAATGCAACATATGTGTAGGGAAGTAGGATATGGTAAGGGCAGATAGATAGTAATATAGTAGACGACGGCAGAAAAAGACCTGCATGGTCCATCCAGTCTGCCCAACAAGATAAACTCATATGTGCTACTTTTTGTGTATACCTTACCTTGATTTGTACCTGTCCTTTTCAGGGCACAGACCGTATAAGTCTGCCCAACACTATCCCCGCCTCCCAACCACCAGCCCCTCCTCCCACCACCGGCTCTGGCACAGACCGTATGAGTCTGCCCAGCACCATCCCCGCCTCCCGCCACCGGCTCTGCCACCCAATCTCGGCTAAGCTCCTTAGGATCCATTCCTAAGGAGCTTAGCCGAGATGGGGGGGAATACCAATGCGTAGAGCCTTAAAAGTCAGGAGAAGAATCTTATACTGAATCTGAGAGGAGTCAGGGAACCAATGTTGATGCTTGAAGAGGTGTCACTCTATCATATTTTTTCACACAACAGAGCAGGCGAATTGCCATGTTCTGTACAGACTGGAGCTCATTGAGAGAAGACTGAGGGAGAATGGCAAAGTTGATGTCGCAGTAATCGATTCTGGAAATAACAAGAAACAAAATAAGGCTGTGGAAGGCATCGTGACTGAAGTAGGGTTTAACTGCTCGAAGTTACTGCAGAGAACAGAAAAAGGACTTGACTACAGAAGAAATGTGTTGCTTCAGTGAGAGGTGGGAGTTAGGTATGACCCCAAGGTAGCGAAAAGAATTGATGGCTTGAATAAGGGAACCGAGCAAGGGAAGCGGCTAAGTGGGTATGGTAGAAAGATTACTGAACCAACAGGCAACAGTGCTTTCAGTGTTAAGGGTAGGTGATGCTCAGTGAGACAATTGGCAACAGAATTTAAACAAGATTGTAGAGTACTAAGGGATGGTGTTGCAGGATTGGTATAACAGATGAGTAAAATGTCATCAGCACAGATGTAAACTGAAATAGTGTATTCCTGAATAATTCGAGCGAGCAGACTAAGGAACATTAAATAAAAGAGGTAAAAGAATAGATCCCTGAGTTACATCACATGTGAGAGGTTTAGAATGAGAAGGAGGGAGCATGGAAGAACGAGACGGAACCCTAAAGGAATGATCAGCCAAAAAAGAAGAGAACCAAGTGAGAACAGTGCCAGAAAGACCCAAAGAGGAAAGGAAGGAAGGAAAGAAGGAAAGAAAGAAAGAAAGAAAGAAAGAAAGAAAGAAAGAAAGAAAGAAAGAAAGAAAGAAAGAAAGAAAGAAAGAAAGAAAGAAAGAAAGAAAGAAAGAAAGAAAGAAAGAAAGAAAGAGATCATGCTTAAGAAGGTTGAAAGCAGCAGAAAGGTCTAAAAAAAATGGAGAGAACTCCTACCTTTGTCAAAGTTACAAAGGATCTTGCTGAGAACACTAGTAGGCATGGTCTCCATACTAAAATGCGAAGGAAAGCAGTTGGTCGAAAACAACTTTTTCAATAATTTTGGAAATAAAACACAAATTAGAAACAGGTCAGTAGTGAGTAGGATTTGAGGGATCAAGGGAGGGGTTCTTTAAAATAAGGCATACTACTGCAGTTTTCTATGGTGTGGGAAATTGACCCTGGGAGAGATTGAGATTGATTACTAAAAGAACAGAAGACAGCAGGCTCAGATGTTGCTTGCATAACCAAGATTAGGGAATGGGATTAAGGGAGCAGAAAGATGGCTTCAAGTGGCAGAGAACGATTGAGAGAGAAGAGATAATTTGTGATTAAAAAGAGGACCAAGTGGAACAGTGTGATGTAGAAGGAGATGGACTAATGGGGGAGGCCTGAGCTGAAATTTATTTCTCAACGCACCAATGTAACGCCGATTTTTAAAAAGTGTTCCAGAGGCGATCTGGGAAATTATAGACCGGTGAGTCTGACGTCGGTACCGGGAAAAATGGTGGAGGCTATTATTAAGAATAAAATTACAGAGCACATACAAAAGCATGGGCTACTGAGACAAAGTCAGCGCGGTTTTAGTGAAGGGAAGTCTTGCCTCACAAATCTACTGAATTTTTTCGAGGGGGTGAACAAACATGTGGACAAAGGGGAGTCGGTGGATATTGTATATCTAGATTTTCAGAAGGCGTTTGACAAAGTGCCGCATGAAAGACTCCAAAGGAAACTGGAGAGTCATGGGATCGGAGGCAGTGTATTATTATGGATTAAGAGCTGGTTAAAGGATAGGAAGCAGAGAGTAGGGTTGAATGGCCGGTATTCTTGATGGAGAAGGGTAGTTAGTGGGGTCCCTCAGGGGTCTGTGCTGGGACCGCTGCTTTTTAACATATTTATAAATGACCTTGAGATGGGAGTAACTAGTGAGGTAATTAAATTCGCAGATGACACAAAGTTATCCAGGGTCGTCTCGTCGCGGGAGGAGTGTGAAAAATTACAAGAAGACCTCGTGAGACTGAGGGATTGGGCGTCCAAATGGCAGATGAAGTTCAACGTTGACAAGTGCAAAGTGATGCATGTGGGAAGGAGGAACCCGAATTACAGCTATGTTATGCAAGGTTCCGCATTAAGAGTTACGGACCAAGAAAGGGATCTGGGAGTCATCGTGAAATCTTCAGCTCAATGTGCTGCGGTGGCTAAGAAGGCGAACAGAATGTTGAGTATTATTAGAAAAGGGATGGAAAACAAGCATGAGATTGTTATAATGCATTTATATCGCTCCATGGTGCGACCGCACCTGGAGTATTGTGTTTAGTTCTGGTCACCTCATCTCAAAAACGATATAAAGGAATTGGAGAAGGTGCAGAGAAGGGCGACAAAAATGATAAAAGGGATGGGACGACTACCCTATGAGGAGAGGTTAAGACGGCTAGGACTCTTTAGCCTGGAGAGAAGGCGGCTGAGAGGTGATATGATAGAGGTTTACAAAATAATGAGCGGAATAGAGCGGACAGATGTGAAGCGCTTGTTTACGCTTTCTAACAATAATAGAACCAGGGGACACAAGATGAAATTAGAATGTGGTAGGTTTAAAACAAATCGGAGAAAGTTTTTCTTTACTCAGCGCGTAGTTAGACTCTGGAACTCATTGCCGGAGAAGGTAGTGACGGCAGCTGGCTTTGCTGAGTTTAAAGGGGGTCTGGACAGATTCCTGAAGGAAAAGTCCATTGATCGTTATTAAATTTTGGTTTTTTTTGCCAGGTTCTTGGGGCCTGGATTGGCTGCTGTTGGAGACAGAGTGCTGGGCTTGATGAACCTTTGGTCTTTTCCCAGCATGGCGGTGCTTATGTGCTTATGTAATCTTTGAACTTTAATGGGCAGCTAAATTGTTGGCCTATATACCAAGTAATTCAGGTTCAAATTCCACAGTAATGCTATTTTTTTTCTGGGGCCCCCTTTAGGAACAGAAAAATACATACTGTACCTAAAGATATAAGACACCTGTAAACCTGAAGACTTATCGAAATGATGTACATTCAGGTGCAGTATTTTTCTGTTTCTGGAGGAAACACATTTACAAAAAAAAAAAAAGGAGTTACAGTGGAATGTGAACCTGTGTCCCTTGGTTTACAGTGCACTGCACTAACCACCAGGCTACTCCTCTGTTCTGCAAGGATGTCTGTGTGGCCATTTTTATAAGAATGCTACCAGACAGATGCCCCTGGTTTAAACTGCATGCCAATCACCCCAGTGAAAGGGCAGAACGATAATATTTGACAGTTGTTTTTCTCTTAAATACAAAAACTTGCATAGCCCCATTTACGCTCTCTGTTTGTCTGATTCAGCGTGACTCGCCTTGTTATTATTTATTTATTATTATTATTTGTAGCATTTGTATTCCACATTTTTCCCACCACTTTGCAGGCTCAATGTGGCTCGCATTTGCCATAATGGCAGTTGCCATTTCTGGGTAACAGAATTACAAATGGTATTGATTTAAGGTGCATACATACATGGTAACATACATGGAACATAACATTGTTCTAGAATTGCGTGCAACTAGATCTTCGTGAATATCCAAATTAATGCCAATTAGTGTCAGTAATTGATTATTAACAGCTCGTTAACGAATTTGCTTTTGATCGCGGGACTGTGAGCAAATTTGAGTGCCACTTATAGAATCCAGAAGTTTGCGCCTGGTTTACGTCACTTTAACTGCTAGCACAGAGCTGCATTGAGAGACTTTACAGCATTTTCATTGTTAACATTTTGGCAAAATGGGTATTAAGTGCTTTTTTGTGTCAGTGAGCATGGAAGACGTAACACAAAGTTAGCGCAAGTCAACGTAAACATAAACCTGTATGTTTCTTCAATACAGGTACAGGAGATCTTATTTGATGAACTGTTTCATATCAACTTAAATTATTCGTCTTAAATATCACTTTCTTCTGTGAAATCACATCGCCCTAAGAGTAAAGTTACAGGTGATTTTGTCCTGGGAGGGCTGATGTTTCCCACTCTAAACTCCTAAAAATATCCGCTGCATTCAGTCCTTACAGAATCACTCTTAAGCACTTGTCTCCAGCCTGGAGCACAGAGATTTGACCCACAGCACGTTCCCAGGGACTGTCTGAATTCATGGCGTCTCTGCTGGATTCTTCAAGTGCCTAGAGATTCTCTGTCATGGCCATCATCTCTCCCGCTTTTTATGTAACAGGTTATTGGGTGTCCGGAGGCAGGGAAAGGGCTTGCAAGCTTGCTCCAAGAAGTCAGACCCCACTGTGCTTTTAATTCTTAACCCCCTAGTCACCTGTCTGCTTTAATCATTCCCATAATAAATTATCCCAGCTTTGCTTGCATTTATATTTAACTCACATTTTCTCAAACCTTACAACTACTCGTTTACTACAATTTGTAATATTCTTTCCAGACTCTGTAATTGTATTTACTATGTAAGCCGCATTGAGCCTACAACATGTGGGAAAGCGCGGGGTACAAATGTAATAAATAAATAAATAAAATATATGGAACAGATCATGGTATATACAGTATATATATATATATATATATATATATATATCTCCTATAATAAAACTCACCCTCAACATTCTGAAGACAACGTTCTGAAGTCACTCAGTCACTCCCTGAAGGGTTCGTCAGTTCATGGTGGTGAAGCCACAACAATGACCATGTCTCTCTGCCCCGCCCTCGCACGACAGACAGAAAAAACACCGTCAATGTTCTGAAACACAAAGAACCATCACAAAACCGTTCCCAGGCAACGCTAGGCGATGTAAGACGGACCTATCAGAGGAAACTATGTGGCAATAAGGGAGGAGTATTCACCAGCAGAACGGCTCATTATCTGTGCAGCACGGAGAGCACAGAACCACTGGGGAGAAAATATTAAATGCTTAATGCCGGTACTGAAGAGTGCTGGAGGGCCTATAGCACAGACTATATTTGGGTTCGCTTGACTTGGAGTCGGTGGAGCCGGAGAACAGCGTGCCCCTCAACATCTGGGACGTGGGTGAACAGGAGAAACTGCGGCCCAGCTGGAATGATTACCTGCGACCCAGCCAGCAGCAAACAGCGACCAAGGAAGGGGGCCTTCCCTGCCTAGGAATCGCTGGAGACTGGCTGCCAAACTAACAAAACAACCACACACCGACGCACCACCTCCATCATTCGAAAGGCATCCACTCTTTCTTCAACAGAAATGCAAACTAATAATACAAAACAAACAAAGAATACCCGGTTTCTCACGCGGCTGCAGGTAACTCCCCACCCCCTTCCTCTTCCCCTTTTGCCGAAGCGGCCAAGGACGTGCCCAACCATCCCCAGCCTCAGGCAAGCTGTCTCCCACCTCGGGGATTCCACGAGCACCCGGAAAAAGACGGCACTGCTTCCCGCAGCGCATAAATGTTCCAGCAATCCCCTGCAGCTGGCCTGAAATGGACCGAACATACCGGATCACCCCCCGATGGCCCGAGACCGTGCTCCTCTCCCTTCCGCCAACTTAAAACAACCATCCCTGTCCTCAGGCCAGCCGTCTCCCACCTCCAGGATGCCAAGAACCCCAGCCTAATGGAAAAAGACAGCGCTGCTTCCCACAGCACATTTCTCTTCCAGCGTTCCCCTACAGCAGCCCTGAAACGGCCAAAAAATACAGACCAAGAACGTGCTCCTCTACCTTCCGCCCATCTAAAACAACACTGCTGCCTCAGCACAACACAAACCCCCCCCCCCCCCGGAAAAAACAATCCACCACTCAGCAAAGGCTGACCCCCCCCCCTACAACCACATTTACATTTCACCAACAGAAAGACCCCCCTCCACAAACCTCTTTGACAGACAAAACCACACACACACAATACAACAGAAACACTCCCTCAAAGCCACACAGCAATCCATCCCACTTTGCCAGCAGAGCACATCCCCCAACCCCCCACCCAAAAAACAAAACAAAACAAAACAAAAAAGACACACATCAACAACCTGCACACACCCTCACACACTCACACACACACACACACACTCACACACGCACACACAAATAACTCTGTGACATATACACACACACACACACAAAAAAGCCACATGCTAGCGCCCGTTTCATTGGTTTCGGAAACGGGCTTTTTTTTTTACTAGTATATATATATACTAGTTTAGCCATAATAAGGGATGGTAATTTTCTACCATCAGTTCATACATAGATGGGATTAGGACTGGGACTGGGGGGCTGTAGAGATAGTGTTCAGAGGCGCCAAGATGGAGGATATCATGGCTGCTGCTTGACAATGACACCTATGGGTTGGATTCAGGGTCCATGATTTTAGGCTTCTGGAAGGAACTTGTGTCACACTCTCTACTTCTGGAAGGAGCCATGATACATGGGCCCTTACCCAATATTCTTCACTGCAATGACCAGACTAAGTACCTCGATGTGAGAGAGGGATATAATAAGTTGGAAAATCCCCAGGTATCTATAAGTGAAGGCTTATGGTGCCAGATCTCAGCCCTAATTCAGTCTGAGCTGGAGGTGCAAAGAAACTGTCAGATCAAAAATTAGCATGGTATACCAGTAATGGACAAGGAGGGGAGTCAAGCTTTCAGGAATTTGAATCAAAAATTATGACCTTAACAGTTTGCATCGAGGGCTAGATTCTATATATGGTGCCTAAAAAATTGGCGCCAAAAAAGCACTATCCTATAATCTGTGATTAAAGTTAGGTACGGTTTATAGAATAGTGCTTGCGCCCGGGACTTGCGCCTATCCTTAGGCACTGCCTTTTGCACCAACCGAAACGTAGTGCAAATGTACATGCCTAAATTAGGAATGTATCCCTGTTATTCTATAACAATGCACGTAAATGCTTGGAACGCACCCGTTCCGCCCATGACCTCCCATTTCCATGCCCCTTTTTTTTTACTCGTATGTAAAATTTAGGCCTATATGCAATGCCCCATAGCTAGTTAAGTGCTGAATATTGCACTTAACCGGCTATGCTTTAGCTGGCTCGGCAAACCCGGAAATTCAGTGCCAAAGCCTGGTCATGGCCTGGAATGGAATTTCCGGGCATTACACTGGCGGCGGTCAGCAAAACGATGAACACCACCAGTTGAATATCAGGCTCCGTCAGTCTATACTGCTGCAAATATTTGGAGCCCACCTCAAAGGGAGAAAGATTTGAGAACATCAGACCAGTGTTTTGTTTTGTTATCTGTGATATCAACCAAAGTTAATTCAAAGTGTCTTCTTCCACCAGTGGGTCCTAGCTATTACATCCCAGGAGACGAGAACCCTGACACCCATCCTATGTTAAACAGTGAGCCAAGGCAGCATGAAGAACGACACAATAACAAAACAAGAAATTATATTAGTTAAACATGCAGAGGAAATTAGGAAAAATATGGGCCTGATATTCAGAGTATAACGTTAAGCACAAGCACAGGCTCTGTTAGAAGTTAGGCCTGTCATTTAGCAAGTCTAATTTGAAATCTACAATGTATCCTTGTAGCATGTATCAAG
Organism: Microcaecilia unicolor; assembly: GCF_901765095.1. Taxonomy (NCBI): domain Eukaryota; kingdom Metazoa; phylum Chordata; class Amphibia; order Gymnophiona; family Siphonopidae; genus Microcaecilia; species Microcaecilia unicolor. The sequence goes on from NC_044034.1 coordinate 34,761,191, forward strand.
GAGGACTGATGAACAGGAGACGGTATGACATCACAAAGCTGAAGTCGGTCTGTCCAAGGCGGTTTTCATTCTCCTCAGTGCAGCTGCTGCCATCTTAGTACACCTAAAACAATGTAATTGATAGGGCGACAAGATCTGCCTACTGGCTTCAGCCCAGATAATGGGCCAAACACGCTCCTGCCATCTCCTGTTCATCATACTCCTTGGCCCATATAAGTAATGGCTCTGCCTTTGCTCTCCCCAGTAGTGCTGGCCTCTTCTTAACCTGATAAATTTGGACATTTAGCAAATCACACAGTCTGATTTTAGCCAAATACGTATTGAAAATACAGACATTAAGCAAGTTATGCGTTTGCTGCCTGCCCAAAAATGCATAATTTGCTTTCAGTATCGGAGCCTTTTATTTATAGAAAATCATGCATATTGAAAATAGCAACCTGCACATCAGTGCATGCAAATATACCGCAGAACCTCTATGGACTCTTAATAAGCATACCGCTGAATTTCCATCTGCCTGTGGCAATCTGCCTGTAAACCACCTCTGGAAACCGGGAATGTAAAATGTGGTGCACTGTCAGGTCGTTGGATGCTTGCAGCTTTCAATATGTCCTTAATTCAACCTTGAAACCAAAGATCAATATTTTCACTGTATAATTCTGATTTGAGGACACATCTGTTTACTGCATGACAATCAGAACTGGGAGCACAACCGTTTAGGATTGGCAGCTTCCAAGACAGAATCCCCTTATCATTTTCATTAAAGGGATGTGTTTCTAATTTAAACAAATTATTCCACTAGCAATTATCCTGAACATACTGCACATTACTAGCAAACACATCTTGAAAACCTGGCATCTAATTAAACAGAGCACCCTTAACATTCACCTAGATTTTCTAGGGATATTTATTAGTCTCTACTTGCCAATGGTTACTTCGTTCATTAAGTTTACATTTTCTTGTTATCAGACAATGAGATTCTCATAAGATAGATACTCTTACTACAGTACTGACTGAGCCTCCCTAAATTCATGTATTGCTATAAAATCCTTCTAGTCGATATTCAAAGTGATTTAAACAGGCATGAGTGCCTCCTTCCTATTTAAATAGCTTCTGCCTGCCTAGCCACTGACATTCAACAACAACAGCAACAATACATATTTATATATATTTGTTGCGTTTGTACCCCACATTTTCCCACCTATTTGCAGGCTCAATGTGGCTTACATAGTACCGTCAAAGGCATTTGCCCAGTCGGTGGATAACAAATACAAAGTTGTATAGTGATCGTATGAGGTATAAGTGGAAGGTTGGAATGGATGAAGATTGCGTGTTGTCCTGTTCGATCATAGTCATGCTGTGTTGGTAGGTGAAGAGGGTTACTTGGGGTCGTTGGGGTCAGAATGGATGAAGATTGCGTGTTGTCCTATTCAATCATAGTCATGCTGTGTTGGTAGGTGAAGAGGGTTACGTGGGGTCGGAATGGATGAAGATTGCATGTTGTCCTGTTCGATTATAGTCATGCTGTGTTGGTAGGTGAAGAGGGTTACGTGGGGTCGGAATGGATGAAGATTGCATGTTGTCCTGTTCGATCATAGTCATGCTGTGTTGGTAGGTGAAGAGGGTTACGTGGGGTCGGAATGGATGAAGATTGCATGTTGTCCTGTTCGATCATAGTCGTGCTGTGTTGGTAGGTGAAGAGGGTTACGTGGGGTCGTTGGGGTCAGAATGGATGAAGATTGCGTGTTGTCCTGCTCGATCATAGTCGTGCTGTGTTGGTAGGTGAAGAGGGTTATGTGGGGTCGTTGGGGTTGGAATGGAGGAAGATTGCGTGTTGTCCTGTTCAATCATAGTCATGCTGTGTTGGTAGGTGAAGAGGGTTATGTGGGGTCGGAATGGATGAAGATTGCATGTTGTCCTGTTCGATCATAGTCGTGCTGTGTTGGTAGGTGAAGAGGGTTACGTGGGATCATAGTCGTGCTGTGTTGGTAGGTGAAGAGGGTTAATTGGGGTCGTTGGGGTCAGAATGGATGAAGACTGCGTATTGTCCTGTTCAATCATAGTCATGCTGTGTTGGTAGGTGAAGAGGGTTACGTGGGGTCGGAATGGATGAAGATTGCATGTTGTCCTGCTCGATCATAGTCGTGCTGTGTTGGTAGATGAAGATGGTTATGTGGGGTCGTTGGGGTTGGAATGGATGAAGATTGCGTGTTGTCCTGTTCAATCATAGTCATGCTGTGTTGATAGGTGAAGAGGGTTACGTGGGGTCGGAATGGATGAAGATTGCATGTTGTCCTGTTCGATCATAGTCGTGCTGTGTTGGTAGGTGAAGAGGGTTACGTGGGATCATAGTCGTGCTGTGTTGGTAGATGAAGAGGGTTACGTGGAGTCGTTAGGGTTGGCCTTTTTGAAGAGGTTGGTTTTTAGTGATTTCCTGAAGTTCAAGTGGTCGTGGATTGTTTTCACAGCTTTTGGGAGCCCATTCCATAGTTGTGTGCTTATATCATTTAGTTCTTATAACCTGCAAAATACTGGTCACCATATTTGCCATGACAAAAGCCTGTCCTGCCACACACCCCTGTCACGCCCTAGCCCTGCCCCCACGCCGCACTGTCACCTTGACCCCCCTCCCCCCAAGAAAGCCAGATTCTGTAAACAGTGAAAATACTGGTAAAGTAACAGAAATGTATTTTCTTCTATGCTAAATACAAAATGAACAAGACATGCTCATGAAATGCTTAGGACATGTATATTTCATGAACATGTCCTCCTTTCTTTTCCCTCCCATCCATGAGCAGCACATTCCCCCTCTCCTCTGGCCTCGAATTCACCCCCCCCCCCCCCATCTTCCAAGCACCCACTCTTATGTGCATTACCCCCAGCACAGGGGATTTTATAAGCTCCTACTTGAGAGTGTAGGACACTTTTACATGCTCAACTCACATATAAAATTATCCAAAACAAGGCAATTTTTAAATTATCCACACTGGGACAAAGACCGCATGTACTTTTCTACCCAGTGCATCTGCTTTCAAAGCAAGGTCACTTTCACGCGCCTTTTCTATGGGTAGATTTTGGCTGGAAAATAATGAACAAAGATTTGAAAATGTCATCTACGGAAGAACTGTCCCTCATCCGGCCTAAACACACCTCTGACTAAAAGTACATGTGTTGTGGGTATTCAAGTAGCTTTAGGTTTTTACTGCAGGACATGTACAGATAAACTTCATACCACTCCACAGCAGTGCTTCCTTTGCAGATACTCTTTGCAGTATGCTAGTGTACGTATTAACAGGGACAATCGACAAAAACAGTTATAACAGATCAGCTGCAAAAACTTTTTTTTACTCCTTGTGCAGCTTAAAGTCATGCACATTGTTCCCTGTTCTTCACTCTCACCCCCACCCCTTTAAGGCTGCATTATCAGCCCACACAGTTCTGCAGACATATCTCCCAGGGTGCCTCCACTAAAAAACAGTGGCATTTTGGGTGGGCCCAGAGCTAATATGGGTGGGCACTATGTATATATAGGTGTGAGTAGTTTTTGGGGGGGATCCTAAATAATGTTTAATAAACAGTCTGCCCGTCAGCTGTCCTACAGCAACATAAACCACATACATATTCGGAACCTATGTTGCAAACCTTAAAACCAGTAGTTCTGAACACTCAAATACCAATAACAGCACCTTTAAAAAGGCAATAGCAATACGTGTCCCATTGGAAAAGCCAGACTGATATAGATCCCCACAAACACCACATGCCAGCAGAATCTCTTACCTTGGCCACATACAGAACACAGATGAACCATCATTAATTGCAGAATAAAGGACCAAAAATTTGAATTTGTCCTGTAGCCCAGCATCAGCCATACCCTTCCCTTCCCCATCACTTCATCCTTGTAGCCCACCATTGGCCCTACCCCCCATCCATCCTTATAGCCCAGTATCAGCCATACTCTTCCGTTCCTACCCTCCCATCTCTCCTTGTAGCCCAGCATCAGCCCTACCCTTCCCTTTATACCCCCATCTCTCCCTGTAGCCCAGCATCAGCCCTACCCTTCCCTTTATACCCCCCATCTCTCCCTGTAGCCCAGCATCAGCCCTACCCTTCCCTTTATACCCCCATCTCTCCCTGTAGCCCAGCATCAGCCCTACCCTTCCCTTTATACCCCCATCTCTCCCTGTAGCCCAGCATCAGCCCTACCCTTCCCTTTATACCCCCATCTCTCCCTGTAGCCCAGCATCAGTCCTACCTTCCCTTCCCCATCACTTCATCCTTGTAGCCCACCATTAGCCATACCCTTCCCTTTATACCCCCATCTCTCCCTGTAGCCCAGCATCAGCCCTACCCTTCCCTTTATACCCCCCATCTCTCCCTGTAGCCCAGCATCAGCCATACCCTTCCCTTTATACCCCCCATCTCTCCCTGTAGCCCAGCATCAGCCCTACCCTTCCCTTTATACCCCCCATCTCTCCCTGTAGCCCAGCATCAGCCCTACCCTTCCCTTTATACCCCCATCTCTCCCTGTAGCCCAGCATCAGCCCTACCCTTCCCTTTATACCCCCATCTCTCCCTGTAGCCCAGCATCAGCCCTACCTTCCCTTTATACTCCCATCTCTCCCTGTAGCCCAGCATCAGTCCTACCTTCCCTTCCCCATCACTTCATCCTTGTAGCCCACCATTAGCCATACCCTTCCCTTTATACCCCCATCTCTCCCTGTAGCCCAGCATCAGTCCTACCTTCCCTTTATACTCCCATCTCTCCCTGTAGCCCAGCATCAGTCCTACCTTCCCTTCCCCATCACTTCATCCTTGTAGCCCACCATTAGCCATACCCTTCCCTTTATACCCCCATCTCTCCCTGTAGCCCAGCATCAGCCCTACCCTTCCCTTTATACCCCCATCTCTCCCTGTAGCCCAGCATCAGCCCTACCCTTCCCTTTATACCCCCATCTCTCCCTGTAGCCCAGCATCAGCCCTACCTTCCCTTTATACTCCCATCTCTCCCTGTAGCCCAGCATCAGTCCTACCTTCCCTTCCCCATCACTTCATCCTTGTAGCCCACCATTAGCCATACCCTTCCCTTTATACCCCCATCTCTCCCTGTAGCCCAGCATCAGCCCTACCCTTCCCTTTATACCCCCATCTCTCCCTGTAGCCCAGCATCAGTCCTACCTTCCCTTTATACTCCCATCTCTCCCTGTAGCCCAGCATCAGTCCTACCTTCCCTTCCCCATCACTTCATCCTTGTAGCCCACCATTAGCCATACCCTTCCCTTTATACCCCCCATCTCTCCCTGTAGCCCAGCATCAGCCCTACCCTTCCCTTTATACCCCCCATCTCTCCCTGTAGCCCAGCATCAGCCATACCCTTCCCTTTATACCCCCCATCTCTCCCTGTAGCCCAGCATCAGCCCTACCCTTCCCTTTATACCCCCCATCTCTCCCTGTAGCCCAGCATCAGCCCTACCCTTCCCTTTATACCCCCATCTCTCCCTGTAGCCCAGCATCAGCCCTACCCTTCCCTTTATACCCCCATCTCTCCCTGTAGCCCAGCATCAGTCCTACCTTCCCTTTATACTCCCATCTCTCCCTGTAGCCCAGCATCGGTCCTACCTTCCCTTCCCCATCACTTCATCCTTGTAGCCCACCATTAGCCATACCCTTCCCTTTATACCCCCCATCTCTCCCTGTAGCCCAGCATCAGCCCTACCCTTCCCTTTATACCCCCCATCTCTCCCTGTAGCCCAGCATCAGCCATACCCTTCCCTTTATACCCCCCATCTCTCCCTGTAGCCCAGCATCAGCCATACCCTTCCCTTTATACCCCCCATCTCTCCCTGTAGCCCAGCATCAGCCCTACCCTTCCCTTTATACCCCCCATCTCTCCCTGTAGCCCAGCATCAGCCATACCCTTCCCTTTATACCCCCCATCTCTCCCTGTAGCCCAGCATCAGCCCTACCCTTCCCTTTATACCCCCATCTCTCCCTGTAGCCCAGCATCAGTCCTACCTTCCTTTTATACCCCCCATCTCTCCCTGTAGCCCAGCATCAGTCCTACCTTCCCTTTATACCCCCATCTCTCCCTGTAGCCCAGCATCAGCCCTACCCTTCCCTTTATACCCCCATCTCTCCCTGTAGCCCAGCATCAGCCCTACCCTTCCCTTTATACCCCCATCTCTCCCTGTAGCCCAGCATCAGTCCTACCTTCCTTTTATACCCCCCGCCCAATCAGGAATCTGCCCTACCCTTCCCTATCCCCCCCACTTCTCCCAGTAGCCTTAGTCCCACCTGCCCCAGGCATGGCCCCATTCTCCCTCCTGCCCCCTTCTCAGACCCCAGACCCCTTCTCCCATCTGAGTCCGTCCCCTCCCAGACCCCGTTCCTGTCCCTTTCAACCATCTGAGCCCCTCCTCTCCCCACCCCACCCCGACCCCCATCTGAGCCCCCCTCCCCAACCCAGTCCCCACCTGCCTACCAGCTCCGTTGACGGGGAGAGATGACCCTCTTCTGCCTCTGACACCCAGCCTTAAAAAAAGAAAACGGAAGAAGCGCCTCACGTCTGATCTGCTCTGCTAAGGCAAACAAATCGCCTTGTTGCATCGGCCCTTTAATCACTGTGTCCCGCCCTCGTGGAAATAGGAAGTTACATCAGATGGCGGGACACAGTGATTGAAGAGCTGACACAACGAGGCGATTTGTTTGCCTTAGCAGCGCAGAGCAGATCAGATGCAAGGCGCTTCTTCCGTTTTCTTTTTTTAAGGCTGGGTGTCAGAGGCAGAAGAGGGTCATCTCTCCCCGTCAACGGAGCTGGTATGCAGGTGGGGACTGCGGCGCCGGCGGGGTGGGGCGGACGTTGGTTGGGCGGGCCTGGAGGGAAAGTGGCTGGACCTGGGCCCATCCAGGCCCGCCCGTGGCTACGCCCCTGCTAAAAAACACTATTTTGCAGCTTTCCCAGGCTCTTATAATAACACCCACAGTCCTGCAGCTTTTCTCTCGTTCTCTTTTCTACCCGGGGGAGTGGGATTATTATCCTTTCCTTTATGTGTTTGTTTCTCCTTTCCCTTCCACCCATTTCCTGACTCTAATATACCTCCTTACATGGGCCGGAGCCCAAAGTGTGTGTGTGTGTGTGGGGGGGGCACATTTTGCCCCACCTCCATGCCCCCCACCGCAACTCCACATACCTTGGCTGGTGGGGGTCCCCAAGCCCCGTCAGCAGAAGCCTTCCTCCAGCGCTGTTCTCCGCCGCATTGCCTGCCCTGCGGCTGCTTTTCCGCAATGCGACAGAGAACAGCGCTGGAGGAAGGGCTTCTGCTGGCAGGGCTTGGGGACCCCCACCAGCCAAACCGGAGGCCCCGAAGCCCTGTGTCTGCTCCTCCCCAGCCTCTAAGGGGGGGGGGCAGCGCCGGAGTTTTCTCTCTCCTGCTCCTGTCAGGACGCGATCATCCAGGTCCTGTCAGGAGCAGGAGAGAGACAGACCCCTATGTCGGGCCTTCCTTGGAGGCCGGGCCTGGGGGAATCTTGCCCCCCCCCCTCTCTTGGTGGGCCTGTTGACATTCTGATTTATGCAGGGCCGCCGAGAGACTGGGCCAGGCCCGGGACAAGGCCGCCCCCGTGCCCCCCCCCCCCCACCCGAGGTCGCCGGGTCCCCCCTTCTCTCCACCCCCGGGCCCTCTGCACTGATCTAAAGCGCCTCACCTTCGAAAGCGCAGCAAGCAGCGGCAGACCACTCCTTTCTTCTGTGTCCCGCCCTAGCGGAAGTTATGTCAGGCGAGGGCGGGACACGGAAGGACGGAGTGGTCTGCCGCTGCTTGCTGCGCTTTCGAAGGTGAGGCGCTTAAATTCAATGGCAGGGAGCGATGGAGGGCGGGCGGGCTGGACTGCGGCGGCAGTGCTGGGCCCCCCCCCCCCCCCGAAGGCCCGGGGAATTTTGTCCCTCCTGTCCCCCCTCTCGGCGGCCCTGGATTTATGTACCACAGTATAACCATAAATCTGTTCGACCAAATATCGCTAGGTAAGCATGGCATGTGTGAAATATTACACGTAACTAATTTGTAGGGGCATGATAGGTTAATGATGTGAAGTATCTCTCTGTCAAATAATAACACCTAGGTCACTGCTACATTTTTCTTTCTTCTTTCACTGAGTAATTACTGTCCTGTGACACCAACTTTCTGCTCCTCTCTCTCATTCCTTCTATGACAAAAGGCTCTTGGTCCTATCTCTTTTGCATTTGTTTGCAATATGGATTTTTTTGTGTGTGAAAATCTACTCTGTACATTATCAAATCTGTTTGCTTGATTTTCAAATTTCATATTCTGCTTTCCTGGTTAGTAGATGAGTTCCCACACTTTGGCACATCCATGGTACCTAATTAAGTGCTGTTTTTAAAAATTAGTTCCACCAATGTGGATGACATCTCTGCATAACTACTACCACTACTACTACTACTACTTGACATTTCTAAAGCGCTACTAGGGTTACGCAGCGCTGTACAGTTTAACATAGAAGGACAGTCCCTGCTCAAAGGAGCTTACAATCTAAAGGACAAATGTACAGTCAGTCAAATAGGGGCAGTCTAGATTTCCTGAAAGGTATAAAGGTTAGGTGCCGAAAGCAACATTGAAGAGGTGGGCTTTGAGCAAGGATTTGAAGATGGGTAGGGAGGGGGCTTGGCGTAAGGGCTCAGGAAGTTGATTCCAAGCATAGGGTAAGGCGAGGCAGAAGGAGTACAATACCTATTGTACCTGAATGTAACCTGCCTTGAGATACAAATGAAAAGTGTGAGCCAAATCCAAATAAATAAGTACAGCATAATCATACTACACGTCTGACAATATCTCATTAGCTCAAACATTTGTACTGCCCCAGTCGTTGGAACAATTAGTCTAGTCTGTCCGACTCCTATCATGCTTCCTAAAATAGGTGTTTATTTCTCCTCAGTTGCCTACTGTTCCAGATTAGACATCAATTTCACCCAGTGCATTTTTTCTAGTGAAAAAGGTGTCGGTACTCAAATGCCAGGCCACCCTTCATGATCACTGAGCGCAGGGCCGTGCCTAGGGTCTCCGGCGCCCCCCTGCAGTTGGCCTCTCCAGCACTCCCCCCCCCAGTCGGCCTCTCCGGCGCCCCCCCCCGAAACGAGCGCTACACTACCAGCGCTCTTCTCCCCAGATCCATTTTTTTGTTTAAATTTACCTCTCCGGCGCTTGCAGCGTAGGCAGCGTTAATGAGAAGGAGGCGGCGCTCCCCCGCCCCGACGTGTCTTGCCTTCGCTGTGTCCCGCCTTCTTCTGACGTCAGAAATTACGTCAGAAGAAGGCGGAACCGAGCGAAGGGAAGACACGTCGGGGCGGCCGGGGGAGCGCCGCCTCCTTCTCACTTACGCTGCCGCGCGCCGGAGAGGTAAATTTAAACCAAAAAAAAAAGGATCTGGGGAGAAGAGGGCGAGGTAAACATGGTGTGGCGGGGCGCCCCCCAGAGGATGGCGCCCTCCTGCCATGCTTACCTCGCTTACCGCATCGGCACGGCCCTGACTGAGCGACCCACCACACAATAACTAGGGAAGGTGGTTATGTGCCAAAAGCAAGGGAGAAGAGATGGGCTTTGAGTAAGGACTTGAAGATGGGCGGGGAGGGCGCATGACGTATGGGCTTGGGAAGGCTGTTCCAGGCATATGGTGATGCGAGGCAGAAGGGGCGGAGTCTGGAGTTAGCGGTGGTGGAGAAGGGTACAGATAGGAGTGATTTGTCCTGAGAGCGGAGGTTACGGGTGGGAACATACGGGGAGAGGAGTGTGGAGAGGTTAGTGGGGGGCTGCAGATTGAGTGCATTTGAAGGTTAAAAGGAGAAGCTTGAACTGGTAGCGGATCGGGAGCCAGTGAAGTGACTTGAGGAGAGGGGTGATATGAGAGTATTGGTTCACGCGGCAGATAAGACGTGCGGCAGAATTTTGGACAGATTGAAGGGGGGATAGATGGTTAAGCGGGAGGCCAGTGAGAAGAAGGTTGCAATAGTCAAGACGAGAGGTGACAGCCACATAAACCAGTAGAAAATCCATTTTATGCTAATGAAATGATATTTTATAGTTTTCTAGGTACAAATCAAGGAAGAACGTACTATTGTGGGTACAGCTGAAAGGAGTGGCCTAGTGGTTAGAGTGGTGGACTTTGGTCCTGGGGGACTGGGTTTGATTCCCACTGCAGGCACAGGCAGCTCCTTGTGACTCTGGGCAAGTCACTTAACCCTCCATTGCTCCAGGTACAAATAAGTACCTGTATACAATATGTAAGCCACATTGAGCCTGCCATGAGTGGGAAAGCGTGGGGTACAAATGTAACAACAACATGGAATGTTGCTACTATTGGAGATTCTGTTGCTACTATTTGAGATTCTACATGGAATGTTAATGTTGCTATTCCACCAGCAACATTCCATGTAGAAGCCTGCCCTTGCAGCCACGCAGTCTTCTGTTTCTGTGAGTCTGACGGGACGTCAGACTCACAGAAACAGAAGCCTGCGCGGCTGCAAGGGCGGGCTTCTACATAGAATGTTAAGGAGTGGCCTAGTGGTTAGAGTGGTGGACTTTGGTCCTGGGGAACTGGGTTCGATTCCCACTGCAGGCACAGGCAGCTCCTTGTGACTCTGGGCAAGTCACTTAACCCTCCGTTGCCCCAGGTACAAATAAGTACCTGTATATAATATGTAAGCCGCATTGAGCCTGCCATGAGTGGGAAAGCGCGGGGTACAAATGTAATAAAAATATAAAATAAATGATGGCATTAAAGGGCTTAAAAATAGAGAATGAGTGGCCAGGAAACTGGAGGAAGAGACAGAGAATGAAGTATTCTTGGGGGGGGGGGGGGGGGGGGGGGGGGGGGATGAGAACAAATTAGGATAAGTTTGCCAAGGAGATGAGTCTGGGAAGATAAAAGAGCATGATGCTCCCTCCAACTCAAAACAGGTCAAAACATTGCCTCAAGGCGCGAGTTAATAAACTCAACAAATGAAAGCGTCTTCCAAGGGGTGAAGCCTCATGTACCTTCTTTAGCACACAGATTTTCATTATGGCAGGGCAGACAGCGTGACAAATGGTCTGCTATTAGACTAGGAGAAAAGCACTGATATTACATTATATCAAAGGGAAACGCAGCAGACCACAGCAATATAGAAAATTGCTTCTATTTCTTTGGCTACAATATTAGGGCACACATGAATGACTTTTTTTAACTTTCCAGCATACAGTGCAGTTAAGGAGCCCTCGATGTTGGTGATCAAATACAGTTAGGGACCACTAAACTTCTGCTGGTCACATTACATCTCTCTTCTCTCAATATAGTGGCAGTATAATTCTAGACCATAGTTTCTCAAGCCAGTTCTAGCGTATCCCCTAGCCAGTCTGCTTTTCGGATATCCACAGTTGAGTTAGATCTCCATAGAATGCAGGTTCTGCACACTGGGGGCGTATCTGCGTGGGGCCACAGGGGCCTGAGCCCCCGCAGATTTCGCCCTGGACCCCCCCTACCGCCGTTAACCCTCCCCCGCCTACCGCCGTCAACCCTTTCCCCGCCTACCGCCATCACCTACCCCCGAGGTCTGCTTCCTCCTGCCGGTTTTTTAAAATATTATTTCAGCTGGCGGGGGACCCCAACCCCCGGCAGCCCAGCCGAGGTCTTCTTCATCCTCGTGCTGTGAAAGCTGCATCCTTCCAGTTGGACGGAGTCTGACGTCGCAGCACGTTGACGTCCTGCACGTACAACGTGCTGCAACGTCAGACTCCGTCCAAATGGAAGGATGCAGCTTTCACAGCACGAGGATGAAGAAGTTAAAGAAGACCTCGGCTGGGCTGGCGGGGGTTGGGGTCCCCCGCCAGCTGAAATAATATTTTAAAAAACCGGCAGGAGGAAGCGGACCTCGGGGGTAGGTGACAGCGGTAGGGGGGGAGGGTTGATGGCGCTAGGGGGCTATAATGTGCCCCCTCACTCTAGCCCCTGCCCCCCCTACCGCCGAACCTCAGATACGCCCCAGCTGCACACAAAGATATTTCATGAATATTCATTGTGGATATCTTGAAATGCTGGCTGGATATGGACAACATTTCTCCTAAACTGAGTGAGAGTCCTCCACCCGTATTCCTGCCAATAAGAGATGGTGATTCGATATGTTTATGTTTATTAAAATTCTTGATCTACCATCACTGCTACAAAAGATTGCAGCTGTTCCCAACAAATTAAAACAAAAATATAATAAAATATAAACAGAAAAAAAAACCCTCCATATTGTATAGGACAGAATGATCATTCACGAGTAACACACAAGTCAATCAAATAGCTAACTGCATATCATGTTTTCCATTGCAAGAGATAGGCAGGTCCCCTGAGAGTCCTGCAGAACCTGCCTGTCCCCCATGAAAATGCAATATTGATGTGCCATCTCCTACCAACAGCAACATGAGGACTATCCCACATTTTAGAGTCAATGTTGATGAAGGAGTTTTCCCAGGACCAGCTTTAGAAACATTTTTTAGGGATACCGCAAATTGCTATTTGTGTCTTAAAGTCTTAATCTTAAATAATTATATCATTTTAGTTCCGGTTTATCTGCATTACAGAATTTAAATTCATGCATGTAATCTTACTTAATATTTGATTTATAGAAAGAGGAATCTCAAATGTTTGCTAAATAAATAAACAAATAAATAAAATGCTTTGGGGCTCATAAGCACATAAGCACCGCCACGCTGGGAAAAAACCAAAGGTCCATCAAGCCCAGCACTCCGTCTCCGACAGCGGCCAATCCAGGCCCCAAGAACCTGGCAAAAACCCAAAGTTTAATAACGATCAATGGACTTTTCCTTCAGGAATCTATCCAGACCCCCTTTAAACTCAGCATGGCCAGCTGCCGTCACTACCTTCTCCGGCAATGAGTTCCAGAGTCTAACTACGCGCTGAGTAAAAAAAAACTTTCTCCGATTTGTTTTAAACCTACCACATTGTAACTTCATCTTGTGTCTCCTGGTTCTGTTATTGTTTGAAAGTGTAAACAAACGCTTCACATCTGTCCGCTCTACCCCACTCATTATTTTGTAGACCTCTATTATATCACCCCTCAGCCGCCATTTCTCCAGGCTAAAGAGTCCTAGCCGTCTTAACCTCTCCTCAAAGGGTAGTCGTCCCATCCCTTTTAGCATTTTTGTCATCCTTCTCTGCACTTTCTCCAATTCCTTTATATCGCAGCAGCTGAAAGGTTTATGCTTCTAACTCCCCCCCCCCCCCCTTTTTACAAAGCCGCTCTAGCGGCTCCCATGCGGCAATGCCGACATAGCCTGTTCACTTTGAAAGGACTTTGTCGGCACTACCACACTGGCGGAGAGGTGAGAGAGTTATGCTCCTAAATTGACTTCTTTGAAAATTTACCGTGTTTCCCCAAAAATAAGACACTGTCTTATATTAATTTTTGCCCCCCAAAATGCGCTAGGTCTTATTTTCAGGGGCTGTCTTATTTTTCGGGGAAACATCGGGGTTGGCCTGCCCCCCCCATGCCCTCTGTCGCTCCTGGAACTAACCTTAAACGCCTCCTTTCACCTTCGCAGCAAGTAGCAGCAGGGCAGGCCACTCCTTCCTTCCGTGTCCCACCCTCGCCTGACGTAACGCACGGAAGGAAGGAGAGGTCTGCCCTGCTGCTGCTTGCTGCGAAGGTGAAAGGAGGCGTTTAAGGTTAGTTCTGGGAGCGACGGAGGGTGGGTGGAGGGGGGGGCCCGGCGACCTCGGGTGGGGGGGGGGGGCAGCTCGGGGGCGGCCTTGTCCGGCTCTTGGCGGCCCTGCTTTCAAACAAAATTTTGCTAGGTCTTACTTTCGGGGGAGGCCTTATATCTACCAATTCAGGAAAACCTCTACTAGGTCTTATTTTCGGGGGATGTCTTACTTTCAGGGAAACAGGGTACTTGGATTCAATGCACGTGAGCCCTTCCCGCTAGGTCAATGGGAGGCAGTAAATAACTGCATTCTACTTTTAATTTTAGCCCACGGCCATTTACTGCCACACATTAAATGCATTTTTTTTCCAGACGCAGTAAAGAAATGGCCCAACGCACGCCAAAAACACACGCCCACATTACCACAGGTCACTTTTTACCGCGGCTTAGTAAAAGGACCCCCCCCCCCCCAAATTTAGGTCACACTGTTCTAACTTTATGTGCCAAGTTAACTGGGCAATAGTCTGAATTTCGGCTAGTGCCATATTAACTTCCGGGTCAGCACACATCCCCAGATATTAAATGCCAGGAGCGCCACGTGCTCCATCACTGAATATACAAGGCTAGTTTGGCCTGCGGCTGGGATTGACTAACACGTCATTTACCGCCACAGGCTGGATATTACCCCCTCAAGTACTTATGAGATGCAAGGACTGGTCTGTATGCTCTGTATGATGCTGCTATAAGGTCAAATTTAAATTACAAATGTAAGAAGCATGCCTATAACTACTATTATAAACATAAAATGTGGCACTTACATAAGGAATAGTATCCAAAGTATCTGTATTCACAAGTATCGGAGCAGGGCTGGCCTGAAAAAAAAAATGAAAGATTTGAGAATTGCATATCAAAGACATATCATTCGAAAATGTAAAGATTACATATATGTGACAGAGACAGAATCAATAAATAAGGTGTATTTAATCATAGCATCAAAACAAGTTGAATTCCATCCTGTTTAGTGACCTACACTCAGTATGCTAGGAACGTGATATAAAATACACACAGTTGGCTCATCTTTGCCATTTTTGGGACACAGACCATCAATGTCTGCCCGGCACTGGCCTTACTTTCCAACTCTAAAAACACGCATTAGAACTCTTCAGCAAGTGCACCTTGATCGCACAGGTGTTCATTTATAGGTTAACATGTTTCATGGTCATCAGGGACTCAATTCTGTAAATAGAGCCTAAATTTGAGCACCAAAAAAAATGCATACTAAGCGCCATTCTATAAACAGCGCTCAAAGTTGGGCACTGTTAGCGTGAGGATTTACACCAACTGTACCCTGGTATAAATCCCTGCGCCTTCATTAGGCATGGATCCCCAAATTTTATAACACTGCCCGCAAATCCTAGAAATGTTCCTGACCCGCCCATTTCCCTCCGATGGCCACACCCCCTTTTTGGATCCACAGTGAAAATTTTTCACGGATCTTTATAGAACAGTGACTAAAAAGATGCGTGCATAAATTCCAATTATTGTCAATTAATGCTAATAATTGATAGTGTCCAATTATCGCTGCTAGTTGGCTCATTTAGGCACATGCAGCTTTGTGCACTATATATAGAATTAGGGGGTAGATGCACAAGATTTTTTTTAATAGGCATTATAAATATTTACAATTCCATACATTGTGTTTATTTTCCTAATTGTTTAATAAGTTCCCCTTCTTCTCAGCAACATGGGTCTGTGAGAAAATATTGGGATTACTTTCTGTACTGCTTCCTTTTTAACCATTGTATATACTTGAACATAAGACGAGACTCTTATTCAAATTAGCATAAAATTCTTCTCCTCCCTCTTCCCATGGTAACCGGCACATCTCTCTCTCTCTTCTCTCCGCCCTCTGTGGTGACTGGCATTTCTCTCCCTCTCCTACCGCCCTCCCGTGGCTTCCATTATCTCTCTCCTCCCCTCAACAGAGACTGGTATTTCTCTCCTTACCAGTACCTACTTCTCATTGGCTTCTGCTGATGCTGAAGTTATCACGCTGGGCCGCTACAGGGCCTTGAGCATCTGTAGGCTTTGAGCATGTGCCCAGTGCGATAACTTCAGTGTCTGCGGCAGCCGGCGAGGAGCGGGTACTGACAAAAAGAAAAATGCCAGTAACTGTAGGGAGGACAGGAGAGGGAAAGAAATGCCGGTCACTGCGGGAGGGGAGGGGGGGAGAGAAAAGGGCCAGCTACTCTTAGAAGCCAGCTCTGTGGGTGCTCAAGCACCTCCAATATTAACCAAACTCCTTGACTGTGTCCTGAGAAAGGTAATTTCCCTTGAGTTTAACACCCCAATCATTTTGAAAAGTTGTCTCCTATGATGACCATGGGGGAAGGGGCAGGAGAAGGAACAAAATGCTGGTCACTGCAGGGAAGAGAGTGAGAAGTGCCAGCCACCAAGGAAAAGGGAGGAGAGGCAGAGAAATTCTGGTCACCATGAGGAGAGGGGAAGGAGAGGTATGCTAGGCACCATAGGGGAGGGAGAGAAGGGGAGGAATGATGGAATATAAATCCTTAATTTATATTCGAGTTAACATTTTCCCCCCTTTTCTTAGTGGAAAAATACAATTTTGGTTTATATTTGGGTATATATGGTAATTCCTTTTTCTATGCAGTGCAATAAAGCTTTTAAGGCATGTTAACGAAACAAAGGGGTGCTAATGAATGCACAACCCTAATGGAAGAATGACTGGTGAAAGTTATAATTTGAACATGAGACACTGGTCAAAAACATATTTTACTTATTTATGTATTGATGTTGTAGATAGCACCTCATTTTGTCTTTAAAAGACGTGGAGGGGCATAATTGAACGAAAACGTCTATCTCCATGGGCGTTTATCTCCGAGAACGGGTCCGTGAAGGGGCGGACCGAACCGTATTTTCGAAAAAAATAGACGTCCATGTTTTATTCAACAATTTGTGAGCTGGGCGTTTTTGTTTTTCAGCGATAATGGAAAATGAAAGCGCCCAGCTCAAAAACGAATAAATCCAAAGCATTTGTTCATGGGAGGGGCCAGGATTCGTAGTGCACTGGTCCCCCTCACATGCCAGGACACCAACCGGGCACCCTAGGGGGCACTTTTACAAAAACAAAAAAAAAGGTAAAAGAACTCCCAGGTGCATAGCACCCTTCCCTTGTATGTTGAGCCCCCCCAAATCCCCCTCAAAACCCACTGCCCACAAGTTTACACCTTTACTATAGCCCTAAGGGGTGAAGGGGGGCACCTACATGTGGGTACAGTGGGTTTGGGGGGGTTGGACGACTAAACATTAAGCAGCACAATTGTAACAGGTAGAGGGGATGGGCCTGGGTCCACCTGCCTGAAGTCCACTGCACCCCCTAACAACTGCTCCAGGGTCCTGCATACTGCTGCCAGGGAGGTGGGTATGACATTTGAGGGTGAAAATAAAAAGTTGTGAAACATTATTTTTTGTAGTGGGAGGGGGTTAGTGACCACTGGGGGAGTCAGGGGAAGTCATCCCCGATGCCCTCCGGTGGTAATCTGGTCATTTAGGGCACTTTTTGGGGCCTTATTCGTGAAAAAACAGGGTCCAGGAAAAGTGCCCTAAATTCTAGCTACAAACGCATACTTTTTTTCCATTATCGGCGAAAGGCGCCCATCTCTCCTCGGCCGATAACCACGCCCCAGTTCCACCTTCACCACGCCTCCGACACGCCCCCGTCAACTTTGTACGCTTCCGCGATGGAGTGCAGTTGAAAACATCCAAAATCGGCTTTCCATTATACCGATGTATTCGTTTTTGTGAGATAAACGTCTATCTCCCGATTTGGGTCGAAATCTAGGCATTTTTCTCTTTCAATTATAAGGTGGAAAGCCAAAAACCTGATTCAGGGATCACACATTTTTTGAAAACCTGAGCCAATTTTTTTACTGCATACAAATCACCAGAAGGGCTCTGATCTATTGAATGGACAATTTTTCTATGAGAGGTGAGGGATAAATCTCCTTCTAGTGCCACAGGACAGACTATTCTATATATTCGAGTTCTGGAAACAATTACCAGCAGTAGTACAAAACAGGTCCTCATAAAAATATAAGAATAGCTATACTGGGTCAGACCAATGGTCCATCTAGCCCAGCATCCTGTTCCCAACAGTGGCCAATTGTGAAGGAGAGGACCTGGGGGTAGATAAGATGGAAGTGGAAGAGGAAGAAGGGAGGCGGCTCACGAGCAGACATAGGCAGAACAGAGCCTTGCCTCCATTTCATCCCCAGAGAGCGAGAGAAGTAGTAATGCCCCCTAGAAAAGGATGGAGGAAAAAGGACTATATTACCCAGCATCCCCCGAGAGAGAGCAGAGAAAGGTTTGTGACCCCTGTAAAATGGAGGAGAGGAAGAGACTACATTTCCCAGCAACCTCGGGGCAAAGCCTGGTACAGAGATTACCTTCCCCAGCAGGAACAGGGGGAGAAGCAAACATGTGGACAATGGGGAGCCGGTTGATATTGTATATCTGGATTTTCAGAAGGCGTTTGACAAAGTGCCGCACGAAAGACTCCTGAAGAAATTGCAGAGTCATGGAATCGGAGGTAGGGTATTATTATGGATTAAGAACTGGTTGAAAGATAGGAAGCAGAGAGTAGGATTGCGTGGCCAGTATTCTCAGTGGAGGAGGGTAGTTAGTGGGGTCCCGCAGGGGTCTGTGCTGGGTCCGTTGCTTTTTAATGTATTTATAAATGACCTAGAGATGGGAATAACTAGTGAGGTAATTAAATTCGCCGATGACACAAAATTATTCAGGGTCGTCAAGTCGCAGGAGGAATGTGAACGATTACAGGAGGACCTTGCGAGACTGGGAGAATGGGCGTGCAAGTGGCAGATGAAGTTCAATGTTGACAAGTGCAAAGTGATGCATGTGGGTAAGAGGAACCCGAATTATAGCTACGTCTTGCAAGGTTCCGCGTTAGGAGTTACGGATCAAGAAAGGGATCTGGGTGTCGTCGTCGATGATACGCTGAAACCTTCTGCTCAGTGTGCTGCTGCGGCTAGGAAAGCGAATAGAATGTTGGGTGTTATTAAGAAGGGTATGGAGTCCAGGTGTGCGGATGTTATAATGCCGTTGTATCGCTCCATGGTGCGACCGCACCTGGAGTATTGTGTTCAGTACTGGTCTCCGTATCTCAAAAAAGATATAGTAGAATTGGAAAAGGTACAGCGAAGGGCGACGAAAATGATAGTGGGGATGGGACGACTTTCCTATGAAGAGAGGCTGAGAAGGCTAGGGCTTTTCAGCTTGGAGAAGAGACGGCTGAGGGGAGATATGATAGAAGTGTATAAAATAATGAGTGGAATGGATCGGGTGGATGTGAAGCGACTGTTCACGCTATCCAAAAATACTAGGACTAGAGGGCATGAGTTGAAGCTACAGTGTGGTAAATTTAAAACGAATCGGAGAAAATATTTCTTCACCCAACGTGTAATTAGACTCTGGAATTCATTGCCGGAGAACGTGGTACGGGCGGTTAGCTTGACGGAGTTTAAAAAGGGGTTAGATAGATTCCTAAAGGACAAGTCCATAGACCGCTATTAAATGGACTTGGAAAAATTCCGCATTTTTAGGTATAACTTGTCTGGAATGTCTTTACGTTTGGGGAGCGTGCCAGGTGCCCTTGACCTGGATTGGCCACTGTCGGTGACAGGATGCTGGGCTAGATGGACCTTTGGTCTTTCCCAGTATGGCACTACTTATGTACTTATGTACTTAACTCTAACAAGGAAAGGGTGGTGCCCCTGCAGGGTAATCAAGGGAAAGAGGAACAGCTGCAAAGTGGGTGGAACGGGGACCCATGGAGTATCAAGAAGCTGGGCTGAGAGAAAGAGAGGAGAGCGAGGAAGAGCCTATGGACCTCTCAGCCTGGGCTCACTCCTTAGGTAACAAAATAAGGGACCAGGTAACTTCATGGTATGGTAACTGGGCTAAGAGAGGAAAGAGGAAAGGTCATGTGGGAGAATGGGTCAGTGCTTAGAGAGAGTGACCCAGATGGGTGGGGCCTTTTCATTTTCCAGAGCTCAGGCTGTGAATGAACTTTGAGTTTAAAGAGTTCTGGTTGAAGAGGGATGAGAGATTTTCTCGGAGTGGGCTGAGCCCAGCAGGAAGAAGGTGGAGTGTGAACTGTGGCTAAAAAGCCTAAAAGAAGCTGAAGGGGGTTGAGCTGTGTGCTGAAGCCTCAAGAACTGTGTTTGTTTGGTTTTTTTGGAACTGCTTGCAGTGTTTTGCCCCCTCCCAAGGGAGAGGGGGGGGGGGGGGGGAGAAAGAAGACCCAGGGCTATAAAACTGTCTAAAAGGAGCCCAGCTGGGTGCTGGAAGCCTGGGAGTTAAAAGTTGTTTTTTTTTTTCTTGCTGTGTTTGTACCCCTGAGAGGAGCAACAGGGGGAATTGTGAGGTTTTTTGTTGATTCAAGTATTGTGTCTTTTTGCACTGCTGGACTGTTGGATCCCAAGCAAAATAAAGAACTTGTTAAGTTTGCTTTGAAGTTGATTTCTTTGAGCCCTGCCCTGTGGACTGCAGTGAACCAGGAGGTTGGGAGGCAAAGGGTGAAGGGGAGATCCCGAGGATCCTCAGGTGGAGGGGAGGATCATTTTCACACAATCCAGGTCACAAGTGCCTGGCAGGAATCCAAATTCCATGCTACCAATCCTGGGGCAAGCAGTGGCGTCCCTCACGTCTATCTCAATAACAAACTCTGGACTTTTCCTCCAGGAACTTGCCCAAACCTTTTTTAAACCCAGATACGCTAACCGCCGTTACAACATCCTCTGGCAACGAGTTCCAGAGCTTAACTATTCTTTGACCCGCCCTACTTCTTCATTAGGGGTTTCTTCCCTATTGGTTTACCAACGTTAGCATCCTTCTAAATGATAGGCAACATCTTGGATCAATGTATATTTCCAGGAAAACATATACTGCTTGATGGGGTAAGAGGAGATAAGATTCGTTCTTGAATTTTAGGCACTACGGATTAACCGTACGTTGCTACATAGTAACCACAGAAATTAATTTGCTACTTTTCCTGAAATTGCTGTTCTGAAATTGCTGCATATTGTCAATGCTCCTGAAGAAACCAACGTGAAACAGTTGCACTGTAGAATGAGACAGCTTAATTTCAGATATGTACCTAATCAAGTACGGATTATAACAATAGACTAGGATAATGAATGAAAAATGTTATAAAAAGTAATAATTTTGGAGGTTTTTTTGTAGGACTAATGAAGAAGTAAGGCAGGTCATTAGTTCGAACATAGTAACATAGTAGATGACGGCAGAAAAAGACCTGCATGGTCCATCTAGTCTGCCCAAGATAAACTCATATCTTGAATTTGTACCTGTCTTTTTCAGGGCACAGACCGTTTAAGTCTGCCCAGCAGTATTTCCCGCCTCCCGACCACCAGTCCCGTCTCCCATCACCGGCTCTGGTACAGACCGTATAAGTCTGCCCTCCCCTATCCTAGCCTCCCAACCACCAACCCCTCTTCCCCCCACCTGCTCCGCCACCCAATTTCAGCTAAGCTTCTGAGGATCCATTCCTGCTGCACAGGATTCCTTTATGCCTATCCCACGCATGTTTGAATTCCGTTACCGTTTTCGAACACCACTAAGACTTGACCTAAGCCATTGAAGTCCTTTTTCCTCTTTATTTTTACCTTTAGCAGATTTGTAGTTCCTTGCATATTCTTTATAGTGGCTTTTTAACAAACAATTATTGGCACTAATTAGATTTAATTGGGTGTTACATGTGTAGGTGCGGGAACCGTGCCTAAAATTTACATGCAGCCTGAAAAAGAGGGCATGGAAAGAGGACAGTTATGGGCGTTTTCGGGCAGAACGGTGGCGTGGTTTTGAGTTATGCATATAATTACAGAATGGTGTTCCCCATGTACATTTAGGCGTGGGAAGGGATTTGCACCATGTTTTTGTTGGTGCAAACGGTCGCGCCTAAATTTACACGCAACCCTAATGCTTAAGCTCTGTTCTATAAACCGCGCTAAACTTTAGGCACAGATTACAGAATATCGCTTAAGCGGGTTCTTCGGCACTGATTTATTTTGGCGTCATAGATTGAATCTGGCCCTTATGGGGAAGATTCTATATATGGCGCCTAAAACAAAATAGATGCTGAAATCAGGGCCGACTAATCGTATTCTATAATCAGCACCTAGATTTAGGCGCAGTATATAGAATATGGGTAGTTGATATCTCAGTTCCTACATCTACTTGCATCTATTTACACCAATGAAAACCTTGCGTAAATCCCTGCAAGTAGATTTAGGCACAATGAGCCCATCTTCTCTAACTATGCATATACATTTCAGAACGCCCAGAAAACACCCATTTCCCCGCCCTTAACCATGCCCACTTGTTAAGTGCTGTTATCAGCACTCATTAGCTTGTTAAGCTTATTAAGTTAAGCACATTGTTATATAATCTGCGCTGATTTTGGCACAGATCTCTAGGCACGATACACAGAATCCAGGGGTATGTGCATCAGGGGCGTAGCCAGACTTCGCCGGGAGGGGGGTCCAGAGCCCGAGGTGAGTGGGCACATTTTAGCCCCCCCCCCAGCGCCCTCGACCCCTCCCCCACCATTGCCGGCCGCCGCCACCACCAACAACAACTTTGACCCCCTCTGCCGACAACCCTCTCAACCCCCACCCTCCCCTCCCGCCGTCAACCCGCCGTCGCCTACCTTTGCTGGTGGGGGACCCCAACCCCTGTCAGCCGAGGTCCTCTTCTTCAAGCGCAAGGCTTTGTTCTGTTTCTGTGAGTCTGACGTCCATGTCAGGCAGGACGTCAGACTCACAGAAACAGAACGAAGCCTTGCAGATCAGCCAGTGGCCACGTTGCTGACTGATCTGCAAGGCTTCGTTCTGTTTCTGTGACGTCCTGGATGTCAGACTCAAAGAAACAGAACAAAGCCTTGCAGATCAGCCAGTGGCCGCGTTGCTGGGTGATCTGCAAGGCTTCGTTCTGTTTCTGTGGGTCTGATGTCCTGCACGTACAACGTGCAGGACGTCAGACTCAGAAACAGAACGAAGCCTTGCGCCGGAAGAAGAGGACCTTAGCTGGCGGGGGTTGGGGGTCCCCCGCCAGCAAAGGTAGGCGACGGCGGGTTGGCGGTGGGAGGGGGGTCGAGAGGGTCGTCGGCAGGGGGGGCCCAGGCCCCCATGGCCCCACGTAGCTACACCACTAATGTGCATGCCAAGATATTATGTTGTCTGCCAGGAAGGCTGTATGATTTAACAACTAATTATCCATATCTGTACTATTTCAGTTAGGGTATAGGATAGCAACTGTGATAAACTGGAAATGTAATATTCTTTCCTTGGTAGCTTTATACTTCATTCTTTGGTCAACGTACCATACAATTTCATGGTTTCAAGACTGAGCAAAATACAAAGCCTCATGCCTAGTTGGTATATAAAAACTGTGGTGATAACTCAGGATTTTTAATTTGATGCAATTTTTTCTCGGTGGAATTAGATGTAATATTCCAGCTCGCTTGGTATAAGACACATTGTTCTAAAGGTGAAGGCAGCACAGCAGCTAACCCAAACTGTGAAAAGAGAGGCCAGGATATAAAACTAGGTTTTTATAAGGTTAGAAGCTTAATAAGCCTTCCTGCCCTTGACAATATGAGTTTTCACCTGTAGAGAATCAGACTAGATTATTTATATTATGATGACAGGTTTCAGCTGAAGGAGATGTTCCTAAAGCAAGGGGAAAAGGAAATTAAGTTTGTAACTTCAAAATTCAATCACCCATTTTACAGACAGCTGACGCATGAGAAACCCTGGAAATACCTGGTGAGAGTACTTCATTCTGCAAAGCCAAAGACAAAAGAAACTCATAGGAAAGATGCTACCCAGATAATTGCTGGTGACTGTGGTCATATCCGGATTTTCATTGGCATTATTTGGATACCACTGGGGGGGGGGGGGGAGGTCCAGTAGGGAAGCATGGGTACAGCTGGAATTTAGCAGGGTAACGGTGATGTTCAGTACTAATACCCAGATAGCTCTGCAAGCAACTCAGGGCAGAAAAGAACACTTAATATCAGTGGTACCCCGATAATGTACTGGCCAAGTCTATACCTAAGTCCTCAGCACCAATATCCAGGTATTCACCAGCTGTAAGTTACTTATATAACCCATAAAACAGCATTATTCAGTGCTGTTCCCAGACAACTATCTGGATAACTCTCCAGGTAACTCTTGTCTCCTCTCAGGCTCTTCCCAGGCCCTAGGGCAATCCGGATCATGTCAGGGCAGTCTGCACAGATTTTCCAGGGAATTAAATGAATAATGCCACTGAAAATCTGGCTATTGCTCCAGTTGGCTGCACTTATCTGGGAAGTAGGCTGTGCTAACCAGATCAGTAAAGCTGAATGTCAGGGCCATAATTTACTGGCTGAGTAAAAGTTAATTAATCTGTTACATCACAGATAATCAAGTAGGAGACAAACATTAAAGGAAACGAAAATTCAAATACTGAAACAATTTGTGCTCAAGGCTGTAACCTTCTTCATATCTGTCCTTTCTCCTTATTGATCTGGATTTATTTATTTATTTGCTGCATTTGTACCCCACATTATCCCACCTATTTGCAGGCTCAATGTGGCTTACATTATATTGCAAAAGATATAATTATGAACAGAGTAAGAGGTTTGTTCTAATTTAATATAATACTATGTAAGAAATATGGAAGATATGTTTGTAGAATGATTTACATAACACATATAAAAAGCAGTAAAATATAATGACCAATAATGATAATATTATTAATATAATCAATTCAGAGGGATCAGTAAGTGGTTGGTTTAGATATATTTATTTATTTTTGTTACATTTGTACCCCGTGCTTTCCCACTCATGGCAGGCTCAATGCGGCTTACATGGGGCAATGGAGGGTTAAGTGACTTGCCCAGAGTCACACCAATGTGGCCGCGCAGGCTTCTGCTTCTGTGAGTCTGACGTCCTGCAGGACGTCAGACTCATAGAAACAGAAGCCTGCTCAGCCTTCTACATGGAATGTTGCTAGTGGAATAGCAACATTCCATGTAGAATCTTCAATAGTAGCAACATTCCACTTAGAATCTCCAATAGTAGCAACATTCCATGTAGAACCTCCAATAGTATCTATTTTATTTTTGTTACATTTGTACCCCGCGCTTTCCCACTCATGGCAGGCTCAATGCAGCTTACATGGGGCAATGGAGGGTTAAGTGACTTGCCCAGAGTCACACCAATGTGGCCGCGCAGGCTTCTGCTTCTGTGAGTCTGACGTCCTGCACGTACGTGCAGGACGTCAGACTCACAGAAACAGAAGCCTGCGCAGCCTTCTACATGGAATGTTGCTAGTGGAATAGCAACATTCCATGTAGAATCTCCAATAGTAGCAACATTCCATGTAGAATCTCCAATAGTATCTATTTATGTTGTTACATTTGTACCCTGCGCTTTCCCACTCATGGCAGGCTCAATGCGGCTTACATGGGGCAATGGAGGGTTAAGTGACTTGCCCAGAGTCACAAGGAGCTGCCTGTGCCTGAAGTGGGAATCAAACTCAGTTCCTCAGTTCCCCAGGACCAAAGTCCACCACCCTAACCACTAGGCCACTCCTCCACTCCACTCCACTGAATAGTCAAATTGTTAAGGAGGATTCTTATTGTAAGTTTCATCGAACAAGTGCGTTTTCAATAATTTCCTGAAGTCTGTCAAGTCACGTGTTATTTTTATAGTATTCGGTAGTTCATGCCATGCTTTTATACAGAGGCATGTGAAGGTAGATGCGTGTAATGATTTGTATTTGAGTCCTCTACAATTAGGAAGGTACGTGATGAACTTTTGATGATTCTGGAACTTACTCTTCCTTTCCTCTTTGTCTTTGCTGTTTCCTCTAGAACTCCTTCTCCTCTTATAAGATTCTCAGTCCTCCGCTTACTGATACTCACCGTGCTGTAGACACTGTTCTAGTTCTCTCTCCCAGTTTCCCCTGTACTAGCCAGGGGCGTATCTGCGTGGGGCCTCAGGGGCCTGGGCCCCCGCAGATTTCGCCCTGGACCCCCCTACCGCTGCCAACCCTCCCCCTCCGTTGCTCGCCTACCTTCGCTGGCGGGGGACCCCAACCCCCGCCAGCCGAGGTCCGCGTCCTCCTGCCGCTGCCGGCTGCCTTTGGTCCTTTAATTCTTCCATTGAAGTTGGCGCCGACGAAAGTTTCTTTTGAGTCTGACGTCGCTGCACGTTGTACGTGCAGGACGTCAGACTCAGAAATTGTTTCTGAGTCTGACGTCCTGCACGTACAACGTGCAACGTGCAGCGACGTCAGATTCAAAAGAAACTTTTTCGTCGGCGCCAGCTTCAATGGAAGAATGAAAGGACCAAAGGCAGCCGGCAGCGGCAGGAGGACGCGGACCTCGGCTGGCGGGGGTTGGGGTCCCCCGCCAGCGAAGGTAGGCGAGCAACGGAGGGGGAGGGTTAGCAATGGCAGCGGCTGGGGGGAGGGGGATCGGCAATGGCGGCGGCGGCGGCGGCGGCGGGGGGGGGGGCTATAATGTGCCCCCCCTCTCTGGCCCTGGCCCCCCCTACCGCCGCAGTTCAGATACGCCCCTGGTACTAGCATGAAGGATTCCCTCAGCTCTTATCATTTATCGTTGGTTGTAGCACTTAGTGAGCACTCTACCACACTAAGGGGTCCTTTTACTAAGGTGCGCTGAAAATGGCCTGCGGTAGCGTGTTTTGGCCGTGCACCTGTAAAAAATGCCTTTGGGGGGGGCTGAAAATTGATGTGCGGCAAAATGAAAATTGGTGCACGTCCATTTTGGGTCTGAGACCTTCCCGCCAGCCATTGACTTAGCAGTAAGGTCTCGTGCGTTAACCGGGTGGTAATAGTCAATTCACGTTCAAATACCGATTACCGCCTGCGCGCTGGGAAATAAAAATATTTTCCAGGGTGTGTAGTGGGTGCGTGTAAAAAATGAGATTAGCGCCTGGGCCACACGGCAGCCCGGCGGTAACTCGGAATTGACGCACGGTGGGTGCACATAGGCCCCACGTGGCTTAGTAAAAGGGTGCCTAAAAGCCAGATCAGTCTTCTAGAATAAAATTGGTTGAAGAAGAAAACCCAAAATGCTCCGATTTTAATATCAAAAACTCTTGAATTTTAGCTGTAAACGTAATATGAGGGTCCACCTGGTTAATGTGAATAAAAGCTTGTAGTACATCAATTGAACCCCTCCATATCATAATGACATCATCTATAAAGCGCTTCCACATCACTATATGATCGGTGTAACAAGAGGGATAAACATAATCATTCTCAAAATTAGTCATGTACAAACAAGCTTTAGAAGCTGCTACTGTTGCACCCATGGCAACACCCTTAACTTGGACAAAGAACTGCTGTTGAAATTCAAAATAATTAAGGCAGGTAACATATATAAGCAGTTGATGCAATATTCTCACTTTGGAGGCTGGAATATCCGCCATTTAAAAATAATGGCACGCTATATCCAGCACCCGAGCTTGAGGAATATTTGTATAAAGGGCCGCTACATCAAGCGTAACCAAAAAAGCACTGTAACTTTCAGCGAGCACCAAGGTGTCCAATAACTGAATAAAATGCATTGAATCCCGTACGTAGGATGATGTTTGAGTCACAAATTCAGCCCAGATTAGTCAATATTTGTATAAAGGGCCGCTACATCAAGCGTAACCAAAAAAGCACTGTCACTTTCAGCGAGCACCAAGGTGTCCAATAACTGAATAAAATGCATTGAATCCCGTACGTAGGATGATGTTTGAGTCACAAATTCAGCCCAGATTAGTCAATGCCTTAGAAATCACTGGCACTGCTGGCTCAATATTTGCTGCATTTGTATCCCACATTTTCCCACCTATTTGCAGGCTCAATGTGGCTTACAATTATGCCGCAATGGCGATCACCATTAACGGAATGATAAGTACAGAGAGGTGTTACAGTTAAGGTATACGGAAATATCAAGTAAATTAGATGTGAGAAGTTAAATATCAAATCAATAGGAGTAAATGAATACATAATTCATGGCAGGTAGGTAATAACAGGACAAGGCAAAACGTTCAATGATATCAATGTGATTAAAGAAACTAGATTAAAGGAATCAATGTTGGTTTGTTCTGGTGCATTTTGATGTCAAGTCTTTTATGAAGGATTCTTGCTATAAGTCTCTTTGAATATCATGTCCTGGGTTTTCAATTTCTTTTGAAATCTAAGATAGCTCAACTCCTCTCGTATAGCTTGTGGGAGAAAATTTTATAAAGAAGGCCCCAAATATCGAAACACTAATCTTATTCCTGAGAGATGATTCTTTGTAAAAGGAGGGCCAACTGGTGGTGAAGCTGGGAGAAAGCAATCCACAGCATTTAGCCTGATTTCTCAGGGGCTCCGGCAAACATGAAGATTTCCAGAACTGAAAGCGGAGTTGAGCCACCATGGAGCTGCTGAAGAAGAGTCGAGATGAGCATTCATTTGAAACATATAGTTTTCTGTTGTGTATTGCCAGAATGACAGGAAACAATAAAATTTCAGGTTTTTAATAGGGTGTCCTATTCGTGAAGAGCACACACTTGTTCATAAGGTTGTGTTTTCTTTCAGAAAGAATGCAGGCACTATCGGAAAAGAGCAAGTGCTCAGGGCTGGCTCAATCTATGGACCAGGTGAGGCCTAGGGTGCTGGTGATAAAGGGTACCACAATCCCAGTCTACCTTCAAACTACTAGAGAGATAGATGCTGGGATTTTGGTGCCATTCATCAACAGTGCCCTAGGCCAGTGACTCATCTGGTCCAGCAGGAGGTGGGTGGGTAGGGGGGGGGGGACTTGAGAGAGGAGAAGATGCTGGATCACAGGATGGGGGGTGGGGGGCAGAGTAGAGGCACAGATACCAAATTGCAGGTGGGGAAGGGCGCCAATGAAAAGCTGGCTCAGGGCACCACAGTCCTTTAAGCCAGCCTTGCAAGCGCTCTTCATGAAAAGAACAGGCTGATTCAGAAGAGAGAAAAAATGAGAAATGTTGGGCTGCACATTCCTTAAGGAAAGAGAACATATTGCCTGCCTTGCAGCTAAAAGCTCCTCCGGGCCAAGAATTGAGCCTCACCCGGCCTGAAGCCAGATCAGACAGGGAGAGACTTCCAAAGGAAAAATTCCCACTATTAACAAGAGGTAAGCTGTACAAATTTCACTTAGTGAATAGAAGCAGGAAGGAGTCAGCCCTGGAAGGCATATAGACCCTGCAGAGCTCTGAAAAAGTTGTTTCCAGCATGGCATACACAAACTATGAGAGGTTTCGCAGCTCAGGTAAAGAATTAGCCACCTACAAAATGTTCAAGGAACTGCATAAAAGCTGAAACTTCCCAAAATGTCACAGTAGCCAGCAAAAGGCCTGTGCAACCTCTGAAGAGTGTTTTACCTGATTGCATGGTTTGTTTTGTTTTTCAGCTCCTTTTAGCTGGGTAATTTGGTCTAGGATAGCATTTCAGTCCTATATTAGGGCGTGAATGTAATTTAATTACTCTCTGTGTTAATGTATGCGTAATGATCAACCTGATCGTTTTCCTTTCTTGTAAATACCTTCATATACTACAGTTAATAAGTATATGACAGTAAAGCTGTTTATGATTGACTTCGTTTGAGGTAAGTTTCTTTGTGCACGGGGTCTAAGAATATTTCCAGCAAAATGTGCAAGAATATATATGTTTTTTGTATTTGTTGTTGTAAATTCCAAAGGCAATGATGTCATTGTATCCTTATGAATATATTGATTGTGACAGCAGGCATCTTTATGAGTTTTCCAGCAGTGTTCTAACCAGGGGCGTATCTAGACTTCGCCGGTAGGGGGGTCCAGAGCCGAGGTGAGGGGGCACATTTTAGCCCCCCCCCCTGGTGCCATTGCCGCCACCCCCCGCCACCGCCAGAACCACCTCCAACAACTGTGGTCCGCCCGCCCGACGACCCTCTTGACCCCCCCGTCCGCTGTCGCCTACCTTTGCTGGCGGGGGACCCCAACCCCCGCCAGCCGAAGTCATCTTCCTTCGTTCGTTTGGGTTTCTTCTTTCTGACTCTGACGTCCTGCATGTACACAACGAAGAACGTACAGAACGAAGAAACCCAAACGAACAAAGGAAGACGCTTTCGGCTGGCGGGGGTTGGGGTCCCCCGCCAGCAAAGGACGGCGACGGCAGGTTGGCGGCAGGAGGGGTGGGGGTTGTGAGGGCCCTGGCCCCCATGGCCCCATAGCAGATACGCCCCTGGTTCTAACGACCTTGGAGCTCATTTTCAAAAGAGAAAAAGTTCAAAAAGTGGCATAAATCTGCATTTGGACGTTTTTCTCATCGTCCAAATTGGTACTTTCAACCATCAGAAGTGCATTCAAATCACAAGGGGGCATGTCAGGGGCGGAATCTGGGCGTTCCTAAAACTTGGATGTTTTTCAGCCGTGATGGAACAAAACAAAACCGTCCAGGACGTTTTGAGCTAGACCTGTTTTTATTACGAATAAGGCACAAAAGGGTGCCCTAAATGACCAGATGACGACTGGAGGGAATCAAGGGTGACCCCCCCCCCCCCCCCGCAATACATCCAAAGCACAAAACCTTGTTAGAAACAGCATTTTCAAAAACAAAAGATAGACATTTTTCTTTTTGGAGAATGAACTTCTTTCTTATTCAGATTTTGGCCGTTTTTTGCAAAACGTCTAAAGTCAGACTTAGACATCATATCGAAAATGCACCTCCACATATAATACTGAGATACACTATTATACTTTTTCAAAGAGTAAATCAGACAGAGCACAGTATTCTGAATGGATTTTTAACTGTTTCAGTAATTGTATAATATGTATAATAGTTATTAAACAGATAATATTACTTTTATTTTTACCTTATCAATCTCTTCATTTTATCCAACTCAAAGCAATATCACTAGCACAAAAAATCACACTGATCAAAAATAAAACAGTATAACTTCTGATTTATTTATGTTATGTATTACATTTTAATATTCTATATCCAGGAATTATTATGAAAATGTTAATTTATTGAATATGGCCTCTATCATAAACTATAAAGATTGACAGTTTTGGATATGTGACTCCAGGGCCACAAATGGGCTCATTTTCGAAAGAGAAGGACCTCCATCTTTCGACATAAATTGGAAGTTAGACGTCCTTTTCCCAGGGACGTCCAAATCGGTATAATCAAAACCTGATTTAGGACGTCTCCAACTGCAGTCCATCGCAAGGACGTTCAAGGGGGCGTTCGGAGGTGTAGCGAAGGCGAGACTTGGGCGTGCCTAACACTTGGACGTCTTTGACCCATAATCGAAAAAAACAAGGATGTCCCTGACGAACACTTGGACGTTTTCACCCGGATGTGTTTTTATTATGAATAAGGCACAAAAAGGTGCCGGAAATGACCAGATGACCACCAGAGAGAATCGAGGATGACCTCCCGTTACTCTCCCAGTGGTCACTAACCCCCTCCCACCCTCATAAAACATCTTTAAAAATATGTTGTGCCAGCCTCAGATGTCACACTCAGGTCTGTGACAGCAGTATGCAGGTCCCTGGAGCAGTTTTAATGGGTACTGCAGTGTACTTCAGACAGGCGGACCCAGGCCCATACCCCCCCCCCCCCCACCTGTTACATTTGTGGAGGAAACGGTGAGCTCTCTAAAACCTACCACAAACTCACTGTACCCATATATAGGTGCCCCCCTTCACCCGTAAGGGCTCTGGTAGTGGTGTACAGTTGTGGGTTTTGGGGGGCTGAGCACACAAGGTAAGGGAGCTATGTTCCTGGAAGCAATTTATGAAGTCCACTGCAGTGCCCCCTAGGGTGCCAGGCTGGTGTCCTGGCATGTCAGGGGGACCAGTGCACTAGAAATGCTGGCTCCTCCCACGCCCAAATGGCTTGCATTTGGACGTTTTTGACATGGATTTCTTTGGTTTCGAAAATCGCCGAAAGTCAGAAACGTCCATATCTAGGGACGTCCAAAATTAAGGATTTGGACATCTCTGACGGTATTTTCGAAACAAAAGATGGACGTCCATCTTGTTTCGAAAATACGGGTTTCCCTGCCCCTCGATTTCGCCTTTTTGCAAGGACGCCCAAATTGCAACTTGGACGTCCCTTTCGAAAATGCCCTAGAAGGAGGAGGGAGTTGCACCAGCGCAGTGGCTGCCAGGACTGGTATATCTGAGGGCTCGATGCTGACATCATACACAGCTAGCTACATCATCATGCTCTCCTTTCCTCTCAACAGAATTTGGTGAGTGGATGACCAGAGTAAGGGAAGAGAGGGAGCCAGGAGTTTGAAAAGGCTGTGGAAATTGGCCTGGAGCTCTTTTCTTGCCTCTCTGCTCCCTATTCCCAACAGAACACATTGTCCTACTAATTTTCTTTTAAGCTATAATATTAAGATTGTCTAGACAGAAAGCAACTGCAGGTGATTGTGTATGTATGTGTGTGTGACATGTGGAGGGGCATAATCGAATGGGGACGACCATCTCTAACGGTGCCCATCTCTACGGACGTCCCGGCGAATGGGCAGGGAAACCCGTATTATCGAAACAAGATGGGCGTTCATCTTTCGTTTCGATAATACGGTCGGGGACGCCCAAATCCCAACATTTAGGTCGTCCTTAGAGATGGTCGTCCCCGGTTTTCGGCCATAACGGAAACCAAGGGCGCCCATCTCAAAAACGACCAAATCCAAGGCATTTGGTCGTGGGAGGAGCCAGCATTCGTAGTGCACTGGTCCCCCTCACATGCCAGGACACTGACCGGGCACCCTAGGGGGCACTGCAGTGGACTTCACAAATTGCTCCCAGGTACATAGCTCTCTTACCTTTGGTGCTGAGCCCCCCCAAACCCCACTCCCCACAACTGTACACCACTACCATAGCCCTAAGGGGTGAAGGGGGGCACCTACATGTGGGTACAATGGGTTTCGGGTGGGTTTTGAAGGGCTCACATTTACCAGCACAAGTGTAACAGGTGAGGGGGTGGGCCTGGGTCCGCCTGCCTGAAGTGCACTGCATCCACTAAAACTGCTCCAGGGACCTGCATACTGCTATCAGGGAGCTGGGTATGACATTTGAGGCTGTCAAAAAAAAATTTAACTTTTTTTTTTAGGGTGGGAGGGAGTTGGTGACCACTGGGGGAGTAAGGGGAGGTCATCCCTGATTCCCTCCGGTGGTCATCTGGTCAGTTTGGGCACCTTTTTGAGGCTTGGTCGTGAAAAAAAATGGACCAAGTAAAGTCAACCAAATGCTCGTCAGGGACGCCCTTCATTTTTCCATAATCGGTCAAGGACGCCCATCTCTTAAACACGCCCCAGTTCCGCCTTCGCTACGCCTCCGACATGCCCCCATGAACTTTGGTCATCCACGCGATGGACTGCAGTTGAGGGCACCCAAAATCGGCTTTCGATTATGCCGATTTGGGCGACTCTGAGAGAAGGACGCCCATCTCCCGATTTGTGTCGGAAGATGGGCGCCCTTCTCTTTTGAAAATGCCCCTGATAGTAACATAGTAAATGACGGCATATAAAATCGGAATGGTCCATCTAGTCTTCCCAACAGTCACACTCATTATCAATTCATGATTAAACCAACAATGAATGTGACAAAAAATACTCAATCATAGTCTCTTTAGCATTTCTGGGATATAGACCGTGGAAGTCTGCCTGGCACTGTCCTTACATTCCAACTACTGGAGTTGCAATCGAAGCCCACTCCATCCTATCTGAATCGGTCTTGTCTAGTTGTGGGACACAGACCATAAAAGTTTGCCCGACACTGTCCTCGCGTTCCAGCTACTGAAGCTGCCTTTGAAACCCTTTCCAGCCTATTCTATATTGGATTGGCATATATGAGACACAGACCGTACAAGTCTGCCTGGCACTGACCTTAGTTCTTTACAGCCAGAGTTGCCATCTAAACACCACTCGACACATCCACACACATGCAGCCATTTAAGTTTTGTTTTTCGTTTTTTTACACTATCCATTTTCAAATTTGAGATCCTCTGTGTTCATCCTACACCTTTTTCAATGCCGTCGCTGTTTTTGTCTCTACCACCTCCCTTAGTTGGGTATTCTAGACAACGACCATCCTCTCCATGAAAAAGAATTTCCTCATATTACTCCTAAGTCTACCACACCACAACCTCATTCATATCCTCTAGTTTTACCGTTTCCCCTTCTCTGGAAAAGATTTGTTTCTATATTAATACTTTTCAAGTATTTAAACATCTGTATCATATCTCCCCTGTCCCTGCTTTCCTCTAGGGTATACATATTCAGGTCTTCCAGTCTCTTCTCATATATCTTTTGGCGCAAACCCCATATCATTTTTGTCACTTTCCTCTGAACCGTTTCAAGTCTTTTTACATCCTTAGCGAGATACAGCATCCAAAACTGAACACAACACTCCAGGTGGGGCCTCACCAATGACTTGTAGAGATGCATCAACACCTCCTTTATTCTGCCTGTTACTCCTCTCTCTATGCGGTCTAGCCTGCTTCTGGCTACAGTCACACTGTTTTGTTGCCTTCAGATCCTCAGACACTATCACCCCAAGGTCCCTCTCCCTGTCTGTGCATATCAGCCTCTCACTTCCTAGGGTATACGGTTCCCTTGGATTTGTACTCCCCAAACGCATCACTCTTTTCTAGACCTTCTTCCAACTTTTGCAGATCCTTTTTCATGTTTTCTACTCCCTCAGGGGTGTCCACTTTATTACTAATCTTGGTATCATCCGTAAAAAGACATACTTTGCCTTTTAACCCTTTGGTTTGTATCTGCATTTTTACCCCATCACAGCTGAGGTTGTGTTAGATTTCACTCTGCATTATTATGCACCATCACCAGACAAAAAGGAAGTGGAAATGTGGAGCCAGATACGGGACATATGATCAGCAGTAGAAATAGCAGAAGAGGAGCAGGATTAGGGATCAGAGTGACTATTCTCTGCTCTGTTCCAGACTCGCCCCCTCCCCTCCACTTCCCTTCAAACTGCCTGAACCAGAGGGACTGATGCAGAAAGCCTCAGCCATTCTGAACCCTGGAAAAAAAAAGTGGTAGAAATGCATTCCAGGCCATTCCCCCCAAAATTAAGTCTTGATTTTGCAGTATTGACTAGTGTATCCCAGCCTGGGAAGGAGGGTTATGGATGCAGCTAATATACCAGAAGATTTTTTGCTGGGGTTATTTTACACATGGGATGTGGGACTGGTGACTCATGTGCCTGGTGGCTTGGGTCAAATATGGTGGATTACTCAGAGAGAAGGCTTGGCCATTTTACAATGTAGAGGCTATGATCTTGCTTGGTTGGGGCCCAGACAGACAGTGGTGAGCTAGTTGAGGCTACGTACACAGGCTACATTCCCTTGTGAGGGCGTTAATGAAGCAACAGCCTTATTTCCACTCAAAATTAGTGTCCTTTGTTATTTATCAAGTTGATGAGTTCCAGCTGATTGCAGGTCAAGGCTGCCCCAATTAACCATTTTTTTCATGAAAATACTTTGTTGCTCTGTGTATAATAAATAGTATAAATGCCCATTATTTTATGTCTCAGGACAAATTCTGATAAACATTCCATTTTGTTCTTGATACCTAACCATGAGCAATAAAACTGCACACTTTCCTTTCAACTAAAATGAAAGTCAACTAACAAATTAAAACGAAGGGAAAATTCACGTTGATGCACCCTGGTTCTCTTTCTAACAGGCATTTTCTTGAGAATGACTTATTTTTAATTAATTTGGATAGCTTCCAGTTAAAATGAATTAGACTAGGATCAAGCAGGAACACGATAGGTTTAATGATGTACTTTCAGATTTGTATTGTTTAGTTAAGAAATGGGGAAAATGAGAAACACATTCTGCATATTAAACCAACTCATGTATGACTTATAACGAATGAGATGAATGGTCTAATCCCAAGATTGTGAGTGAGGGCAACTTCACATTTCATTACATTTCTTGTATTTCACAATTACCGTATGGTTCTATGCGGATTCATAAAAATAAGACTAGAGCAAAACTCGGAATTATAATAGCACTCTATAAACCACTCAAGAGGCTGATAATAAATATTTCCGGAAAAGGAAGGTCTTTACTGCCTTTCTGAGGGGCCCTTTTACTAAGTGGAGGAGTGACCTAGTGGTTAGGGTAGTGGACTTTGGTCCTGGGGAACTGAGGAACTGAGTTTGATTCCCACTTCAGGCACAGGCAGCTCCTTGTGACTCTGGGCAAGTCACTTAACCCTCCATTGCCCCATGTAAGCCGCATTGAGCCTGCTATGAGTGGGAAAGCGCAGGGTACAAATGTAACAAAAATAAAATAGATACTATTGGAGATTCTACATGGAATGTTGCTACTATTGGAGGTTCTACATGGATGATCTCTTGGCATTCCTGGGTGGTAGGTCTATCAGGTCTGACATGTAGGCAGGTGCATCTCCGTGAATGATTTTGTGGACTAGGGAGCATATTTTGAACGTGATGCGTTCTTTAAGTGGGAGCCAATGTAGTTTCTCTCATAGAGGTTTAGCGCTTTCATATTTGGTTTTACCGAATATGAGTCTAGCTGCAGTGTTCTGGGCTGTCTGAAGTTTTTTGATTATTTGCTCCGAGTTCCCACCTGAGGTCACTGGACTTGCACCACTCATAGCACTCTGACCCAACATAAACATCCCCTCCGCCCCTGAATAAGTTTTGATAAAATGAAATTGTGCCCTAGGAATGCTCAAAACACTGAATAATTGGATAAATTTGTCCAGCCAACAAGTTGGCCAACACAATTTATCAAGTCAACAGGATGGATCAAGTAGGGAGACATATTTTTGAAAGAAAAATATGTCCAGATAATTTCCTAAGTTACTTGGAGAAATCTTCTGAATATCAACTTTATTAAGGAAATACAGCAAGACTCATAGGAGGTTGCAAGCAACATGACCACATCACACCATTTTTGCAAAAACTTCATTGGCTACCAGTACAATACAGTGCTAAATTTAAAACTCTCTGTCTGATCTTCAAGGCCCTGAAAGGAAATGGCCCTGAGTATCTGAAGAATAGGATGATCCTCCAGACACCGCCAAGGACACTAAGGGCCTCTCAAGGACTATCACTAACCTCACCCTCTCCAAAAAAGACATTACATGATGTGATACCCGTAAGCGAGCCTTCTCTGGAGTAGCTCCCATACTCTGGAATGCAGTGCCTGAAAGGCTCCACTTAACACAAGACTATTTCTGTCACGCTCCTCACCTGCTGCGTGTCTTGCCCGCTCCTCGGCCCCGCCTCTGTGTGGGGGAGCGTCGGCCATGCTGGCTGGGCCAATGCTCCGACACCACTCTTCCTCCTGCTTGCTACGCCGGCCATCTTGGTGGTGTGGCGCTCTTACCCTCGCTGTCGCCACCGCTGCAGTTTGGAGCGCCGGCCATTTTGGCAGCACCGGCACTCCAAAATTAGTGCTTCTCTTCTGGGCGCGGGGCCCGGGAACTCGGGCCACGCCTCCAACACCCGGATCGGCCACTCGCGTCCCGGCTCCGCCTCCTCACGAACGCGACAATCTCTACTTCAGGAAGTAGGTGAAAGTTTGGCTTTTCAACCAGGCCTTTAATGGAAGAAGTAACTAACTTGTTAGTCTCACTTACCACACACAAGGAGTGACTCGGGTTGCACATACTGCAGCAAGACATGTTTATCCACTCCTACCCTAGCTGAGATAATATTTAACCATCTCTCTGACCTTTCTTCAAATTACTCACCTTACTTTCTAACTCTTGTTACTCTCTTACCTATCTATATGTTCCATCTTTGCTTTACCCTTCACTATCAATTAAAATATTCTATTACATATTATGTCGACATTGTAAGTAGTATACTATGCCATACTTTGTATTGTTATTTGAAAGACCATTATTTCCATTATAACTCATTTTAAATGCGCCTCTATTACTGTAAATGGAAGTTGAAGGTTATCACATCATTATTATAATCTAACTAAAACCAGCTCGAGATGACTCTAAATAGCTCTTTAGCTCATCAACGTGCCTTCAGCTCCTGTTTTCCATTTTCACATTTAAAAGCAGAGACTGTCAGCATCTAGAGTAGACTAATTTTTAAAAAATTAGAAATATGCTACTATTTTACATTAGAGATAAAATACAGAGTCATTAGATTACTTTTTCCGTGAAGGTTATTAGCATAGAAAAACCAAAACATCATTAGCATTCTAAAAGCATTTGCTAAATAATCTACCTAAAGAAATTTGGGGGGGCTGATTCACTAACAGCTTTTTCCGTTTTGGTGTCTATGGAAAAAAAATCTATATTGAAGAAGGCTCTCTGTTTCCATACACTACAAAATAAGTATTAAGGAGCCCTTGTACTAAGGCGTGTAGGTGCCTACACGCATACAACGCGCATCAAATCAGAACTACCGCCCGGCTACCGCGTGCCCTGGGCGGTAATTTTAATTTTTACATGTGTTTGATACGCGCACCGGAAAATATTTTCTGGCATGCAGCGTTAACCGAGCAGTAATCGGCAGTGTATGTGCGTTGACGATTACCGCCCATTTAACGCTTGAGACCTTACCACTAAGTCAGTGGGTGGCGGTAAGGTCTCAGGCCCAAAATGGATGTGCACCAATTTTTATTTCACCACACGTCCATTTTCGGCTTTAAAAAACCCTCCCTTTTTGCAGGTGCACTGAAGGACCTGCGCGCATCCAAAACACATGCCCACACTAGCGCAGGCCATTTTTCGGCACGCCTTAGTAAAAGGACCCCTAAATGTTTCCTGTACAAGCTGCTGCATACACAACGTCGCTGTACTCCCCTTCCTCCTTAGCAAGCATTTATATGGTGTTTTACTTGCAGAAATAGCCTTTCATAAATGTAATTGGACTATACCACAAATTCAATATGTTGGCTGCAAAGAGCAACTCATCAAGAAACTTCAAACAGCCCAAAACACAGCTGCCAGACTCATATTTGGCAAAACAAAAATGAAAGTGCAAAACCCCTAAGAGAGATGTTACACTAGCTTCCACTTAAAGAACGTATCGCGTTTAAGGTCTGTACACTGGTTCACAAAATCATTCACGGGGATGCTCCGGCTTACATGATGGACCTTATTGACTTGCCACCCAGAAATGCTAAAAGATCAGCTCGCACATTCCTAAATTTTCACTTCCCCAGTTGTAGAGGACTAAAATACAAACTAACACATACATCTAGCTTCTCCTACATGAGTACGCAACTGTGGAATGCACTGCCAAGGGACCAGAAAAAAATTTACAATCTAAACAACTTTCGTAAATCACTGAAGACTTATCTCTTCAACAAGGCATACCACAAGGACCCAAAATAGGAATTGTGATTCATCACCAATTACGTAAAATCCAGAATGTATTTTCCCTATGCTTACTGTGTAGTTCTTCTAGTTCATCTATACTACATGTACTATACCAAGTGCATCTTACTATGAAACGACGTTCTATTATTTCTATCTGCTTAATTTACCAGGTCACCAATGTCCTTAGAGAGCACCAATTGCTTCTTTTACTCTGTAAGACGATCCACTATGTTATCCACATATCTATTATGTCTCCCATGCTCTCTATGTAATCTATTGTACCTTGTTCACTCTGTAATGGCAAATGCCTTGAAGGAACATTGTAAGCCACATTGAGCCTGCAAAAAGGTGGGAAAATGTGGGATACAAATGCAGCAAATAAATAAATAAATTCTACATACGGCACTTAGATCTCTGTGCCAAAATTTGGGCACGTTCCCGAGATGCGTGCACAAATTAATTGGCTAACGAACCAATTAATGTCAATAATTGGGTGCTAACAACCAATTATTGAAGTTAATTGGAACCTATAAAACTTTGCGCGCGCATCTGCGTGCTATTCTATAAGGCATGACACCTAACTTTACTAGCGCGTAACTCAAAAGGAAACATAACCATGGGTGTGTCAGGGGCGTCCCGAAAAGTTGCACATATAGTTACAGAATACTGTCTCTGGGTGCCTAATTTAGGAACTAGAATATACACCAGGTTTCAGCAGGTGTAAGTCTGGCACCCAAAGTTAAAGTGAAGGGGAGTTATCAACGTGGGCTCTGTTAAGACATGTTATACTCTTAACCCCAGTTATTAGTAACTAGATCACATTGCATGAAATGGGACCTGGGCTAAAAGAGCACGAGTTGTGGTAAAATAACACATCTTAACGGTAGCATACACTGATAACTACACCCCTTAGCGTGAACAGTTTCAGTCTTTGGAAACCAGAGCTGATATTGTGATGTCATAGAGCCTCATTTCACCAATGCCTAAGAGCCAACCTCATCAGTGATGTCACAATGGCTTGACTGCCCTATACTCGACTCACTTTTATTTACATACAACAGTGATTCCGATTTCTAGAGACATTTCTTTTTTCTTTAATTAAGGGGGAATTTATCAACATGGGCTACAGTTAAGATGTGTTATTTTACTGTTACTCTCAGTTATTAGAAACTAGGTCTCATTGCAAAAAATGGGACCTTTGCTAAAACAACGCGTCTTAACGGTAGCTCACACTGATATCTATGCTCCTAAGAAACATAAAGAAAAAAACCACGCCAGCTTAATTGCACCCAGTAGTTACTACTACAACTACTACTAATCATTTCTGTAGTGCTACTAGACATACACAGCACTGTACACATTATATGCAGGTATTTTCTCTGTCCCTAGGGGCTCACAATCTAAGGGCCCTGTTTACTAAGCTGCGTTAGTGTTTTTAATGTGTGTTAACCATGTACGCACGTTAACAGTGTACGTGCCTACAATATCCTTATAGGCACCTACACAGTTAACGCGTGCGCTAATTGTAGGCGCGTTAAAGATGCTAACGCGCCTTAGTAAACAGGGCCCGGAATTTTTCGTACCAGTAGTTAATTTAAATTACCCTCTACCCTGATGTTCGGAGGACAGCACACACATACCTTCCATCAGAAAACTGGTGTAACTTATGGCATAAACAAGTTACACATCCTGTTATAAAATTACACAACACGCAACACTGCAAACATGCATGACAGCACCATTTCAGCTGCATGATTTCCTGAACTACAAAAGTACATAAGTACATAAGTATTGCCATACTGGGAAAGACCAAAGGTCCATCGAGCCCAACATTCTGTTTCCAACAGTGGCCAATTCAGGTCACAAATACCCGGCAAGATCCCAAAAATGTACAAAACATTTTATACTGCTTATCCCAGAAATAGTGGATTTTTCCCCCAAGTCCATTTAATAACGGCCTATGGACTTTTCCTTTAGGAAACCGTCCAAACCTTTTTTAAACTCAGCTAAGCTAACCGCCTTTACCACATTCTGTGGCAACGAATTCCAGAGTTTAATTACACGTTGAGTGAAGAAACATTTTCTCCGATTCTTTTTAAATTTACTACATTGTAACTTCATCGCATGCCCCCTAGTTCTAGTTACATCAAAGCGTTACATCAAAGCACAATAACAGAATTTTTGAGGCCAAATTAGCACACAGAAGGGTCATTTACTAGCAGTGCTGCTGCATGATATTAGTAAATATGTCCGAAGTTTTCAAGAGCTCATCCTATTTGGTTGCATCCACCATTGTGAAAAATTGCAGGAAGACCTTAGAAACCTGGCAGATGGGCATCCAAACAGCAAAGTTATTTATTTATTTATTTGGATTTATTAACCCTCTTTATGAAGAGAGTCACCCAAGGCGCAGATGAATTTAATGTGGACAAATGCAAAGTGATGCACATTGCGAAGAATAATCCAAATTATAGTTACCTGATGCTAGGAGTGAGCACCCAAGAAAAAGCGCTAGATGTCATTGTAGACAATATGCTGAAATCTTCTGCCCAGTGTGCGGTAGCAGCCAAAAAAGCAAACAGGAGGCTAGGAATTATTAGGAAAGAGATGCAAAATAAGAAGAATATTATAATGCCTCTGTATCGCTCCATGATGCAACCTCACCTTGAGTACTGCATTCAATTTTCATTGTCGTATCTCTCACCGACTCTATTCAACCTAATGATGATACCCTTGGCGAAACTACTATCAAACCAAAACCTTAACCCATACATATACGCAGATGACGTAATGATCTACATCCCATTCAAACAAGATCTTAAGGAAATTGCCAAGGGCATCAACCAAAGCCTACATATCATGCACACATGGGCGGTTGCATTTAAGCTAAAACTCAATGCAGAAAAAACCCAATGCCTAATACTCATCTCGCAACACAACACGGACAAATTCACCACCATTGACACACCACAACTGAATCTCCCGATCTCGGACACCCTAAAAATCCTTGGAGTTACTAGTGACCGACACCTAACACTTGAGAGTCATGCGAAAAACACAACCAAGAAGATGTTCCACTCAATGTGCACATTAAAAAGAGTAAGACTTTTCTTCCCAAGAACCATCTTCCGCAACCTGGTACAATCAATGGTACTCAGTCATCTAGATTACTGCAATGCACTCTACGCTGGATGCAAAGAGCACATAATCAAGAAACTTCAGACAGCTCAGAACAGTGCAGCTAGACTCATATTCGGTAAAAGAAAATAAGAAAGCGCTAAACCCCTACGAGAAAAACTACATTGGCTCCCACTCAAAGAACGTTCAAAATATGCACCCTAGTTCATAAAATTATTCACCAGCCTACATGTCAGACCTGATAGACTTACCACCCAGGAATGCTAAAAAATCATCTGGTACATTCCTTAATCTTCACTTCCCAAACTGTAAAGGTCTTAAATACAAACTAACACATGTGTCAACCTTTTCCTACCTGAGCACACAATTCTGGAATGCGCTGCCACGCAACTTAAAAACGATGTATGAACTAGCTAACTTCCGAATTCTACTGAAGACCCATCTCTTTAACAAAGCATACAACAAGGATTAACAAATATGAACTCCTGTACACATATCCAGAACTGCATTGACAGTATTTGCTTCCTAACTTCTATCATGTTTTTCATTAACATGTTACCCAAGATCCTTCTGCCATTACTAACTGTACATTTTCTTATATAATTCTTATATATTTCTAAATAATTCTTATTATATCTGCTTGCTAAACTACTACCATGCCTTATCATCATCATGTTACCAAAGACCCTGTTGTTATTACTAAATGCATATTTTCTCATGTATTTCCACTATTCATGATGTATTGTAAGCCACATTGAGCCTGCAAAGAGGTGGGAAAATGCGGGATACAAATGCAACAAATAAATAAATAAATAAATAAATAAATAAAAATATAGCAGAATTAGAAAAGGCTCAAAGATGAGCGATGGAACTGCTCTCATATGAGGAAAGCCTGAGGAGGTTAGGGATCTTCAGCTTGGAAAGGAGACAGCCGAGAGGGGATATGATTGAGGTCTATAAAATCCTAAGTGGAGTGGAATGGGTAAAAGTGAATTGATTTTTCACTCTTTCA
The DNA here is from genome assembly GCF_901765095.1 of Microcaecilia unicolor. NCBI lineage: Eukaryota > Metazoa > Chordata > Amphibia > Gymnophiona > Siphonopidae > Microcaecilia > Microcaecilia unicolor. The sequence goes on from NC_044034.1 coordinate 34,804,509, forward strand.
AAAGGTACAAAGACTAGGGAATAGTATTCTTTAAGTTATGCATGTAAGTGGGAGCTCTGCCCATGCTCCACCCACATGTGCATCTCACTTGCAGTTGCACACCACAGGGGAAATTCTATAAATCTTCATGACAGACCTCATAGACTTACCAACCAGGAACACAAAAAGGTCAGCAGGAACATTCCTGAACCTCCACTACCCTAGCTGCAAAGGACTAAAATATAAATCAGCTTCTCATACATAAGCACGCAATTATGGATTGCACTACCAAACGCCATAAAATCAATGCATGACCTAACAAACTTCCGAAAATTACTAAAAACCAACCTGTTCAAAAAGGCATATCACAATTGATCCACACTAATTATCAGACAAGGAAACCGCTACTTGAAATACCTGAGTGGAGGAGTGGCCTAGTGGTTAGGGTGCTGGACTTTGGTCCTGAGGAACTGAGTTTGATTCCCACTTCAGGCACAGGCAGCTCCTTGTGACTCTGGGCAAGGCACTTAACCCTCCATTGCCCCATGTAAGCCGCATTGAGCCTGCCATGAGTGGGAAAGCGCGGGGTACAAATGTAACAAAAATAAAATAGATACTACTGGAGATTCTACATGGAATGTTGCTATTCCACTAGCAACATTCCATGTAGAAGGCTGTGCAGGCTTCTGTGAGTCTGACGTCCCAGACTCACAGAAGCAGAAGCCTGCGCGGCCACATTGATGCTCTGCAAGGGCTGACTTCTACATGGAATGTTGCTAGTGGAATAGCAACATTCCATGTAGAATCTCCAATAGTAGCAACAGTGGAGGAGTGGCCTAGTGGTTAGGGTGGTGGACTTTGACCCTGGGGAACTGAGTTCGATTTCCACTTCAGGCACAGCTCCTTGTGACTCTGGGCAAGTCACTTAACCCTCCATTGCCCCTTGTAAGCCACATTGAGCCTGCCATGAGTGGGAAAGCACAGGGTACAAATGTAACAAAAAAAAATAGACAAAATGAACTTTCAATACCTGACTACTGCACCTACACTGTCAATTACTGAACTTTAACGCAATACCACTTGATTTCTTACCCCGGTAAAAATGTTTAACACTTGACTGCTTAATTTACTTTGTCTTGTACGAACTTTACTACAATACCACTATGTATTTCTTGATCTGGAATTGGCGATCGCCATTACGGTACAATGTAAGCCACATTGAGCCTGCAAATAGGTGGGAAAATGTGGGATACAAATGCAACAAATAAATAAATGGCACTCACAATTCAGCACTGGAAAAAAATTGGCGCTAAGCACGATTCTATAAAGCGTGTCCTTAGCACCAATTCCTGCTCCTAACTTTTAGTGCCAGACTTGCGCCCACTGAAACCCGTTATAAATGCTGGCACCCATTAGGTGCACTGAGGTAGTATTCTGTAACAACGAACATAACTTTTCAGAGCACCCTAACGTGTTCCATGCTCCTCCCATGACCACGCCCTCTGTTGAGTTACACGCTATTAGAGTTAGGCGACATAACTTATAGAATAACACACATCCAGATGTGCACGCAGATTTTAATGGATGCCAATTAACAGCAATAATTGGTTGTGAGTACCCAATTATTGAAGTCAATTGGCTCGTTAGACAATTAAAATTTAGGAGCGCACCCACATTTTGGCATGCAAGTCTAGGCACTATGTATAGGATCTGGGGGTATAGATTAACACATGCCTTTCCAGAATAGCAATTTTTAGGTGGCACCCAGAGGAGGGAACGCAGCGCTAGTCCCTCCCTCCTCTATTGTGAGCTATGAGTGGAGGGGATTGGGTTCAGGGAGGAAGGAAGGGAGGGGGACACCACTGCTAGACCACTAGGGCTAGCGGGGTGCTGTCAAGGGTCCCACTAGATCACCAGTGTATTTGTGGGGATGACGCTTCAGGTTGGGGGGTGAGAGGCCTTGTGTTTGGTGGGGGGGGGGGGGGTTACGTGCTGGGGGTGAGTGGTCCAGGGATCCACTGGACCCCCAGGACTGATGGTGGCTGCCCAGACTGACAGTGACAGACGGAATACCACTGAGATCATTTAAATATTATTTAAATGAGCTTGGCGGTATTCCCTGGCGCGCTCACCCTAGACCCCTCTGATCATCCCACACTGGTAAATGCGAGCACTAGTCTGGCGCTAGTAACCTCTAGAACTCGCATTTATCTTTGATCGTTAGGGCCTTGGTGATCTCTCGGTTTAGGGAGCACATGAAAATGTTTCCATTATTCTTTATTGTGCCACTAATTATAGATGTGATATCCTTTGTGTACTTGGCTAAAAGCTTGCCTCAGACACTGCCTCATTGCCTTAAGCAGGATAACCTAATCAGTGTCACAGTTCATTCCCATCGCCATTAATTCTACTTCTGCCTATGAAGTTATCCAACATGTTCGTTGCAAAACAAGGATGTTACATATCACGTTCCATAATTTGATCAACCATGCTTAACGTCTACCTCAAATCAAATTAGTTTTTCCATCCAGTAGCATCGAATGATGTGCAGCAGTTCCTCAGGAAAGTAAAGCGTTAAGAAGTGATTGGACAGGCTTGCTAAAATTATTTGATACTTAATGCATACTTAATTAATGCTGATGGAACCCTCTTATTAGGGATGACATTCATCAGCATTATGTGGTCATACTTTGTAAGTGGAGAGAGCATTTAGAATTCTCAGATTAGCTACTGCTAATGTTAAAATTAATCTGTTAACTCAGAATGCAGAGAAATTTATAAAAAAAAGTCATTTTGGCATACTATCTATTAAATATCTTCATCAACAGAAAAAAAAAATCCTTCAACTATTTTTAAAATATAGTGCAAAATATATATTAAATCACATGATGGACTGTTTTCACCTTAAATCAATTTGGACCTTGAAATGATTATAAAAAGTTTTGCCAAAAAGCAATTGCCATGGAAGGACATATTTGCCAGGGATTCATCAACGTGCAGGACGTCAGGACGACTCACACAGAAACAGAATCCTAGGCTTCCACATCAGCTGCAGCAACGCGCCGGCCCGGAGACCGGCTGAAGGGGACTTCGGCTGGCAGGGGTTGGGGACCCCCGTCAGCACAGGTACCCGATGGCGGCGGAGGGGGAGGGTTAGCGGCAGTGGGAAGGGGGGTTGAAAGGGTCAGCGGGAGCCAGGGCCAAATCTGGAGGGGCCAGGCCCCCGTGGCCCCACGTAGCTACGCCCCTGATCCAAAGTGAATGGGCTTTGTCAATATTGCCGTGCCAGGAATTGCTAGTGCGATTTAGTAATTTATTATTTTATTTATTGCACTTGTATCCCACATTTTCCCACCTATTTGCAGGCTCAATGTGGCTTACAGAGCACTGTCATGACATAGCCATGTCAGGTTACATCATACAATTGGTGTTACAAGAAGTTAAAGAAGGCAAAAGGATTTGTTCAAGCATTAGTAGGAAAGTATATTCTGAGTAAAGTTGTAAAGGTGTTATATTATAGTTGGATAGTTGTTGTATTATAGCTAGTTAAGTGATGCACTTAGGGAATAGAAATCCACGGGAGACGTATGTGTTAGGTGGGGAGAGTCTGATAGGTTCAGACGGGGAGAGGGACCTTGGGGTGATAGTATCTTAGGATTTGAAGGTGACGAAACAGTGTGACAAGGCGGTGGCTGTATCTAGAAGGCTGTTGGGCTGTATAGAGAGAGATGTGACCAGCAGAAGAAAGGGGGTGTTGATGCCTCTGTATAAGTCGTTGGTGAGGCCCCATCTGGAGTATTGTGTTCAGTTTTGGAGGCCGTATCTTGCTAAGGATATAAAAAGAATCGAAGCGGTGCAAAGAAAAGCTACGAGAATGGTATGGGATTTGCGTAACAAGACGTATGAGGAGAGACTTGCTGACCTGAACATGTATACCCTGGAGGAAAGGAGAAACAGGGGTGATATGATACAGACGTTCAAATATTTGAAAGGTATTAATCCGCAAACGAACCTTTTACGGAGATACGAAGGCGGTAGAACGAGAGGACATGAAATGAGATTGAAGGGGGGCAGACTCAAGAAAAATGTCAGGAAGTATTTTTTCACGGAGAGAGTGGTGGATGTTTGGAATGCCCTCCCACAGGAGGTGGTGGAGAGGAAAACGGTAACGGAATTCAAACATGCGTGGGATAAACATAAAGGAATCCTGTTCAGAAGGAAAGGATCCTCAGGAGCTTAACCGAGATTGGATAGCAGAGCCGGTAGTGGGAGGCGGGGATAGTGCGGGGCAGACTTATACGGTCTGTGCCAGAGCCAGTGGTGGGAGGCGGGACTGGAGGTTGGGAGGCAGGGATAGCGCTGGGCAGACTTATACGGTCTGTGCCAGAGCCGGTGGTGGGAGGCGGGGCTAGAGCTGGGCAGACTTATACGGTCTATGCCCTGAAGAGCACAGATACAAATCAAAGTAGGGTATACACAAAAGTAGCACACATGAGTTGTCTTGTTGGGCAGACTGGATGGACCGTGCAGGTCTTTTTCTGCCGTCATCTACTATGTTACTATGTTACTATGTTCTCGTGGTAGGCTTTGTTAAAGAGGTAAGTAAGAAGACCCTAATGAATAAACAATTTGTACACTTGTCTCAATACAAATCATCTAGGATATCCTTAGTCAACAAAACATCTCTCTCCAAGTCACATCAGTAAGATGATAAAATCTGCAAAATCTTAGAAACAAAAGATTTTTTACATGTTGTCTGTTTCCTTTACTGCTGCTTTCCAATTTACATGCAGTGCCACATCATTTAGAAGATGCCAGTCATCTGCAGTGTCCTACAGATCTGCCATGAGGCAACTGTAGGTTGTCACTGCAACATGTGTCATAACACACAAGCACTGCCATGTGCTGCCTGCCAAAACCAGGAAAGGGCTGGAACCAGTGGCGTAGCTACGTGGGGCCACAGGGGCCTGGGCCCCTGTAGATTTGGCCCTGGACCCCCCTGCCGATGACCCTCTCAACCACCCCTCCCGCCGCCAACCCTCCCCCGCCGCCGTCGCCTATCTTTGCTGGCAGGGGACCCCAACCCCCACCAGCCGAGGTCCTCTTTTTCTGGCGCATGGCTTTGTTCTGTTTCTGAGTCTGACGTCTGCAGGACGTCAGACTCAGAAACAGAAGGAAGCCTTGCGCCGGAAGAAGAGGATCTCGGCTGGTGGGGGTTGGGGTCCCCCGCCAGCAAAGGTAGGCGACAGCGGCGGCGGGGGAGGGTTGGCAGCGGGAGGGGAGGTCGAGAGGGTCGTCGGCAGGGGGGAGTCAACGGTGGGGGGGGGGGGCTTAAATGTGCCCCCTCACCGCGGGCTCTGGACCCCCCTCCCGCTGAAGTCTGGCTACACCCCTGGCTGGAAATGTAATTACACTGTAGGGGGCAGCTGTTTTCCCATAATTTTTAAATATGATTTAGAAGATGCAGTACTAAAGACACATTCTCTAGCTAATGCATTTAACAGCAAACCAAAGTCTTTAAAATCCCCCTTGTAGGCATACATTGCTCAAGCAATGGCCCCTGTTGGAGAGGGACAATCCCTATGGAGATCGGGACGCTGCTTGAATAAACACCATGTAGTTTAACAAAACCAAAAAAAAAGAGCAAAACAATGTAACACCTAGAAAATCCTGAATATATATAGTAGAATGTGTAGATCAGGTCACACTGGATAATCCGAAATACAGAAACTTAGAGGAGGAAAAACTTCGGTGCTCGCTGTATTCCAGACTCTTGCATACTTCAAGAAATACTCAAAACGGAGACAGCACATCATGGGTCAAAAATCTCCACATTGAAAGTGATAGGAATTAACTGAAAAACACTCTGTGCTTCCAGATCAAACAGAATCTCTCAGCAGAACAGGGTAATAAACCATTAACCAACCAGTTAGCAATACCATAACATAGCTTAATAATATTGGTGCTGCCTTTCATGTATCCAGGCTGCCAGAGTCCCTGTTTCACTAATTGCTGCCTCAGGGGAAAATTCCTTGTTCTGCTTCACAAGCTGACTTTCAAAATGCCTGAGCAAACACCATGCCTTTGTGAAATGCAGTGAGGTTCAGAAAGTCCCCCTTGAAGCTGGAACACCAAAACAAGGACCTTGTTGGGGGTCTTAAACAGCATTCCGAAGCTATGTATATATAGGGTTACCATTTGTCCGGATTTACCCGGACATGTCCTCTTTTTGAGGGTTTTGGCAATCTGCCCATTTGTCCAGATTGCCTGGACAAATGGCTGGTGGGCGGGCCATCCCGTTTGTCCAGAAATCTGGACAAACGGGCAGATTGCTAGCCTCCCTTCCCCTTACTTACTAGTGCCCTGGTGGTCTAGTGACCTCTTCCGCCTTCGGAACAGGGAAGAGCCCCCGCTTTCCTGCCCGGAACGCTGCCCTTCATGCATCCTTCCTGTTGCTGATCCTCGGCTCTGATTCAAAATGGCTGCCGAGACTTGACGTGACCTCGCGAGACTTCAACTCTCGGTGGCCATTTTGACTTGGCACCGAGGATCAGCAACTGGAAGGATGCATGAAGGGCAACGCTCCGGGCAAGAAAGAGGGGGCTCTTTCCTGCCCCGAAGAGGTCACTAGACCACCAGGGCAGTAGTAAGGTAAGGGGAGGGGGCGACGGGGTATGTGACAGGGGGGAGGGGAAAATGTGACAGGGGGCGGAGCGAGGGTGGGGCAGGGTGTGAAATGGGTAGGGCGGGTGTGTGGTGGGGCGGGGCTTGTGTCCTCCTTTTTGGGGGACAAAATATGGTAACCCTATGGATATATAACCCCTTGCTATTTTGAGACCTATGAATGGAGCCCTGGGGGAAGGAGCCCAGCAGAGAAAAGTCATGAGTTCATCCAGCACTTGAGAATGCCCTGATCTGTGGAATCTCAGTGTGGGGTGGAGCTGGTGATTATTATATCAGGGAGGACAATATTGTAGAATCTGTCCTTAGTATCCCATGTTTGATAACTTCTATATCCCCGCCAAGTGACCCGGTGGAACGAGACAGGGGGTACCTGCTGAGCCAACCCTGACAGTAGAGCAGGATCAGGGTCATTGCTGTTAATTTCCTTACCCAACAGAGAAGCCAAACTGCGGGCTGAGATTGGGGAGTCTCACTGTAAACCGGGCTCAAGGGTAGGATGCTGTCTGCCCGCAGCTGGTGATTTCATTGAGGGTAAATCTCTGAAAGACTAGGACGGTAATGCTGGATCCAAATCTCCGATGGTAATGGTATTACATCAGAGAAACTGACTGTGGGATGTTATCTGACTACAGGTCGGACGTAAGAGTTTTGCACATGTGCATAACCCAAGAAGGAAAAGTTACTTGCTCTTCTGACTCTGCAAGATCAAGCCTGAATAACATCATAACTGTATGAGGAAGACTATCATGTCAACTGTTAGTTGGTCCTAATTTGTTAAATAAAGTTCAGTTGATTTTCTTGACTCTTTTGACTACCTGGGTTGGAATCGGAGGGAACCTGAAGTGAGTTGTTTACACCCAGTTTCCCGAAACCCAAGGTAAGCTCTCGGAGAGAACCAGAGAGCCTAACCCAGCTAAGGGGTCCTTTTACTAAGCCGCATAAGCGTCTACGTGCGCCCAACGCATGCCAAAATGGAGTTATCGCCCGGCTACTGTTGGCTACTACTACTACTTAACATTTCTAGAGCGCTACTAGGGTTACGCAGCGCTGTACAAATTAACAAAAAAGGACAGTCCCTGCTCAATGGAGCTTACAATCTAAAGGTCGAAAAGTCAAGTTGGGGCAGTCTAGGTTTCCTGAATAGAGGTATAGTGGTTAGGTGCCAAAGGCGACATTGAAGAGGTGGGCTTTGAGCAAGTAATTTCATTTCATTTTTGGGGCACGGCCGATACGCGCAGCCAAAAATGTATTTTCGGACACGCACCAAGTGGCATTTGATGCGCGTAGGTCATTACTGCCCAGTTAGCACATGAGACTTTACCACTAGGTCAATGGCTGGCGGGAAGGTCGCAGACCCAAAATGGATGCGCAGCAATTTTGATTTTGCCGCACGTCCATTTTTGGCAAAAATAAAAAAAGGCCTTTTTTACAGGGGCACTGAAGAATAGATTGGCGCACACCCAAAACCCGTGTCTACACTACCGCAAGCCATTTTTCAGCGCACCTTAGTAAAAGGACCCCTAAGTGAGAGAAGCGGGTTAGATACTTTATATCAGGTCTCAAGACCTTCCTGTTTAAAGATGCACATGATTAAGTAAGTAACCCAATCCGTCTTCTTGCTGCCCGTTTGCCAGATGGACTTGAAGGGACATTACTGATCTTTACTGTTCTCTTCTCTTTCCTGTCCCCAGAGATACTTCCTTTCTGACCTCAGAAGTCCTTCGCTACATTACTGTAAACCATCTGGAAAGGCTCCTCATTAAGCAGTATGTCAAGCCTCACTAAACTTGAAACTTGATTTGAATTAGAAGACTGGTACAATAGAAAAAGCAAGGACTTTTTTATTTTTAATCTATGACTGAATCAGCTGAACATTAGCCCTGAGGAATGGAGGAGTGGCCTAGTGGTTAGGGTGGTGGACCTTGGTCCTGAGGAACTGAGTTTGATTCCCACTTCAGGCACAGGCAGCTCCTTGTGACTCTGGGCAAGTCACTTAACCCTCCATTGCCCCATGTAAGCCACATTGAGCCTACCATGAGTGGGAAAGCGCGGGGTACAAATGTAACAAAAATAAAATAGTTACTATTGGAGATTCTTTTTACTTTTAAAGTATGCACATTAATCCACAAAATCATTCACGGCGAAGCTCCAGCCTCCTACCTGTCTGAGTTAATAGATTTACCACCCAGAAACGCCAAAAGATCATCCCGAACTTTCCTCAACCTCCACTTCCCTAATTGCAAGGGCGTAAAATAGAAGACGCTACACGCGTCAACCTTTTCTCACGTGGGCACGCAGTTCTGGAATGCACTGCCGCGCAACCTGAGAACGATCCACGAACAAACCTCCTTCCGCAAATTATTGAAGACCCATCTTTTTGAAAAAATTTACGGAAAGAACCAAAACACATAAAGTCCACACTCACTGTTCACTAATGCATCAATACATCCACTTCTGAACTCTAATCCCCCGTAGTCTCACCTCACTCATACCTTTACTCACAGAAATATGTATACCATACATAATGCCCTTTTAACCTCCCGCTGTCTCCTTCCAATGTTTCAAGGTTTTGTTCCAGTGTTTATATTCCTTAACAACACTTTGATTGTCTCGCATAACTCTTCACAATGTAATCCATAACCAAGTTGTAACAAATTGTATTTCCATCATTCATATCGTATTGTAAGCCACACTGAGCCCGCAAAAAGGTGGGAAAATGTGGGATACAAATGCAATAAATAAATAAATAAAATTCTACATGGAATGTTGCTATTCCACTAGCAACATTCCATGTAGAAGGCTGCACAGGCTTCTGTTTCTGTGAGTCTGACGTCCTGCACATACGTGCAGGACGTCAGACTCACCAGAAGCAGAAGCCTGCGCGGCCACATTGGTGATCTGCAAGGGCCGACTTCTACATGGAATGTTGCTAGTGGAATAGCAACATTCCATGTAGAATCTCAAACAATAGCAACAGTGGAGGAGTGGCCTAGTGGTTAAGGTGGTGGACTTTGGTCCTGAGGAACTGAGTTCGATTCCCACTTCAGGCAAAGGCAGCTCCTTGTGACTGGGCAAGTCACTTAACCCTCCATTGCCCCAGGTACAAATAAGTATATGTAAGCTGCATTGAGCCTGCCATGAGTGGGAAAGCACAGGGTACAAATGTAACAAAAAAAAAAGTACAATTTGCTCTGAGGCACTGAGATCTTTTTTTCTCCTTGCACAGTGTTTCTGCCTAGATTGTGTTTTTGTTTTAGGATTGTCTGGTTTGCATACATATAGTCCGGTATGCTTGTTCAAACCAACCTATGGGCCCTTTTTACTAAGGCACGCTATCATTTTTAGTGTACGCTAACCAGTAGCGTAGCTACGTGGGGCATTTGTCCCTGGACCCCCCTGCCGACGCCCCTCTCGACCCCCCCTCCTGCCGCCAACCCGCCGTCGCCTACCTTTGCTGGCGGGGGACCCCAACCCCCGCCAGCCGAGGTCCTCTTCTTCCGGCGCAAGGCTTCGTTCTGTTTCTGTGAGTCTGATGTCCTGCACATTTGGGCATAAAGAAGTCAGGCTCTCAGGCTTATATAAGTACATAAGTATTGCCACACTGGGACAGACCAAAGGTCGATCAAGCCCAGTATCCTGTTTCCAACAGTGGCCAATCCAGGTCACAAATACCTGGCAAGATCCCAAAAAAGTTCAATACATTTTATGCTGCTTATCCCAGAAATAAGCAGTGGATTTTCCCCAAGTCCATTTTAATAACGGTCTATGGACTTTTCCTTTAGGAAGCCAGCCAAACCTTTTTTAAACCCTGCTAAGCTAACCGCCTTTACCACATTCTCTGGCAACGAATTCCAGAGTTGAATTACGCGCTGAGTGAAGAAAATTTTTCTCTGGTTCGTTTTAAATGTACTACTTTGAAGCTTCATTGCATGTCCCCTAGTCCTAGTATTTTTGGAAAGAGTAAACAAGCGGTTCACGTCTACCCGTTCCACTCCACTCATTGGCTAATGAGTTTGCATGAGAAACACCTGCATGTTAGCGCCTCACTTATATCTCTTGCACAGTCATTAGGTCTATCCTGAAAACAGATTAGTATGCAACGAGTTGAGATGGATAACTATGCTATAAATAGTGGAAAAATGTGGGACAAATTGTGTTCTTTATATTTCAGAATGAGTTTCCCTTCTTTATGCAGCCAGAGCCACCTGGACTATTCAAATATCATCCCAGTTCCTGGCTGAAGTCTACAAAATAGCAGAAGTATTCTCACCTGCCCACACAGCTGTATTATACCTCCAAAACGCATTCATTTGGGACACCAGCCATAAAGCTGGAGAGCTTTTTTTCACGTAATTTGGAAAAGACCCAGCTAGACACACCTGCAAACATCAGATTGATTTTAATTTTCCGGTACACTGTTGCAAAACAGAGAAGTTTTATGTTTCAGGGGCAAACTGTCTTCTGCAAGTTATATTTAATTATGACTCATGGCAACTGGTGGGAGATGCCTACAGGAATTCTCAGGCATTTAGTGAACTTACCTGTTGCTTGCCTGTATTTCAAGATATTGTACAAAGAGGGGCATAAACGAAAGGGACGCCCGTTTTGATGAGGATGTACTCGCAAAACGTCCCGATGGAGGGGGGGACCCGTATTATTGAAACAAGATGGACGTTCATCTTTCGTTTCCATAATACGGTCATGGACGTCCAAATCTTGAAATTTAGGTCGTCCCTAGAGATGGTCATCCCTAGACTTGGTCATTTCTGATTTTCGGCGATAATGGAAACCAAGGACGTCCATCTCAGAAATGACAAAGTGCAAGCCCTTTGGTCGTGGGGGGAGCCAGCATTTGTAGTGCACTGCCCCCCCCTGACATGCTAGGACACCAACCGGGCACCCTAGGGGGCACTGCCGTGGACTTCAGAAATTGCTCCCAGGTACATAGCTCCCTTACCTTGTGTACTGAGCCCCCCAAAACCCACAACTGTACACCACTACCATAGCCCTTACAGGTGAAGGGGGCACCTAGGTGTAGGTACAGTGGGTTTGTGGTGGGTTTTGGAGGACTTGCTATTTCCTCCACAAACGTAACACGTGGGGGGGGGGGGGCTGGGTCCACCTGTCTGAAGTGCACTGCACCCACTAAAACTGCTCCAGGGACCTGCATACTGCTGTGATGGAGCTGAGTATGACTTCTGAGGCTGGCAAAAAATATTTTTAAAGATGTTTTTTGAGGGTGGAGCAGCGCTGAAAGATGGAGACTCAGCGAGCCAGGCTGCCTACTAAGAGGTAAATAAAATCTGTAGTTGTGTCAGGCTTTCTTCAGGGCACTTAGAGGAGCCACCATCTCCTCCTTTCTCTTCCGCACCATCCCCAAGAAGCCACTGTACTAGTGTCTCTATAGGCAGGGGGGGTAGCTGTTTCAGCACTAGCATGAGAGGAGCAATAATTTTGGCCACGTCCAAAATTCCAGCGCGGCCAAATGAGACGCCGAAACACTGGTGCCAAAACACTGATAGTCTAGGCTGCTCTTCTTCACAGTCTGCCGCTTTGCCTTCCCCTTCGTCTACTTTTCCCCTCAGGCCGCGCATGCGCGACCTGAGAGAAAAAGCAGCCACAGGGGAAGGTCACAAGACAGAAGGAAGAAGAGCAGCGCTGGAGGGACGAACTCTTCTCTTGGCGGGGCCTTGGGATCCCCGCCAGCCAAGGTACCTAGGGCGGGCGGCAGCAGTGATCGGGGAGGGTGGGGCGGCGGATCCTAGGGGGGGGCTTGCAGCGGTGACGATGATCCTGGGGGGGGGGGGGGCGGCGCTCAGTCTGTCAGCAGCCCTGGCTAGAGCCCATGAATACTACTGAAAGAACTTCAGAAGGTATGGCCATTGATGTATAAAGAATCCGAAATTAGGAAGTTTAAACTGGATGTTTGTGCTACTGTTTTGGGGTGTTCCCCCCCCCCCCCCCCCCTCCAAGAAAGGCAGGTTTCCCACTTGCTGGCTTATAGTTTCTTGTTGCCAGCCTGGGAGGTTGTGGAAGGGTCCTACAATTGAAGGCTTTTCAGCGGTGACCTTCCTCCTCTTGCTACTCTATTGTTGCCTCCAGGAAACAAGAGGTTAAAAAGAGTTGACAACCACTAAGAGATTTTTCATGTTGGAGTTTAGAATGAACTTGGGCTACAAGAAATAGCATAAGGCTACCAAGGCCAAGATAATCAAACACTGTGGCTAGCCGTTAAAGACTGAACCAGTGACAAATACAGATGTTCCATTCAGCCCTAGGGAGCAGGGACAGTTTGGTTATGCGTAGGTGGGGGGGGATTTTTGCACTCTTTAATCTGGGAGGAGAAATCCAGTGTCCGGCATGGACAACAGCCTTGCCAGCAGGGGCGTAGCCAGACTTCGGTGGGAGGGCAGTCCAGAGCCTGAGGTGAGGGGGCAGCACATTTTAGCCTCCCCCCACCGCCACCACCACCTTTGACCCCCCCCCACCGATGACCCTCTCGACCCCCTCTCCCGCCCCAACCCTCCCCCGCCGCCGCCACCACCACTAACAACTTTGACCCCCCCCCCCCCCGCCGACGACCCTCTCAACCCCCTCCCACCGCAAACCCTCCCCCGCCGCCACCTACCTTTGCTGGCGGGGGACCCCAACCCTTGCCAGCCGAGGTCCTCTTCTTCCTGCACAAGGCTTCGTTCTATTTCTGAGTCTGACGTCCTGAGGACCTCGGCTGGCGGGGGCTGGGGTCCCCCGCCAGCAACGGTAGGCAACGGCAGGTTGGCAGCGGGAGGGGGGGGGTTGAGAGGGTCATCGGCAGGTGGGTCCAGGGCCAAATCTACGGGGGCCCAGGCCCCCATGGCCCCACGTAGCTACGCCACTGCTTGCCAGTATACCCACAAATTGACCAGCAGGACGCAATTTCCTACTAATCGTTAGGGGGCCATTTTACAACATGCATCAAATTAGAACTACCGCCCGGCTACCGCATGCCCAGGGCGGTAATTCTATTTTTTACATGCATCCGATACGCGCTGCAAAAAATATTTATTATTTTCTACCGCGTGGTGCTAAACTGGGCGGTAAACGACAGTGTACGCACACTGATGATTACTGTCCGGTTAACGTGTGAGACCTTCCCGCTATGTGTCGGTAAGGTCTCAGGCCCAACACGGACATACGCCAATTTTTATTCTGCCGTACGTCCATTTTCGGCCCCCCCTAGAAAAGGTATACCATATTCAAAATTTCACTGTTTCAGCGGAGGAAGTTAAAGAGAGAAGACTCAACTGCACCAGCCGGATGGAGAACACACTACACAAGATACGTGCGGGTTTGAGTTTGGGCAGCCTTGAACAATGAAACATAAGGTGTGGGGGAAGCACAGAAGAAAATGTATAGAAAAATGAAGGTTTCTAATAGTGTAAGTAGTGTGTTTTCACAGGGTATGTATGTTTGAAAGTAACCTGCAGTGAGACACAAATGGATTTTCTCATTAGGAGTTTTTTTACATTGGTGTCTACACCGGTGGTTAAATTAAAATTAGAAAACATAGGACCGATGATAGGATTAGCTCCACAATATACCCTGGAATCCTGTTGATAATGCAAGGCTGAGAGGCACCTTTGAAGGTGACAATCCAGGAGTGGAAGCATTATTAAATTAATATAGAAATTGAAAACAGACACACACCTGGGGAAACAACACTCAGATTTCCCTTGGAATATATAGGCAATAGACTGTTAAAAATGACAATAAAACAAAAGCTGCAACAACTGAAAAACAGCCAAACACAATCTCAAAGGGTTGTGTAGAGTGAACATACAGCAATGACAAACAAATGGGAAACACCACCAAGGTCTGACCACCAAGACACTGATAGCTATGCAAGATTTTTGTGTCCGTGATCTAGTCTCTTTCATGGGGTAAACTTTCCCACCTACTCTCAATCACAACTGTTCATAATAGAACCAGTGTTTCAAAGCATTACTGAGTACAAAAAACTTCCCAAGCCACTACTACTACTATTTAGCATTTCTATAGCGCTACAAGGCATACGCAGCGCTGTACAAACATAGAAGAAAGACAGTCCCTGCTCAAAGAGCTTACAATCTAATAGACAAAAAATAAATAAAGTAAGCAAATCAAATCAATTAATGTGAACTGGAAGGAAGAGAGGAGGGTAGGTGGAGGCGAGTGGTTACAAGTGGTTATGAGTCAAAAGCAATGTTAAAGAGGTGGGCTTTCAGTCTAAATTTAAAGGTGGCCAAGGATGGGGCAAGACGTAGGGGCTCAGGAAGTTTATTCCAGGCGTAGGGTGCAGCGAGACAGAAGGCGCGAAGTCTGGAGTTGGCAGTAGTGGAGAAGGGAACAGATAAGAAGGATTTATCCATGGAGCGGAGTGCACGGGAAGGGGTGTAGGGAAGGACGAGTGTGGAGAGATACTGGGGAGCAGCAGAGTGAATACATTTATAGGTTAGTAGAAGAAGTTTGAACAGGATGCGAAAACGGATAGGGAGCCAGTGAAGGGTCTTGAGGAGAGGGGTAGTATGAGTAAAGCGACCCTGGCGGAAGATGAGACGGGCAGCAGAGTTTTGAACCGACTGGAGAGGGGAGAGGTGACTAAGTGGGAGGCCAGCAAGAAGCAGATTGCAGTAGTCTAAACGAGAGGTGACAAGGGTGTGGATGAGGGTTTTGGTAGAGTGCTCGGAAAGAAAGGGGCGGATTTTACGGATGTTGTAAAGAAAGAAACGACAGGTCTTGGCGGTCTGCTGGATATGAGCAGAGAAGGAGAGAGAAGAGTCAAAGATGACCCCAAGGTTTCGAGCTGAGGAGACAGGGAGAATGAGAGAGCCATCAACAGAAATAGAAAATGGGGGGAGCGGGGAGGTGGGTTTGGGGGGGAAAATGAGAAGCTCGGTTTTGGTCATATTTAATTTCAGGTGGCGTTGAGACATCCAGACAGCAATGTCAGAAAAGCACGCTGAAACTTTGGTTTGGATGCAAGGTGAGATATCAGGGGTAGAAAGGTAGATTTGGGAGTCATCAGCATAGAGATGGTAGGAAAAGCCATGGGATGAGATTAATGAACCAAGGGAAGAAGTGTAGATAGAAAAGAGGAGGGGACCAAGAACAGAACCCTGAGGTACGCCGACAGGCAGAGGGATAGAAGTAGAAGAGGATCCACCAGAGTGAACACTAAAGGTGCGGAGGGAGAGGTAGGAAGAGAACCAGGAAAGGACAGAGCCCTGGAATCCAAGTGAGGACAGGGTATCGAGAAGTATGTTGTGATCGACAGTGTCAAAAGAAGCGGAAAGATCAAGAAGAATGAGGATGGAATATTGACCTCTGGATTTAGCCAGTAATAGGTCATTGGAGACTTTAGTAAGCGCAGTTTCAGCCACAGCATAGCATAAATAAACTGTAGCTTGGAAAGTTTTTGTACTTCTTTGGCCTAAGAAAAAAACATTCTTCTTCTATATATAGCCGTGGGCCAGCACTGATATCTGGGTTTAAGTGGGTAAGGGTACTGAACAAGTGAGTGGGGGTTTGGGAGTTGAAGGCAGCATCAAAGGGGTGGGCTTTTAGCCAGTGGCGTACCAAGGGGGGAGCGGTCCGCCCCGGGTGCACGCCGCTGGGGGGTGCCGCGGCGCGCGCCTGCTCCTCCGAGTTCGCTGGGCTTTGTTCGTTCGCTGCAGCTCCCTCTGCCCCGGAACAGGTTCCTGTTCCGGGGCAGGGGGAGCTGCAGCGGGCGAGCGGGGTTTGGTGAGCTCGGAGGGGCGGGCACGCGCCGCGGCGCCCCCCAGTGGCGTGCACCCGGGGGGGGTGTCATTTCGCCGGAGGGGGGGGAGGTGTCATCTAGCGGGGGGGGGGGGGGGTGCGCTGCACCCGGGGGGGGGTGCATCGGCGCTCCGCCCCGGGTGCCATCCAGACCAGGAATGCCACTGCTTTTAGCCTAGATTTGAAGACGGCTCCATCCCTGGCCGTCTTCAAGTCTAGGCTAAAAGCCCACCTTTTTGATGCTGCTTTTGGCTCCTAGACCCTTACTCATTTGTTAAGTACCCGTATTTTATCATTCCCACCTTAGTTATTCCCTTATCTCTTGTTTGTCCTAATTAGATTGTAAGCTCTGTCGAGCAGGGACTGTCTCTTCATGTTCAAGTGTACAGCACTACGTACGTCTAGTAGCGCTATAGAAATGATAAGTAGTAGTAGTCTGTGGGATTCCGGAATCTTGCTGCTCTTTGGGATTCTGCACAGAATCTTGCTACATTGGGATTCCGGAATCTTGTTACTCTTTGTCATCCCTTATTTGTTCTGTTTGCCTGTCCTAATTAGATTGTAAGCTCTGTGGAGCAGGGACTGTCTCTTCATGTTCAAGTGTACAGCGCTGCGTATGTCTAGTAGCGCTATAGAAATGATAAGTAATACATATAAGTTTATCTTGTTGGGCAGACTGGATGGACCGTGCAGGTCTTTTTCTGCCGTCATCTACTATGTTACTATGTATATATATATACATACAGTGGTGGAAATAAGTATTTGATCCCTTGCTGATTTTGTAAGTTTGCCCACTGACAAAGACATGAGCAGCCCATAATTGAAGGGTAGGTTATTGGTAACAGTGAGAGATAGCACATCACAAATTAAATCCGGAAAATCACATTGTGGAAAGTATATGAATTTATTTGCATTCTGCAGAGGGAAATAAGTATTTGATCCCCCACCAACCAGTAAGAGATCTGGCCCCTACAGACCAGGTAGATGCTCCAAATCAACTCGTTACCTGCATGACAGACAGCTGTCGGCAATGGTCACCTGTATGAAAGACACCTGTCCACAGACTCAGTGAATCAGTCAGACTCTAACCTCTACAAAATGGCCAAGAGCAAGGAGCTGTCTAAGGATGTCAGGGACAAGATCATACACCTGCACAAGGCTGGAATGGGCTACAAAACCATCAGTAAGACGCTGGGCGAGAAGGAGACAACTGTTGGTGCCATAGTAAGAAAATGGAAGAAGTACAAAATGACTGTCAATCGACAAAGATCTGGGGCTCCACGCAAAATCTCACCTCGTGGGGTATCCTTGATCATGAGGAAGGTTAGAAATCAGCCTACAACTACAAGGGGGGAACTTGTCAATGATCTCAAGGCAGCTGGGACCACTGTCACCACGAAAACCATTGGTAACACATTACGACATAACGGATTGCAATCCTGCAGTGCCCGCAAGGTCCCCCTGCTCCGGAAGGCACATGTGACGGCCCGTCTGAAGTTTGCCAGTGAACACCTGGATGATGCCGAGAGTGATTGGGAGAAGGTGCTGTGGTCAGATGAGACAAAAATTGAGCTCTTTGGCATGAACTCAACTCGCCGTGTTTGGAGGAAGAGAAATGCTGCCTATGACCCAAAGAACACCGTCCCCACTGTCAAGCATGGAGGTGGAAATGTTATGTTTTGGGGGTGTTTCTCTGCTAAGGGCACAGGACTACTTCACCGCATCAATGGGAGAATGGATGGGGCCATGTACCGTACAATTCTGAGTGACAACCTCCTTCCCTCCGCCAGGGCCTTAAAAATGGGTCGTGGCTGGGTCTTCCAGCACGACAATGACCCAAAACATACAGCCAAGGCAACAAAGGAGTGGCTCAGGAAGAAGCACATTAGGGTCATGGAGTGGCCTAGCCAGTCACCAGACCTTAATCCCATTGAAAACTTATGGAGGGAGCTGAAGCTGCGAGTTGCCAAGCGACAGCCCAGAACTCTTAATGATTTAGAGATGATCTGCAAAGAGGAGTGGACCAAAATTCCTCCTGACATGTGTGCAAACCTCATCATCAACTACAGAAGACGTCTGACCGCTGTGCTTGCCAACAAGGGTTTTGCCACCAAGTATTAGGTCTTGTTTGCCAGAGGGATTAAATACTTATTTCCCTCTGCAGAATGCAAATAAATTCATATACTTTCCACAATGTGATTTTCCGGATTTAATTTGTGATGTGCTATCTCTCACTGTTACCAATAACCTACCCTTCAATTATGGGCTGCTCATGTCTTTGTCAGTGGGCAAACTTACAAAATCAGCAAGGGATCAAATACTTATTTCCACCACTGTATATACTAGTAAAAAAAGGCCCGTTTCTGAGAAAAATGGAACGGGCGCAAGCAAGGTTTTACTGGGTGTGTGCCCCGTCCACCCCCCCCCCCCCCCGGGGTCACACCAGCCACTGATGCACCATGGCCCCCCCCCCCCAAGGTGGCAGCAGCCAGTGCACCACCGTCCACCCCCCCCCAAACAGGTCGCCAGCGCTTCCACCCCCCCCCCCATGTCCTACATCAGCAGAGCGCCGCTTCCCCCCCAATCTCCGTCAAATAGAGAAACACAATTTAAAAAGTTAACCTGCGAAAATGGTTTAACGAAGGAATCGGAGCCCCGCAGCCAGCCATGGGTTGTGAGCTGTGCATCTGCTCCTCCTCTCAGCGTTGACGTCAGTGCCCCTGGACCGGAGGTGTACCCCGTAGCGACGTGAGAGGAGGTCTCCTTCTCTCACGTCGCTACGGGGTACACTTCCGGTCCAGGGGCACTGACGTCAACGCTGAGAGGAGGAGCAGATGCACAGCTCAGAAACCATGGCTGGCTGCGGGTCCCCAATTGGTGCGTAAAAACGTTTTGGCAGCTTAACTTTTTTAATTTGGTTTTTCTATCTGACGGAGAGGAGGGGGGAAGCGGCGCTCAGCTGATGTAGGACAGAGGGTGGGTGTGAGCGGCGGCGACCTGTTTTGGGGGGGGGGGGTGGAGGGTGGAGCAGTGGGTGTTGCGATGTTGGGGGGGGCGGGGTGGAGGGTGGAGCACTGGGTGTTTTGACCTGGGGGGGTGGAGGTGGTGAGCGGTGGCAACATGTTAGGGGGGGTGTAGGGTGGTGGTGGTGGGAACTTGGGGGGGTTAAGGGTGAGGGGCGGTGATTGGGGGGCCGTGGCGTCGCACTGTTGGGAAGTTGGTAGGGGTGAGGGGCGGGGACTTTGGGGGTGTGTGGGCGTCTGGCTCGCAGATTCCTTCGTTCCGTCCCTCCCTCCCTCGGACGTTCAGGCTGGCTGCCTGCTTGCTTGCCTGCCTGCTTCCCTCCCTTCCTTGTCTCTCACGGGAGTGCTTTTTGTTTGGTCGAGTGTATGTGCTCCGCCCTCGACGTCACCACGTTTGACGCGAGGGCGGGACACAGACATGGTGAGTTGGATGGCTTCACCACCATGAACTTACGAACCGGTGTGTGATTGCCTGCACGTCAGTGTCCTCAGAATGTTGAGGGAGTGTTTTATTATAGTAGATATATATATATATATATATATATTTTTTTTTGCTATTATATTAAAGCCTAAGCAAAACTGTCAAAGCCGCATACACCTGCACACCAACCCTTCCTGCTGCGGTCTATTACCTTCTGACTGCTTGGTGGAGGAAAGAGAATGTCAAAACTCATTATTCAGACAAACACCATTAACCACCTACAGGTTTTCTCCACTGTCCCCATTCTTTCCTGCAGAGGAGCAGACATAAAATCCAGCTTCTGTATCTAAGAAGACAGGATACAGCTCCCTATGGAGCTAATTCAGTGTCAATCTTGAGCCAGAGAGTCACCAAACCCAACACTAATGTTTTGGAGGTCTGGTGCACACTATCCCCACAGCACTGTGGATCCTTGGTGACCTGAAAAGAAAAGCCCTGAGGTGGCAGATGAAGCGTGTTACTAGGTCAACTCTTGAAAACCTATTTCAGGTGAGAAAAGCATTGTAACAGCATACAGAACTACCATGTATATTCAAATATAAGCCAAAAAGTTTTGTTTAAAAAAACACCCAAATCTTGTCTGTTTATATTCAAGCCAGAGCAAAATTCCCCTGCCCCCTCCACCCCCCGGTGACTGGCATTTCTCCCCATCTCTCCCCCCCCCCCAACCATGGTAACGGGCATTCGGGCATTTCTCCTTCTCTTCCCCCCCCCCCCCCCATCCTCTGGTGACCAGCATTTCTCTCCTTGCCTCCCTCTACCACCTGACACTAACAAAAAAAATCATCATACCTGGCCAGTGTTGGCCCTTGAGTATCTACACATGTACCCCCTCTAAAATTTCTGAAGTTTGAGACAGACGTTTCAGAGAGCGTGAGAGAAGATGGGGGGGGGGGGGAGGACAGGGAGAGAAATGCCAGTCACCATGGGGGGGGGGGGGGGTTGAGGGGTGACGAAGATGGAGAGAAATGATCGATACCATGGGGGAGGGGGAAGGACAGAAATGCTGGAATATAAACCCTTAGTTTATATTCAAATTAACAGTTTTCCCCTTTCCCCTTTTTAAAGGGAACAATCTTATCTTTATGGGTTTATGTTCAAGCCTATATACTTGAACATAAACCCATGCAAATAAAATCTTAGTTTATATTTGCATGGGTTTATGTTCAAGTATATATGCTATGCATGCTCTCAACACCCAGAAGGTGTTTGGCAAGCCACCGGATGTATGTCATGACACAAAAACAAAACACAAACGTGAACTACTGTGGAATTTTTTTTAAAAGTTCCTTTTATAATTGCAGCTAATTTCACTGCCTTACGCATGGCGTTTACAGAATAAGAACTGGTGTGCACAAACCAAAGGGGAAACTAAAGGAACAAAAAGGATAAAAAAAAAAAGGATAATCTTCCAAGTACAGCACCTGTTTCTGAACTGACCCATAGCTGTTACTATGCCTCCTGTACTAATGAAGGTTTAGTGGAGGAAAGAAGCCGCTGGAGCTCAGTCAGCCATTTCTGTGATGAACCACACCAGCCACATCACATTCCTTATTCTGATGGAATGCCAGCAAACAGGATCAGCACAGAGGCCAGACTCAGGCAAGGTTTGGAGAGGAATTAAAATAAGCCCGCTGTAGGTTTAGTTAATAAGCAGCCCCAATCTCTTGTGCTTTCCTACTGAGGCACAGCTCATCCTCCTCTCTCAAACTGCTTCCACCCAGCGCATAAAAAGTAAAGAGATAAGATCCTCTGAGTACAAGGCATTGTGTTGCGTTGCTACGGGAGATGGATTGTTCTCGCTCCTGACTGCTGATAAGTGTAACAGCGAGCGCTGATAATATTTTTATTATCCATTTATATTCTGTATCGTTCTACCCCATACTGAACCTTATTCTGGTCTTTAGTTCCAAACATGCCTCGTGCAGATACTCTTGTGTTTTAAGCATGTAAGGTGAGTTCTGCCATTATAATGTCACTAGGCAATTCTCTCTCATATTTTTCTGAGATATAGATACATCCTTCATACTTCTAAAATACTGGCCAGTTTCTTGACATGTGAACATATATTCATTCTAAATGTGTCAAAATGCACGTCTATGCTTGTACACACACACACACACCATCATATTATTAGGCTTCAATTTACTGTTTTCAATTTTATCTCATTTACTGCATTTATGTTTATTCTTGGTTATTTTACTATTGTTATGCTGTTAACAAAATTGTAAGTTTTATGCTAAACTGTCCCTGCTGTAACACCACCTTGGGTGAATCTCTTCATAAAGGCAGCCAATAAATCCCAATAAATAAATAACATATATGTTATATTCCCAACAATTTGGCACGTTTAATTTAATCTGAGCACCTCACCTTTAGATTGAATTTTCTCCCCACCCCATTTTATTTCACCTGCACTTTTTGACTGATCTTGCAGAATAGTTTCAGAATATATGAATGCCTTCTTTTCTAGCTAGGGCTACATTATTTTGAAACATATTTGATCAAACCCTGCTGTGTTTGGATTGCAAGATATGCTTAGGTCTCTTGTACGGAGTTATACTTGTAGAAAAGATAGCCGTATTATAAATCAAAGCCGTTTTAATCACATCTCAAACTGTCAAAATTCCTGTTGTCAATGTTATAATTGGCAAATGCAAAAGCAGCGAGTTCATTTTAATACAGGTAACTCAGACAGTCTAAGCATCAGACAACATCAAATTGTTATGAATACAACTGTGCTTTTTTTTTCAATTGCAGTGTATACAGAATACATACATATTCTGCATCAAATTAAAAATATTAAGAGATGCAAACATGCTGCATCTTTCAGCATCTTTATGTTTTTAACTGAGCAGCAGTGCAGTTAGTTTCTGGGGCACGATGATATGCAGCCACGAATTAACAAGGAAAACGTTTACTTAGATATTCTGCCTCACAAGAAGTTGTGTTTTCTAACAAGGGCAGAATGAAATATGATACAGAACTGGAACCCTGCACACTACTTAAACCTGAATGAGACTGAAAAAAAAGCTAGAACAAGATCAGACAGCAGTAACAGACGGAAATCTCCCACACATGTTCTTTTTAAATGACACAGCACTGTAAGTTTGTTAACAGCCCTTAGGTATTAAAAGTTAATAATGCACAAGTAACCTCCACTTGTTTGAAATAAACTTTCTGGTGTTGGAAGAGATGTGACTACTGAGATCGCATATCCACAACAAATCAGAAAGAATTTTTAAGAAGGAAATTTAAAATATTTTCCTTTTTTTCCCCCAGTCTCAGGTACTAAAAGAATTTTTGCACGTATCACCTTTCTACCAAATGCAAACAAATCTTTATATCGTGCTATCAAAAAGCAGATAACGCTATCTGTACTCCAAACGCTGTATATTCCTGAGTAGCTTTTAAGAATCAAATATTAATGATTTCTCAGGACTAGAAAATCTGATTTATACACCGTAAAGAAAACCCATTAAGGAAAACTATCGTTGCCTGGTGATATAGGCCATGCAGCAGTTGCATTCAGCATGCAAATATAATTTTACTGACCATACAAACATTCAAGTAAGCACTATTACATAGAGACAAGGGAAAGAAAAAGTTGCTCAGCCATACCGAATCTCACAAATAAGTTTTGTTTCAGGATCTCCAAGTGCATGCAACTTTATCAGGAGGCTCACCTGCACTGGGTTGTACCAGCCATGGGAACAGGGGCAGCCTGACCACCATTCTCCTGCGGTTTCTTTGCGCTTTGGCATACTTTTATTGGGGCTCTTTCGTATAGTGTCCCACAGAGAAGAGAACCTAGTCCTGCTCTGAACTGACCCCAGGGTTCCTGAGGTTGGCAGTGTCTGTGTGTTGCAGTACAGTCCGTAGGGGTTCCGTTGCCATCCACAAGAACAGTGGGCATCACCCACCAAGGCAGGCACACCTCTGCTTCCACTCATCCCTTCAGCTCCCCTGTAGCAACTGTGTTGTTTGGCAAGGTAGGCAGTCATGTTCCACTGCTAACAGGTGCTTTCCTTGTCCAGTCTAGATGAACATTTTTCTCCGCTTAGGTAGAATAAAGTCCTTTTCTCTGGACCCTCAATTTCTTTACCAGCTGCTTTGAGCAATGCATCGTGGGAGCAAGGAGACCAGGGCTGCACACATTATCTGTTGGCTGGTAGCTCTTTGTCAGTAGATGACTCAACTCACAGAGCAACTTGACAGCATCCCTGCTCCAGGCAGAAGCAATCAATGCTCTACACTGCCAGGCTACAAGGCAGTGTTACTGTGCAACAGACCTTTTCCAGCTGAAATAGCAAAGCATCAAAGCCTCCCGCAGGTAAAATTCCTAAACATGCATTTTGTAGCATAAACCGAGAAATGAAGCCATGCCAAAGTAATTCTGTCGGTAAGATGGCAGTTCTCCCTCAAAAACAATCTATTCAGATGAAAATAATATAGAGCATACAATTAAAACCTACTAAAGCGTAAGTCTGTAACCAGCTTCTAAGATTGACACTACTTACACAGTCAAATTACTGAGAAAATAATTCCTCGCATTAAAAGCACAAGTAAAAAAAAGTGATGTCGGATTGAATATTACCAATTTAAATAACAATTTTAACAGAAAAACTTGAAAGAGCACTGTTACTGAAGTGTGGTAAAGTTTTGCTCTTACCATGCATTAGCTACAAACAGCAGCACATGGAAAGTGCAAAGCCTGCGTGGTAAATGAAGGTGATGTGCCCAGCATTTGCCTTGCATTTTCTGCACAGCGCAGTTACTGCGTTAAATGCAGTGGCAGATAGCACAGGAACACCATGTTATCTGGCAATTCATTTAACATAGCAGGGCGGGGAGGACGACACATACATAAATGTCTAATAGCCATGGCAGTGCACCTCAGAACCCTTGTCCGATACTACCCCGAAGGTCCTATATCCTCTAAAGTTCTGATCTCCCCCGAATTCCTTATCACAGCATCTGATCTCCCCCTGAAAGCTCCCACACATCTGATCTTCCTCAATTCCGCCCCCACATACACATTCGGTCCCCCTCTGAAGGTCCCCCACTGGTCTCTTCTCACCCCTGTACACAAACCTTGGCCAAAGAAAACTTCCTTGCCCCTACCCCATCACCCTGACCCAAAACCTACCCAGGGCTGTCCATGATGGTCAGTGGTCCCAGGGCAAGAGCAGTCCCTCTCAGCTCCTGCCCAGGCTTCAGATGGGCTCCATAAAGGCCACCACGACCCCTTGTGGTAGTCTGATGGTACTACTGATATGGGGCATTCTTTCCTGCTGGCCTCTGGAGCCATTCACTCTGCCATATACTTTCACTTTTATAAACTCACAGGCCAAGCCAGGTTTACAGTAAGCCCACCTGCTGCTGTTTCCTTCCCCACCTGGCCTGGAAGCATTACAAACAGGTCATGAGGATGCAAAGAGCACATCATGCTCCCTCTTTCCCTGGAAACCCCTCACATCCTGAAACTGCAATACTGCAGCCAAGGGTAGATGCATTATTTTCTGTTTACTTTTCTAAGGTTTAATTTGTAAATCAGTTGCACATTGGGAATCCCTAAGGGGCACTTTTACTAGAGGGCGGGAGGGGTAGCACCGGTTTGGCGCAGGGGCGTAGCCAGACACCCAATTTTGGATGGGCCTGGGCCCAAGATGGGTGGGCAGAAGAACCCCACCCCATCCCACAGGTGATTTGGTCTCTCCTTCTCTCGCCTGCATGCCATATGGTCTCTCAAATATCCCCCCTCTCCTGCACACCTTTTAAATAGATTTTCACTGGCAGTAAGCAGCAACCAATACACAGTATTCATGTTGGCCCCACATCTTTCCCACTGATGCAGTTTCCTGTTTCTGCATAGGCGGGAATACATCAGAGGGGAAGGCTTTGGGGCCGGTGTGAGAGGGATTGCATGTCTATGTTCAACAAGATCAACGTTGGGATTTATACCTGCTACCTGGGACATCTAGATTTTATTTGTAAACCACATAAGAACATAAGCATTTGCCATACTGGGACAGACTGAAGGTCCTATAAGCCCAGTATCCCGTTTCCAACAATGGCCTCCCAGGTCGCAAGATCCCAAAACAGGAGAATATATTTTGTGGTGCTTATCCTTAGACATAAGCAGTGGATTTTCCCCAAGGCCATGTTAATAATGGCTTATGGACTTTTCTTTTAGGAAGTTATCCAAACCTTTTTTAAACCTTGCTAAACTAACTGGGAAAGGGAGAGAGAAATGGGACTTGATATACCACCTTTCTGTGGTTTTTGCAACTACATTCAAAGTGGTGTACATACAGTATTATATACAGGTACTTATTTGTACATAGGGTGAGGGAGGGTTAAGTAACTTCCCCAGAGTAACAGAGAACTGCAGTGGGAATCGAACCCAGGTCCCCAGGAGCAAAGTCTACTGCACTAACCACTAGGCAACTCCTCCTTTTCTGCTTTTACAACATTCTCTGGCAATGAATTCCAGAGTTTAATTACACGTTGAGTGAAGAAATATTTTCTCCGATTTGTTTCAAAATTACTACTTTGTAGCTTCATTGCGTGCCCCCTAGTCCTAGTATTGTTGGAAAGAATAAAGAAGCAATTCACGTCTACCCGTTCCATTCCACGCCATCTAATTTGTGGCACAAAATATAGAATTAGGAGGATGATGTCTTAATGTTTGAAATCCCAAGCTCCAAACTTAGAAAGAATGGTGAGGAGGAGCAAAGTAGTTATTATGGTCTGCGGTGGACTCCGACCACAAATCAGCTTTTTTTTTTCCATGGTGCAGGTAATACTTACCTTTTGTCAAGTAAGCCTGTAAGTGGCCATACAGTTATATGGGTTAAATTTAGTAAAACTTAGAGCAGGCCTTGGTGAAGTGGAAACGATATCAATAGTGGCAATATTCATATAAGGTGAGTATTGTGTTCAATTCTGGCTGCTACAGTTCAAAAAAGATACAGTAGAATTAGAAATGGTACAGAGAAGGGCAACCAAAGTGATCAAGAGTGGCCTAGTGGTGAGAGCACCGGTCTTGCAATCCAGAAGGTGGCCAGTTCAAATCCCACTGCTGCTCCTTGTGATCTTGGGCAAGTCACTTAACCCTCCATTGCCTCAGGTACAAACTTAGATTGTGAGCCCTCCTGTGACAGAGAAATATCCAGTGTACCTGAATGTAACGCACCTTGAGCTACTACTGAAAAAGGTGTGAGCAAAATCTAAATAAATATTGAAGATTCTACATGGAATGTTGTTATTATTGGAGATTCTACATGGAATGTTGCTACTATTTGAAATTCTGTTGCTACTATTGGAGATTCTACATGGAATGTTAATGTTGCTATTCCACTAGCAACATTCCATGTAGAAGCCTGCCCTTGCAGGTCAGCAACGTGGCTGCGCAGGCTTCTGTTTCTGTGAGTCTGACGTCCTGCACGTACGTACGTGCAGGACGTCAGACTCACAGAAACAGAAGCCTGCGCGGTCGAATTGCTGATCTGCAAGGGCAGGCTTCTACATGGAATGTTGCTAGTGGAGGAGCAGCCTAGTGGCTAGTGCAGTGGAACATAGAATGAGATTCTACATAGAACATTGCTAGTGGAGGCACTCCTAGTGGTTAGAGCACTGGTCTTGCAATCCCGAGGTGGCCGGTTCAAATCCCACTGCTGCTCCTTGTGATCTTGGGCAAGTCACTTAACCCTCCATTGCCTCAGGTACAAACTTAGATTGTGAGCCCTCCTGGGACAGAGAAATATCCAGTGTAACTGAATGTAACTCACATTGAGCTACTACTGAAAAAGGTGTGAGCAAAATCCAAATTCTGTTGCTACTATCTGAGATTTTACATGGAATGTTGCTATTATTTGAGATTCTGTTGCTACTGTTTGAGATTCTAGATGGAATGTTGCTACTATTTGAGATTCTACATGCAATGTTAATGTTGATATTCCACTAGCAACATTCCATGTAGAAGCCTGCCCTTGCAGATCAGCAACGCGGTTGCGCAGGCTTCTGTTTCTGTGAGTCTGACGTCCTGCACATATGTGCAGGACGTCAGAACTCACAGAAACAGAAGCCTGCGCGGCCACATTGCTGATCTGCAAGGGCAGGCTTCTACATGGAATATTGCTAGTGGAGGAGTAGCCTAGTGGTTAGTGCAGTGGAACATCGAACGTTGCTACTATTTGAGATTCTACATGGAATGTTGCTATTATTGGTGATTCTACATGGAATGCTGCTGAGTGGAGGAGTGGCCTAGTGGTTAGAGCACCGGTCTTGCAATCCAGAGGTGGCCGGTTGAAATCCTGCTGCTGCTCCTTGTGATCTTGGGCAAGTCACTTAACCCTCCATTGCCTCAGGTACAAACTTAGATTGTGAGCCCTCCTGGGACAGAGCAATATGCAGAGCACCTGAATGTAACTCACCCTGAGCTACTACTGAAAAAGGTGTGAGCAAAATCTAAATCAATAAGAGGGTGGAACGACTGAGGAAAGGCTAAAGAGGTTAGGGTTTTTCAGCCAGGAGAAGAAATGGCTTTTGGGAAATAGGATAGAGGGTTACAAAATCCTAAGTAGAGTGGACCGGGTAAACTCAGATGGATTATTTGCTCTTACGAAAAGTACAAGGACTAGAGGAAACACCATGAAGTTACATTATAATACTTTTAAAACAAACAGTTGAAAGCATATTTTTACTGGGTGCATAGTTAAGCTTTGGAACTTGTTGCTGAAGGATGTGGTTAAAGCAGATGGTGTATATTAGAACATAAGAACAGCCACACTGGGTCAGACCAATGGTCCATCGAGCCTAGTATCCTCTTTCCAACAGTGGTCAATCCAGGTCACAAGTATTTATTTAATTGCATTTGTATCCCACATTTCCCCAACTATTTGCGGGCTCAGTGTGGCTTACAATACATTGTGAATGATGGAAATACAGTGTGTTACAGTACGATTATGGGTTACATTGTGAGGAGTTATGGGAAGACAAAGTCAAGTCAAAAATCGTTAGGGCATAGAAACCATGGGATGTTACAATGGGGAAAAGATAAGGCGATAGAACAATATCAAGAGAACATAGGTTATAACATTTTATCTGTGGGTGGAGTTTGAAGTGAGGTAAAAATACGGGGTAAGAGAAATTCAGAAGGGAGTGTATTGATGCATTTCCATTAGTGTGTATGGACTTCATTTGTTTTGATCCTTGCAATAAATTTTCTCAAAGAGATGAGTCTTCAATTGTTTGCGGAAGTCGGTCAATTCGTAGATCGTTTTCAGGTTGCGTGGTAGTGTATTCCAGAATTGCGTGCTCATATAGGAGAAGGTTGATGCATGCAGTACTTTGTATTTTATGCCTTTGCAATTAGGGAAGTGGAGATTGAGGAAAGTTCTGGATGATCTTTTAGCATTTCTGGGTGGCAACTCTATTAAGTCAGACATGTATGCAGGGGCTTCACCGTGGATGATTTTGTGGACTAAGGTGCATATCTTGAAGGTGATACGTTCCTTGAGTGGGAGCCAGTGTAGTTTCTCACCAAGGGTTTTGCGCTTTCGTATTTTGGTTTTCCGAAAATGAGTCTGGCTGCTATGTTCTGGGCTGTTTGAAGTTTCCTCAGTATTTGTTCTTTGCAGCCTGCGTATAGTGAGTTGCAATAGTCCAGGTGGCTGAGTACGAGTGATTGCACTAGGCTGCGGAAGACGGATCTTGGAAAGAATGGTCTTATTCTTTTCAGTTTCCACATGGAGTAGAACATCTTTTTGGTTGTGTTATTCGCATGTGTCTCTAGTGTTAAGTGGCGGTCAATAGTGACTCCAAGGATTTTTAAAGTTTCAGAGATTGGCAGATTTAGTTTAGGTGTGTTGATAGCGGTAAATTTATTCGTGTTGTATTGGGAGGTAAGCACGAGGCATTGAGTTTTTTCTGCGTTCAGTTTTAGTCGGAATGCATCTGCCCAGGTATTCATGATGTATAGACTTTGGTTGATTTCGTTGGAGATTTCATTAATGTCTTGTTTGAAAGGAATATATATCGTTACATCATCTGCATATATGTAAGGGTTAAGGTTGTGATTTGATAGAAGTTTTGCCAAGGGGATCATCATTAGGTTGAAGATAGTTGGCGAGAGGGGGGATCCCTGCGGTACTCCACACTCAGGTGTCCATACAGCAGATGTAGTTGAATTTGATGTGACCTGATATGAGTGTGAGGTTAAGAACCCCTTGAACCAGTTTAGGTTAAGTACCTGGCAGAAACCCAAATAGTACAGTGGGAAGTAAGGTACAGCGTGAAGAAGGTTGGGAACCAACTTGTATCTTTAAAGAGAAGTGTTCTGGTTACACAGAAAGAGGGAGGGGGGGCTTAGAGGAAGCTAATCCCTAGCATGCTACAGAGAAGATATAGGGCAGAGGAAGCTTACATAGAGGGGCATAATCGAACGAAAACGTCTATCTCCATGGGCGTTTATCTCCAAGAACGGGTCCGTGAAGGGGCGGACCGAACCGTATTTTGGGAAAAAATAGACGTCCATGTTTTATTCGACAATTTGTGAGCTGGGCGTTTTTGTTTTTCAGCGATAATGGAAAATGAAAGCACCCAGCTCAAAAACGAATAAATCCAAGGCATTTGTTCATGGGAGGGGCCAGGAGTCGTAATGCACTGGTCCCCCTCACATGCCAGGACACCAACCGAGCACCCTAGGGGGCACTGTTACAAAAAAAAAAAAAGGTAAAAGAGCTCCCAGGTGCATAGCACCCTTCCCTTGTGTGTTGAGCCCCCCAAATCCCCCTCAAAACCCACCACCCACAAGTCTACACCATTACTATAGCCCTAAGGCCCACCTCTTCTCCCTTGCTTTTGGCGCCTAACCACCTTCCCATTCCTGATACCTACACTGACTACATAGTTTTTACCTTTAGATTGTAAGCTCTCTTGAGCAGGGACTGTCCTTCCCCATGTTTAAACTTGTACAGCGCTGCGTAACCCTGGCAGCGCTATAGAAATGCTAAGTAGTAGTAGTAGTAGTATTAAGGGGTGAAGGTGGGTACAGTGGGTTTGGGGGGGCAGTGTGGAGGGCTCCCATTTACCAGCACAAGTGTAACAGGTGGGGGGATGGGCCTGGGTCTACCTGCCTGACGTCCACTGCACCCCCTAATAACTGCTCCAGTGACCTGCATACTGCTGCCAGGGAGGTGGGTATGACATTTGAGGGTGAACATAAAAAGTTGTGAAACGACATATTTTTGTGGTGGGAGGGGGTTTGTGACCACTGGGGGAGTCAGGGGAAGTCATCCCCGACTCCCTCTAGTGGTCATCTGGTCGTTTAGGGCACTTTTTGGGGCCCTATTCGTGGAAAAACAGGGTCCAGGAAAAGTGCCCTAAATTCTCGCTAAAAACGCATATTTTTTTTCCATTATTGGCGAAAGGCGCCTATCTCTGATCGGCTGATAACCACGCCCCAGTTCCGCCTTCACCACGCCTTTGACATGCCCCCATCAACTTTGTCCGCATCCGCGACGGAGTGCAGTTGAAAACGTCCAAATTCGGCTTTCGATTATGTCGCTTTATTCGTTTTTGTGAGATAAACGTCTATCTCCCGATTTGGGTCGCAATATAGGCGTTTTTCTTTTTCAATTATAAGCTGGATAGAGTCCTCGAAGCCAGGCTGAACCTGAAACAACAACCAGCAACAACTGCTGGGTAATTTCAAACTCCAGGCCAATCAGAGTCCAGTCAACAAGATTTAAAAAGACCCCTGATGCAGGTGCGGCGGCACCGAAACACGGCCCGTGTCGGGTCTTTCTTCAAGCAAATTTCACCATTAAAAGTTTTTTTATATGAAAAAAACTGTGTTCCCTTTTGTTTTTAAAGGCCCTTTGTGCTGTTTTTTTTTGCTTGGTTTGGTTTTGTACTTAGTTCCCTCTCTTTGTTATATTATAGAAACCCAAATAGTAACAGGATTCCTTGCTACCAATCCCAGAGCAAGCAGCGGCTTCCCCGTGTCCATCCCAACAGCAGACTATTATCTTTTCCTCCGGAAACTTGTCCAAACCTTTTTAAAACTCAAATGCACTAACTGCTGTTCCCACATCCTTCGGCAAAGAGTTCCAGAGCTTAACTATTCGTTGAGAGAAAAAAAATATCTCCTCCTGTTTGTTTTGAAGGTATTTTCATGTAACGTCAAAGAGTGTCCCCTAAATAAGGTTTTGCAAAGGTTTGGATGCATTCCTTGAGGTAAAGTCTATAAGCTGTTATTAAAAGGTAGATCCAGGGACATCCATGGCTTATCCTTGGGGGTTGGTAACATGGAAACGTGCTACTTCGTGTGGTTTTGACCTGATTTGGCCACTGCTGGAAGCAGGATTCCGGATAGATGTGTTATGGTATAAGCCAATCATCAGAATTAAATGTGTAGCATGATGTTGTGTTGGATCAGATACATATATATACACCAATATATTTGTGCAGCTTTTATATATTTGACACTGCAGCAGAGAGAATAGTTTCATTTCAAGCCCCTCTCTCTCCATCCCTTTTTCTGGGAACTTCTGAGAGCAGGGATAGTCAATTACAAACACTTAACAAAGACAAAAGAGAGATATATAACTCTCTCTGCCCTCCCACCTAAAAAGACTGAACAAAAGCTTGACTAAGGTGGGTACCTGGACGCTCATCAGGACATCTCTGAAAACCAAAGACCCAAGAGACAGAAAGTCTGGAGAAGCCATTGAAGACAAAGAACTCAGAGGAAAAGCATAAACAGGACATTTGCTTGTCAAAGGTATACCTGCCCCTCCCATCAGCTTTCAGACATGTGCAGAAAGGAAGGACTTGTAATGTGTATCTGCTCCAGAGACTGAGCAGGAAGCCTTTTCACATCAAAAGACCATTTTGTCAGCAAGATCCAGACAGCAAGTCTTGTGATGTCATAAGACATGAGACCAAGATACCACAATGCTTTGCAAATGCCCAAGGGTCGTGTGGAAACCAGGACAAAGATCCACATGGCATATCCTCCTGCAGCTTGCAAGATATAAAAGCAAAAGCTGTTTCCCCAAGAGTCAGATTCTCTTCAACTACAAGCAACTCAGATCCACTCACTGCAGAAGCCTTCTTGCTCCTGAACATGTGCTCATCAATCAGCTGGACCACAGCATGCTTGTAACAAGGACTTGTAAGTTAACCTACCTGCTACTTTGTTCTATTTTATGCACAAATTCTCTGTTCTAAGATACTTTTAAAAACCTACCTCTCATGTGCAATTGTATATTAAATCAACCTTTTTTGAAGCTAAAAATACGGTCTCTTTGTGTTCTGAGTATATGGTATCTGTTATATATACTTAATTTATTTAATTTATTGCAATTATCACCTTTGGTGATTGGTGGAGAAATTAATATCCTAAAACTTATAAATACAGCACCTGCTCTTAAATTATAAACAGTAGCGAGTGCTCTACAGCTCTTTCCCCCAAAATAAATCATTTCTTGTAACAGATGGACCTTTGTTTTGACCCAGAATGACATTTCTTATGCTCTGAAGTTTTTATTTATTTATTTATTATTACATTTATACCCCGCACTTTCCCACTCAAAGCAGGTTCAATGCGGCTTACATAGTAATATGGAATACAGAATATTGAAAGAGAAAATATATGTTAATCATATCAGAAGAGATAGGTAGGTAGAGATGGGAAGAGTGAAGGGAGTAGGAGAGGTATGAGCAAGGGGCAGATGAACATTGGAGGAGGGGTAGAGGAGGCGGACATATAAGAGCTGCTATACACATTGCAGGCATTTCTGTTTAGTGTTGCATTTGATCTACCACTAATTCTAATCAAAGGTCAAAGTGGTTTACAAAAAAAATAAAATATCAAAAGAACGGAACGCCAAATTTTATATAGGAAAGAACGCAAGACAACAATTAATTCAGTCAGAACGTATCAAGTTCAAGGTCTGCGCTCTGGTTCATAAGATTATTCACGGAGATGCCCCACCCTATATGTCAGACCTTATTGACTTACCACCCAGGAACGCTAAAAGATCAGCGCGCACTTTCCTGAATCTTCACTCCCCCAGCTGCAAAGGTCTAAAATATAGACTTGGACATGCGTCCAGCTTTTCCTACATGAGCACGCAGCTGTGGAACGCATTGCCACTTGACCTGAAAGCAATTTACGACCTAGTCAACTTTCGTAAATCACTGAAGACTTATCTCTTTAACAAGGTATACCTCAATGATCCAAAACAGAAACGGTAATGCATCACTACTTACCTGATATCCTGAATGTTATTTTTCTATACCTGATTTCTTAATTCTATTGTGTTATACTTGTTCTTTATGTAATACCAATTGTATTTTTTTTCTCTGGAATGGCGAATGCCATGAAGGAATATTGTAAGCCACATTGAGCCTGCCAATAGGTGGGAAAATGTGGGATACAAATGCAACAAATAAATAAACAAACCAGCTTTCAGCAAGTTACTACTACTACTATTAAACATTTCTATAGCGCTACTAGACTTACGCAGTGCTGTACAAATGAACATGAAAAGACAGTCCCTGCTCAACAGAGCTTACAATCTAAATTGGACAGACGAACAGACAGCTAGGGGTGGGGAAATTGCAGTGGTAGGAGTGATAAGTGAGGGTGTTGAGTAAGAGAGTCATGGTTAGGAGTCGAAAGCAGTAGCACAGCCCTTATAAGTTACAGCCCTTATACCTTTATCACTGCTGAATATATGCGTAACTTCACACAGATACCTGTGTAAAGTATATTGAACATTTGTCTCACTATTTGCTGAGCTCCTTCTTTAGTTACCAAGCAATTTGAGCGATGGGTTGAACATGAGAGATATTATTCATCCTCCCGAAGAATTAATAATTGCATGTCAAGATATGGTTGGATTTATACTGTAATTTGGTAGCAAGAGATTGTGCTTGTACAGCATTTTCTCTTTCTCTATTGATCTCTTTTGTATGCATGGCATACCGGAAGATAAAAGAAGAAATATTTATCACAGGAAGAAAGGAATGCTTTCACGATTTAATAGGGAAATGGAATTGTAAGTGAAAATTTTTTTTTTTGTTACATTTGTACCCTGCGCTTTCCCACTCATGGCAACTCAATGCAGCTTACATGGGCAATGGAGGGTTAAGTGACTTGCCCAGAGTCACACCAATGTGGCTGCGCAGGCTTCTGCTTCTGTGAGTCTGACGTCCTGCATGTCAGACTCACAGAAACAGAAGCCTGCGCAGCCTTCTACATGGAATGTTGCTAGTGGAATAGCAACATTCCATGTAGAATCTCCAATAGTAGCAACATTCCACGTAGAATCTCCAATAGTATCTATTTTATTTTTGTTACATTTGTACCCTGCGCTTTCCCACTCATGGCAGGCTCAATGCGGCTTACATGGGGCAATGGAGGGTTAAGTGACTTGCTCAGAGTCACAAGGAGCTGCCTGTGCCTGAAGTGGGAATCGAACTCAGTTCCTCAGTTCCCCAGGACCAAAGTCCACCACCCTAACCACTAGGCAAAATAGGATAATAGAACAGCTTTAATTATGGTACCAGACACAGAGCATAACTTCAGATATCTATGGGGTAAATTATTTTTGCATGTGCATGTAAATAGCCTCTCATACAAGTACATGCGACGACACGATAGCATGTACTTTGCTGATAGGTAGGTGTGTATTGGGTAGAGTTGGGCACAGTTCACAAGTACACGTGTAGGTTTATTTATTTATTTTAGTACATTTCTACCCCACATTTACCCACATGAGCAGGCGCAATGTGGCTTACAATAGATCAAGTGGATACAAAATAAGACAATGATGGCCCTGAAACAGAGAGTGACAGGAGGGGTAGGAACAGGGGATAACACAGGGTAAATGACAGGGGTGAAGCGACGGCAAGTGGGAAAGGTTAAGCAGTGGAGTTGCCAGTGGAGTAAGCCTTGTCGAGTAAGAATGTCTTTAAGGACTTCTTGAACAGTTGGGGGTCGGCGAGCTCCTTAAGTTATTTTGGTAGGACATTCCAATATTTCGGACTGATGGAAGGATGATGCAAAAAGAGTCTTGTATTTAACATTCCTGCAGGTTGGAAAATGGAGAATGAGGTAGGACCTTGCAGATAATATGGCATTTCTAGATGGTAGATCAATGAGATTGAGGTTACAAAATATGGTAATTTATGCAAGCCCTTCAATACATTTATACCTGCATTGTAGGTACAATTTTTGCCACTTACACAAGTATGCTATAAAGAGACCAGGTGCCTTTAGAAAATATGTGTACTTACTACTATTACTACTACCGTGTTTTCCCGAAAATAAGACAGTGTCTTATATTAATTTTTGCTCCCAAAGATGCGCTAGGTCTTATTTTCAGGGGATGTCTTATTTTTCGGGGAAACACGGTACAAGCCATACCCAAATGCTTTATAAATCACCACACTAGAGGACCAAATGATTACACACACACAAAAAAAAATCCCAACGATGGCCCCTGATAGAGGAAGAACGAGGAAAAGAATGCGTTGCTTTGTGTTGTAGACGTCCGGCTCTCACCTCACAAGGACACAAAAAAAACAAACAACCTCTCCTAATAAACCACAACACAGTACCATATCGCCATCACTACCTCCACAATGACGACGACTACACACACACACAGCAGCACAGCAGCAGCTAGATCAGTTTCCGTCCCAGCCGGTAAAACTTTCAAGCGTTCTCTGATTCGATGGAATCATTGGACCTGCAACCTTTTCATTGGTTGATATCCCATAAAGCAACCATTCTATTTTTGATTCGCTGACTGAAAATTATAAGCAGAAAGGCAGAGGGTTTTTTTTTTATTCTCGATCACCATTGGCTTCCTTCTGACTTGTAGCGTCCTCTGATTTGTTAGCGCTTACTCGATCCTTTCAATTGCTCTAATTGGCTGTTTCTAAACACCCGGTATCCGGGTAAGATGGCGGCGGTAGGAGAGTGTCCACTCTTGGCTGAATGGCTGCCTGTGTCTCTTACTCATGTCGAATATATTTCAGGTAAATATTCCACCTCAGTCTTGCTTCTTGCATTACTTTAATATTATTTCGTCTTTGGGTTGCAGCGAAAAAAA
The DNA here is from genome assembly GCF_901765095.1 of Microcaecilia unicolor. Classification (NCBI taxonomy): domain Eukaryota; kingdom Metazoa; phylum Chordata; class Amphibia; order Gymnophiona; family Siphonopidae; genus Microcaecilia; species Microcaecilia unicolor. The sequence continues at coordinate 34,841,585 of NC_044034.1, forward strand.
TTAAGGTTTCTGTGTCCATGTCCCATCGGGGCCAAACAAAAACTTTGCTAGGTCTTACTTTCGGGGGGGGAGGCCTTATATTTAGCAATTCAGCAAAACCTCTACTAGGTCTTATTTTCAGGGGATGTCTTATTTTCGGGGAAACAGGGTACTATAAATCATTTCTATAGTGCTACCAGTCATATGCAGCGCTTCACAATTGAACATGAAGAAAAGACAGTCCCTGCTCAAAAGAACTTACAATCTAAATCAGGACAGACAGACAGGACAAATAAGGGATAAGGGTAGGACAGACAGTGACTCCTGCCCTTGGAAATACAGCTTCACAATGTTTTTCTCCTAATGGGAGTTTTTTTTTTTCCAATTGACTTTAGAGACCTGGCCTCTGAAAGATTTTGATAGCAAATACAGGACCAGTGATAATAACTACTTTCAGCAAACAGCTTGAGTGCAGGTATGAAGATATGTGTTCTGAATAGAACAGTCAAGCTGGGAAGTCTTGAGGTCCTCTTAATAAAATTAAGAATTGTGACCAACAATCAGCTGTGGACGTTTGGAGCAGAATATTTTGAATACCACGTGGTAAACATTATAAGGATTAGAATAGAAAACCAGTAGTCCCTATTTTGAGCATATTGTGGTTTAACACAAAGTAGTATACCATGCCATACTTGGTAGTGTTGCTCGAATATTTTTACTGCTCTAATTGCCTCCTGCTCATGTTTGATCTATTCTTACTGCACACCGCCTTGAGTGAATTCTTTCAAAACGGCGGTAAATAAATCCTAATAGATACATAAATAAATGGTGGACTAAATCCCTTGACCGTCTGGGAGAAATACTATTCTGTTGAGTGTTTAAGATGAGTATTTATTTAATACTAGTAAAATATGCCCGTTTCTTGTGGCAATGAAACGGGCGCTAGCACGGTTTCCTTCCGGACCTCCCCCCCATCCCTATTCACCCTGTCGGTGTTCGTCCGCCATTGTTGCGGACCTCGGCACCACCTTCAATGTGCTGACATTGCTCCGCCCTCGACGTCACCACGTTTGACGCGAGGGCGGGGCCCCAGCACAGTTTTTTCGGTGGCTTCACCACCACGAAGGCTTCAAACCGGAAGGAAGTGCCCGGAGGACCTGACAGTGACGTCAGTGTCCTCAGAACGTTGAGGGTGAGTTTTATTATATAGGATAATTTACTAATATAATGTTTTTTGAGAAAATACGTTAAATAAGTACTCTGAGTAAATAATAAGTCAAAGAAGTAAATTATTATATTGGACCAGTGATGAGCTGGGTGCATGAATCTCAGAGGTAATGATCTTTGAACTTCTGAGTGACACTGCTGAGGTCCGTTAAATTTTGGGAAATGAGCAAAATGTTCCTCGATATTTTATAAAGTATGTAAATAAAATAATATCTCCTCATTCCCATCACTGGCAATGCTTCTGCCTGGCACATAGGCTTAAGTGCAAATAACTTTATAATCATATTGTCTGGGTGATTTTATAAATCTGGGACCCTTTTACTAAACCACACTAAGAGCTAATGAGCACTTAACAAGGGGGATAAAGGCTTATCGTACATATTAAAGCATTTTCCACTCATTTGCCTGTCAGTAACGCACTAATAAGGGGGGGGGGGGATTGTGATTTTTTTGGGAGGGGGCGTATCATGGGCAAAGAATGTGTGTGGAAACAATATCCAGCTAGCGCATTCACATTAGCGCGTGCTAATTGGATAATGCAGGGTTAACACAGGAGCACTAACTCCCCCCTATTTAAGAGATGCTAAGTAATATAGTAACGTGGTAACATAGTAGATGACGGCAGAGAAAGACCTGCACGGTCCATCCAGTCTACTACTACTTATCATTTCTATAGCGCTACCGGACGTATGTAGCGCTTCACACTTGAACATGGAGAGACAGTCCCTGCTCAATAGAGCTTACAATCTAATTATGACAGACAGACAGGACAAGTAAGGGATAAGGATTAGGGGAGACAGGACATATCAGGGATAGGGGACAGTTGAAGGTTTAGGTTTAGGAGTTAAAAGCAGCATCAAAGAGGTGGGTTTTTAGCCTAGATTTGAAGATGGCCAGAGATGAGGCTTGGCGTACCGGCTCGGGAAGTTTATTCCAGGCATACGGTGCAGCAAGATAGAAGGAACGGAGTCTGGAGTTAGCGGTGGAGGAGAAGGGTGCAGATAAGAGAGATTTGCCAGTCTGCCCAACAAGATAAATTCATATGTGCTACTTTTTGTGTATACCTGACCTTGATTTGTATCTGCCATTTTCAGGTCACAGACCGTAGAAGTCCGCCCAGCACTAGCCCCGCCTCCCACCACCGACTCTGCCACCCAATCTCCACTAAGCTTCTGAGGATCCATTCCTTCTGAACAGGATTCCTTTATGTTTATCCCACGCATTTTTGAATTCCGTTACCGTTTTCATCTCCACCACCTCCCGTGGGAGGGCATTCCACGTATCCATCACTCTCTCTCTGTGAAAAAATACTTTCTGACACTTTTCTTGAGTCTGCCCCCCTTCAATCTCATTTCATGTCCTCTAGTTCTACCACCTTCCCATCTCCGGAAAAGGTTCGTTTGCGAATTAATAACTTTCAAATATTTGAACGTCTGTATCATATCACCCCTGTTTCTCCTTTCCTCCAGGGTATACATGTTCAGGTCAGCAAGTCTCTCCTCAAACATCTTGTAACGCAAATCCCGTACCATTCTTGTAGCTTTTCTTTGCACAGCTTCAATTCTTTTTACATCCTTAGCAAGATACGGCCTCCAAAACTGAACACAATACTCCAGGTGGGGCCTCACCAACGACTTATACAGGGGCATTAAAACCTCTTTTCTTGTGCTGGTCACACCTCTCTCTATACAGCCTAGCAACCTTCTAGCTAATGGAAAAATTACCATGGGACCTGCCTAAAAAAGGAAAAGAAAACAGTAAAAATACTGGTGCCTTAAATATGGTCTTAGTGCGCAGGGAAGTCCCGCATTACAATGCGCTAAGGGCCAAATTCTATAAACGGTGCCTTAAAAATTGGCGCCGAAAAACCACATGCTTAGCGTAATACTATCAAGTACGCCTAAAGTTATAGAATATGTGCATGTGCCATTCTTGACACTAAAATTTAGGTGCAGCCATTAAGGCCACGTAAAACCAGGCCTAAATACCTGCGCCAAACTTAGGTGCAGATCGGGTGTATTCCATAATAGTGCGCATAGTACATAAGTACATAAGTACATAAGTAGTGCCATACTGGGAAAGACCAAAGGTCCATCTAGCCCAGCATCCTGTCACCGACAGTGGCCAATCCAGGTCAAGGGCACCTGGCACGCTCCCCAAACGTAAAAACATTCCAGACAAGTTATACCTAAAAATGAGGAATTTTTCCAGTCCATTTAATAGCGGTCTATGGACTTGTCCTTTAGGAATCTATCTAACCCCTTTTTAAACTCCGTCAAGCTAACCGCCCGTACCACGTTCTCCGGCAATGAATTCCAGAGTCTAATTACACGTTGGGTGAAGAAAAATTTTCTCCGATTCGTTTTAAATTTACCACACTGTAGCTTCAACTCATGCCCTCTAGTCCTAGTATTTTTGGATAGCGTGAACAGTCGCTTCACATCCACCCGATCCATTCCACTCATTATTTTATACACTTCTATCATATCTCCCCTCAGCCGTCTCTTCTCCAAGCTGAAAAGCCCTAGCCTTCTCAGCCTCTCTTCATAGGAAAGTCGTCCCATCCCCACTATCATTTTCGTCGCCCTTCGCTGTACCTTTTCCAATTCTACTATATCTTTTTTGAGATACGGAGACCAGTACTGAACACAATACTCCAGGTGCGGTCGCACCATGGAGCGATACAACGGCATTATAACATCCGCACACCTGAACTCCATACCCTTCTTAATAACACCCAACATTCTATTCGCTTTCCTAGCCGCAGCAGCACACTGAGCAGAAGGTTTCAGCGTATCATCGACGACGACACCCAGATCCCTCTCTTGATCCGTAACTCCTAACGCGGAACCTTGCAAGACGTAGCTATAATTCGGGTTCCTCTTACCCACATGCATCACCTTGCACTTGTCAACATTGAACTTCATCTGCCACTTGCACGCCCATTCTCCCAGTCTCGCAAGGTCCTCCTGTAATCGTTCACATTCCTCCTGCGACTTGACGACCCTGAATAATTTTGTGTCATCGGCGAATTTAATTACCTCACTAGTTATTCCCATCTCTAGGTCATTTATAAATACATTAAAAAGCAACGGACCCAGCACAGACCCCTGCGGGACCCCACTAACTACCCTCCTCCACTGAGAATACTGGCCACGCAATCCTACTCTCTGCTTCCTATCTTTCAACCAGCTCCTAATCCATAATAATACCCTACCTCCGATTCCATGACTCTGCAATTTCTTCAGGAGTCTTTCGTGCGGCACTTTGTGAAATGCCCACAACCCACCCATTCCACATCCATAGCCATGCCCCCTTTTCAGCTGCACACATTCGCATTTACGCGCACCACATTATAGAATACGCCAAGAAAGTTGGGCGCATAAATTCTAATTAAAACCAATTAGTGCCACTAATTGGTTAAGTACCAATTATCAGCGCTGATTGGCTTGTTAATCAATTAAGTTGATGCGGCCAAATTATCACGCACAGTTTAAGGTGCCGTTTATACAATCTGAGGTTACTTTGAGATTAACATTTATACAATTTGAGATTAACCAGATTAATTTAAGATTAATTTAAATCATGCATAACCTGACATCAGACTATCTGACGGTTACTCCCAGATTGGGTTTGACATAGAAAGGCATAATTGAAAGGTGCCGGCCAAATAGCTGGCCGGCCATCTCCGGCGCCGCAAGCAGGCGGAGCCAACCGTATTTTCGAAAAAGATGGCCAGCCATCTTTTTCTTCGCTAATACGGTTGGGCCTGGCCAAATGTCAGAGTTTGCCGGGGTTGAGATGGCCGGCCTCGGTTTTCGGCCATAATGCAAAATAATGCCGGTGATCTCAAACCCGGCGAAATCCAAGGCATTTGGTCGTGGAAGGAGCCAGCATTTGTAGTGCACTGGCCGCTCTCACACACCAGGACACCAACCGGGCACCCCAGGGGGCACTTCTAAAAATTAAAAAATAAAAATAGCTCCCAGGTGCATAGCTCCCTTCCCTTGGTTGTTTAGCCCCCCCAACCCCCCCCCCAAACCCACTCCCCACAACTCTACACCATTACCATAGCCCTAAGGGGTAAAGGGTGGCACCTCGATGTGGGTACAATGGGTTTCGGGTGGGTTTTGGAGGGCTCCCATTTACCACCACAAGTGTAAGGTGGGGGGGGGGGGGGGGAATGGGCCTGGGTCCACCTGCCTGAAGTGCACTGCACCTACTAAAAACTGCTCCAGGGACCTGCATACTGCTGTCATGGAGCAGGGTATGACATTTCCGGCTGGCATAGAGGCTGGAAAAATGTTTTTTAATTTTTTGGGGGGTGGGAGGGGGTTGGTGGCCACTGGGGGAGTAAGGGGAGGTCATCGCCGATTCCCTCCGGTGGTCATTTGGTCAGTTGGGGCCCCTTTTTGATGCTTGGTCGAGAAAAAAAAGGGACCAAGTAAAGCCGGCGAAATGCTCATCAAGCCTGGCTTTTTTTCCCCATTATCAGGCGAAGCCGGCCATCTCATGAGCACGCCCCCGTCCCACCTTCACTACCCTACCGACACGCCCCCTTGATGTTTCGCCGGCTCCGCAACGGAAAACAGTTGAACCCAGCCAAAATTGGCTTTCGATTATACCGATTTCGCCGGGTTCAGGAGATCGCCGGCCATCTCCCGATTTGTGTCGGAAGATGGCCGGCGATCACTTTCGAAAATGAGCTGGATAGTGACATGGAGGAGTAGCTCAATGGTTAGGGCAGCGGACTTTGATTCTGGCAACTTGGGTTCAATTCCCATTGCAACTCCCTGTGACCTTGGGCAAGTCACTTAACCCTCCATTACCCCAGGTACAAAACTTAGACTGTGAGCCCTCTAGGGACAGAGAAAGTACCTGCATATAATGTGTACAGCACTGCATATGACATTGGTCTAGGCACAGTCTCTGAGTTGCATTCAGTATCTTAGAGCCCCTTTCACTAAAGCTAAATGCACGTTAATGGCATTAACGCGTGCTGTCTGCCACCAAAGCCCCATTTATTCACGTGGCAGCGGATAGCGCATTTCAATACTGGTAAGCATGCACTACGTGTTGGTAAAAAAACAAAACAAAAGAACAACCCATAATTCAGTCTAAGCCATTTCAACAATTTCTTCCTGATTTATTTCTTCAAATATATTTCTGGTAAAGCAGAAGTGTCATGGATTAAGATTTCCTCCTAGTTTTATATTGTTCTAAATTATTTACGACGTGTACAGAAGGGTAGGCAGTGAGACAAAATAATGCTGGACAAATTGCTTCGGTTCAGTTTTAGTGTGCAAAAGTGAATTTATATGAAACGAGGGAATGCAGGAAAGCAAAAAGGTTTAAAAGAACCTCAGGAATCCTTTCTGTAAATGTATTTGCTTTGTGGTTATTAAGCAATGCTCATTTTCCATTTAAATTACAATACAAATTAACTAGAAATTCCACTCGAAGCTAATGTGGTCTGGATAAAAGAAATACACCTGTCAGGATGTATTCTGAAAATAAGAGGCCCTTATTTTAGAAGATCTATTCGTGTTTTTGGATATCTAAAAACCAGCATTTAGACATGGGCGTCCAAATCCTGATTTCATAAAGCCAGAATATGGACATCTAAAAATTGCAGTACGTCCTTATGGCAGGGGGTGTGGTCTGGATGTGTTTTGGGCAAGACTAGGGAGGGGCCACAGTATGGAAATCCAACTCCAATTTCAGAAGAGGAAGGGATGTTCATGGTCAAAAAGATGGACATCCATGGTTTGACCTGTTACTTGGCAAGTCCATGATACAGAAAGGTGCTCCGATTGAGCAGTTTTCCACTGGAGGGAGTAAGGGAAGTCACAGTAGATATTTTTCTGTCCCTGGAGGGCTCACACTTAAAAAAAAAAAAAAGGGAAAGAAAATGACAAAACACCACAGCTGGATCTGAGCCAGAATTCTCTCTGCCAGTTCTCAAACACTTGCTGTAACCATTAGGCTACTCCTCCACATGGAAGTCTGTGTGGCCTGGGCAACAGCAGTGACATTCATAGGCTGCCTGTGCCTGCACCTGCACCCTGACTTTCTCTCACTCTGAACCATCCCACCCTTCACTTTGAATAGGCTGTGTCAGAATCAGGGGCGTAGCCAGACTTTGGCGGGAGGGGGGTCCAGAGCCCGAGGTAAGGGGGCACATTTTAGACCCCCCCCCCCGCCATTGCCGACCCTGCCACCACCACCAACTTTGACCCCCCCCCTGCCGACAACCCTCTCGACCCCCCTCCTGCCGCCAACCCACCATTGCCTACCTTTGCTGGCGGGGAACCCCAACTCCTGCCAGCCGAGGTCCTCTTCTTCATGCAAAAGGCTTCCTTCTGTTTCTGACATGCAGGACGTCAGCTGATCTGCAAGGCTTCGTTCTGTGAGTCTGACGTCAGAAACAGAAGGAAGCCTTTTGCGGGAAGAAGAGGACCTCGGCTGGCGGGGGTTGGGGTCCCCCGCCAGCAAAGGCAGGCGACGGCGGGAGGGGGGGTCGAGAGGGTCATTGGCAGGGGGGTCCAGGGCCAAATCTACGGGGGCCCAGGCCCCCCTGGCCCCACGTAGCTATGCCACTGGTCAGCATTGCCGTGCGGCTTTGTAAATTGGGGGGGGGGGGGCAGTTAGATTGTGAGCCCTCCAGGGACAGGGAAACAAAATGTAATTTCCTTTTGAACTACAACAGAAAAAGGCATACACTAAACCCTAATTATAATAAAATCCTAAGAAAATCTACTGTGAAATATTGTGTTGTACATATTCCATTCACCAATATATGCAGTTTTAAATGATACAGGCTATTAGTATGACATGTTTCAATACAGTTTATAAAATTGCACTATATTACATCTCCATTAATACATGTGCCTGGTATACTACACATCATTCTTTTGTGTTACAATAATGCCAGTCATTCATTATGATGCACCATGGCCGCTGGCTATAATACAATTTAGATTAATTTCAGCCTGGTTGGAGTTAATTGGAGCCTCTGAGGTGAGCAGGCATGGTGAATTTCACTGCTGTAAACACCTGAGAGGAGAATATTTCCAATAGGATAAAGATCCCACAGGGTTGGAATCCTTTTCTGTTTCATAAAAATCTCTGTTATCAAACGTTTTATTGTTAGCGTGATGATTTTGTGGCGCTTTAATGTCACTCTATTAATACTTAAAGAGGCTGTTCAAAATTTACAGTCGTAGCTGGGAGCGCTCCCTATTAAGCACTTTGTTATAGTCATTTTAAATGGATTTTATTCTGTTAGTGCCATCTCATTAAGACGACAGCCAGTTAGGTATGGTTGGTCTAGGGGTACGATTCACACTTAGGGTGTGAGAGGTTTTAGGTTCAACTCCCAGATAAGCCCTCCTTCCCTCCCCTTCTACTCTCAGAGAGTCAAGTAGGAAGTTGCTACTAATCAAGCTTTATGGTTAAGAGAATGGAATCAAAATAAACTTAGCAGTGCTTAGTTGGCAACTCCATTAATTGGGCAATAAGGCCACTGCTGGGCAGACTACTATGGTCTGTGCCTTGACCATGGTTATACAGGTCTGGATTGACTCCAGTTGACGGCAACTCTAGTAGTTGGGGAATAAGGCCACTGCTGGGCAGACTACTACGATCTGTGCCTTGACCATGGTTGTACAGGTCTGGCTTGACTCCAGTTGATGGCAACTCTAGTAGTTGGGGAATAAGGCCACTGCTGGGCAGACTACTACGGTCTGTGCCTTGACCATGGTTGTACAGATCTGGCTTGACTCCAGTTGATGGCAACTCTAGTAGTTGGGGAATAAGGCCACTGCTGGGCAGACTACTACGGTCTGTGCCTTGACCATGGTTGTACAGATCTGGATTGGCTCCAGTTGACGGCAACTCTAGTAGTTGGGGAATAAGGCCAGTGCAGGATCTCAAGGCAACAAATTCTACAGTTTGTGCCCTGATAATGGCAAAGTCAGATCAAGGTGACGCCAAAAAGAAGGAGCTAGATGATGTATAGGTCATACAGAGGTTTTGGTTGAGGGGAGATATGATAGAGGTCTATAAAATAATGAGTGGAGTTGAACGGGTAGATGTGAAACGTCTGTTTACGCTTACCAAAAATACTAGGACTAGGGGGCATGCGATGAAGCTACAATGTAGTAAATTTAAAATGAATCGGAGAAAAATTTTTTTCACTCAACATGTAATTAAACTCTGGAATTCGTTGCCAGAGAATGCGGTAGGGGCAGTTAGCTTAGCGGAGTTTTAAAAAGGTTTGGATGGCTTCCTAAAGGAAAAGTCCATAGACCATTGTTAAATGGACTTGGGGAAAATCCACTAATTCTGGGATAAGCAGTAAAAAATGTTTTGTACTTTTTTGGGATCTTGCCAGGTATTTGTGACCTGGATTGGCCACTGTTGGAAACAGGATGCTGGGCTTGATGGACCTTTGGTCTGTCCCAGTATGGCAATACTTATGTAACATAAAATTATAGATAAAATGGAAATAAACCCCGGTTAAAACAGAAAAGAACACGCACTCACACAAAGTATAACAAAAAATATAAACAGAAAAGTAAAAAAAGGGGGGAAGGGTGCATCTCTGAGGATTGGCTTGGGCTGAAAGAGGCAGCATTTAGGTGCTCGGTAAATCAAATACCGAACCACCTCTCTTGGATTAAGGACTGGACCCATCAATAGAACATCTAAGACCTTACCATGTCTATTGATCCAAAGTCTTCATCTTACATAGGTCAAGTTTTCTAATCAAGCCAGAGCCCAAACGTGGCTTAGCATTGAATTTCTGGGGATAATGCCGACAATGGTCAGCAAAATGGCTATGATAAAATGAATGCTGAGGTTAAAGCATGGCTTTAGTCTGTAATCAGCTTGGTGAAATATGATCAATCTAGTGTAGGCGGCAGGGGACCCGGCATGGCCAGGAGGGGAAGTGCCAAAGCAGGCACTACCTAAGGTGGCAAGTCAACCCTCTCCCATCCCTATATTCAAGGATTGGCTTCTCTCTCCCCCTCCCCCCCCCCATTACCCTTAACCAGGATCCTGAATCCTCCCTATTCTCCAAGTCATAATTCTGGCATGCCTTGTGAAGACACCACCTACCCTTAAGTGAACCCAGAGCCTCCAGGTTAAGGACCTAAACCCTTCCCCCTAATCCCTAGCACCCCCTCTCCTTAACCAAGGAAACTGGAGGGGTAAATGGTCTACCATCCTTCAGTCTGTAATCCACTGCTACAGTTGGAGGGGATACTGGGACAGCAAAATCGTTGACTAGTTATTAACTGTCACCATTTTCTGAACCTACTAGTAAAAAAGGCCGGTTTCTGACACAAATGAAATGGGCGCTAGCAAGGTTTTCCTCGGCTTCCCTGCAGCCACCCATGTCCAGTGACCCTCCTTTCCCCCTGCGCCCACTGCAGCCACCCATGTCCAGCGAACCTCCTCTCTCCCCTGCCCCCCTCCAGCCACCCATGTCCAGTGACCCCCTGCCCCCCTGCAGCCACCCATGTCCAGCGACCCTCCTCTCTCCCCTGTTCCCCTCCAGCCACCCATGTCCAGCGACCCTCCTCTGGACATGGATCAGCTGTGAGGTATGTTTCCCCCCCCCCCCCGGGTTCTGAAGTTGACATCATAATGGCTACGGTGATGTCAGCCTGATCTACGGAGCCTAGCAGACCAACTTGGAATGAGCCACGGTCCCAGGCAAGTCAGAACGTTGGAGATGAGAATTATTATATAGGATGTCCTTCTTATATGTTATCACACTATCCATAAACCCCTATGTCATGGCTATTTATAGAACTCCCCATTATAATTTGAAGGAAATTCCTGGTGCTAACATGTCTCTGGTTTGTTTTTTATTTTCAGCTAAAAATTAACATGATAATGTTCAGAAATATTTGCTAATGACAACATATGAACTCTTTCTGAAATGCTGAGTGCATAATAGCTTCCTGTATCTTTCAGTATCAAAAGCATCCATCAGCTACACATTACTACAGTGAAGCTGCTGAAAGAGTAATGGTACCCGAAGGTCTGTCACATTCTGCCTCCATCTGGATTCTCACAAATAGATAATGGCCTGCTGAGATAATCCTGAAGTGAACATTATTGGATGGACTGTGGCTTTCAACAAAGCTATAACTCTCTGTCTTTAGCATGAAATGTTTCCCTCTGGAATTCCCGAAAAAGGATCACTGCGCCTCTTAAGAGTGTCTATCTATCTCTGTATATATAAATTTGCATAACCTTCTCCACAGAGTGGAGTACACATAAACACCCGAATTCTATTTATGGCACCTGAAACTCTGTGTGGAAAACAAAGCGTATTCTATAACAGTGGGCATAATTTAATTGGTTAACTAGCTAATCAGCGCTGTTAATTGGATGTTAACAAGCAATCAGCACTAATTGGCGTTAATTGAGATTTATGTGCAGAATTTGCTAAGTGTATTCTATAATGTGCTGTGCCTAAATTTTAAGTTGTACAGTTGAAAAGGGGGCATGGCCATGGGAGGGGCATGGGTGTTTCTAAAATCTATGCGCATTATTAGAGAATACACCCAATCTGCACCTAATTTAGGGGCCGTTTTACTAAGGTGCATAGGGCGTCTACACGCATACAACACGTGTCAAATTAGAACTACCGCCTGGCTACCGCATGCCCCAGGCAGTAATTCTAATTTTGACATGCGTCCAAAGTGCGCAGCAGAAAATAAATTCTATTTTCTACTGAGTGACGCTAACCAGGCGGTAATCGGCAGTGTGCGCGCGCTGATGATTACCGCTGGGTTAATGCGTGAGACCTTACCGCTAAGTCAATGGATGGCAGTAAGGTCTCAGGCCCAAAATGGATACGCTCTGATTTTTATTTTGCCGCACGTCCATTTTCGGCCAAAAAAAAGGCCTTTATTGCAGGCGTGCTGAAAAATGGACATGCGCTCATCCAATGCATGTGCCTAAATTAGCACAGGTCATTTTTTGGTGTGCCGTAGTAAAGGAGCCCCTAAGGCATCGAAATTTACACCAAGTAAAACGTGGCCTAAACGGACGCAAACAAATTTGGTCATGTGGCAAGCCGCTTGGCATATTCTATATACCACGCAGAAATTTGTCTATTCTAGAAAATTTAGGTGTCCTTTAGAGAATACACCTAGGCACAATTTTTTTCCGTGCAGATTTTTCAGGCGCCGTATGTAGAGTCTAGCCCAAAAGGCCTAATTCTAAATATGTCACCTAAACATTCAGCGCCAAAGGAAAACACGCTTAGTCATGTTCTGTAAACTGTGCCTAAAGTTAGGCAAAATTTACAGAATACACCTAAATCCATCCAAGTGACTAGAATTTTGGCACGGCCAAATACACCAATGAAAATCAGGTGTAAATACCCAAGCCTAACTTTAGGTGTGGAGCGGGCTATTCTATAACATTGCGTGTAAATTTTTGGAATGCCCATGACCTACCTATGCTCCTCCCATAGCTATGACCCCTTTGGGGATATGCGTGATAGAATTTACACAGACTACTTTATAGAATACACTTAGCGAGTAGTGCACGTAAATTCAAATTATTGGCAATTAGTGTTGACAAGTGCTTGTTACCCTCCAATTATCAGCACTGATTGGCTTGTTAACCAATTGAGTTGCTTGCACAAATCAGAATACGCCCAGATTTGCACGTGTAAATCTAGCTGCACTATATAGAATCTGGGGGAAAATGTTTTTAAAAAAAACAACATTTTGGGGGGCACATTGGGCTAATTTTCTACAGGTTGCCTAAAGCTAGGCATAGAGGAGGACCGAAACTAGGTTTTTTTTCAGTCTTGCAGCCTAAACTTATCACCTGAAACCTAAAGTTTGATTGTGTGAATGTGAACCACTGAGGCCCACTGGGGGTTGTCAGCGCTTGCAATTGGCAGATCTCCAATAAACCCCAGATTACTATTCTCCAGTCCCAGGAACTGCATGTACAGGCTGACAACTGGGACTTCTCAACAAGTCTGGCATGTTTAGGTTCCTAAGTCAATGCAGATATAGTTAAATATCCTCGGAGACGGGATTTTTGTGAGAACGTGTAAAAAGAAAAATCATGATTACCAGCATTTTATGCGTACGCAAACTGTACACAAGCAACAAAAGAAAGTAGTATTGAGATATGATATAGATTCTTCCTAAAATAGGGTAAAGGAATCAAGGAACGTATCGCTTTCAAGATTTGTACCTTTGTTCACAGAATAATACATGGTCTAGCTCCGAGCTATATGTCTGAACTAATCGACTTACCAATTAGAAACACAATTGAATCAGCCAGAACATACTTAACTCTTCACTTCCCAAGTTGTAAAAGCCTGAAGTATAAATCAATATACGCGTCAAGTTTCTCTTACATATGCACACAGCTCTGGAACTCTACCAAAATGCCTGAAATGTACGAATAATCATCTAGAATTCTGAAAAAAAACCTAAAATCTCACCTGTTCAAGAAGGGATACCCCACAGTATCTGACATAAATACCGAATAATGAAATATGGCATTTTAATCAGGAAACGGACAGTTTTCAACCCCGACGCATGATCACACCCTAACATTTTGTCTGAATCACCCCAACCTATTTACCGATACTTCTTTACTGTACTTGTCACTGTAATAGTACCCCTATACTGGCTTCCTATCCGTTTCCGCATTCAATTCAAACTTCTCCTATTAACCTATAAGTGCATTCACTCTACCGCTCCCCAGTACCTCTCCACTCTTGTCTCTCCCTACACCCCCCCTCGGGTACTCCGTTCTGTGGATAAATCTCTCGTCTGTCCCCTTCTCCTCTACTGCTAAATCCAGACTCCGTTCCTTTTATCTCACTGCACCTCATGCCTGGAATAGACTTCCCGAGCCTGTACGTCTAGCCTCGTCTTTGGCCGTTTTCAAATCGAGGCTAAAAGCCCACCTCTTTAACACTGCTTTTGACTCCTAACCACTACTCACTTGCCCTGTACCCTTTTATCCACACCTCTTTAATTCCCTTACCTCTTAGTTGTTCTGTCTGTTCGCCTGTCCTATTTAGATTGTGAGCTCTTTGAGCAGGGACTGTCTTTTCATGTATGGTGTACAGCGCTGCGTATGCCTTGTAGCGCTATAGAAGTGATAAGTAGTAGTAGTAGTAGTAGTAATGTAGAAGCCTGCCCTTGCAGATCAGCAATGCGGCCGCGCAGGCTTCTGTTTCTGTGAGTCTGATGTCCTGCACATACGTGCAGGACTTCAGACTCACAGAAACAGAAGCCTGCGCGGCCGCATTGATGATCTGCAAGGGCAGGCTTCTAGATGGAATGATGCTAGTGGAGGAGTAGCCTAGTGGTTAGTGCAGTGGAACATGGGATGTTGTTACTATTTGAGATTCTGGAATGTTGCTATTACTTGAGATTCTACATGGAATGATGCTACTATTTGAGATTCTACATGGAATGTTGCTATTCCACTAGCAACATTCCATATTTAGATTATGAGCTCTTTGAGCAGGGACTGTCTTTTCATGTATGGTGTACAGCGCTGCGTATGCCTTGTAGCGCTATAGAAGTGATAAGTAGTAGTATACTGTATTTGTTCACACTGGAGTCTGTATCCACCTCTCCGGAACTATGTAAGCCACTTTGAGCCTACTAATAAGTGGGAAAAGGCGGGATACAAATGTAACAAATAAAATAAATAAAAATAAATAAATAAATAAGACACTGGTCTACACTGTGGACATTATACTAGCCTGATGCACAATCCAGAATAAAAAAAGCCCATAAATGTTACAGAATGTGAGGGCTATATGCTCTGAAGAATTACAATCAAGAGCAATACATTTCTCAAATTATTTTCTAATATATAAACTTCATTTCATTGTAGTATCATTTCCCTACTAATACTATAAGCTGACCAGTACTTGTGCTTTGAAACAATCAATGCAGGTTCCTCTCACATAGGGTTAGCATATTTTGTCCCCCTAAAAGGACACATGCCCCGCCCCATACCACACACCCACCCCACCCCCTTTCACACCCACCCTGCCCCTTTCACACCCTCGCTCCCCCCCGTCACATTTTCCCCTCCCCCCTGTCACACACCCCGTCACCCCCTCCCCTTACCTTACTACTGCCCTGGTGGTCTAGTGACCTCTTCCGCCTTCAGGGCAGCAAAGAGCCCCCTCTTTCCTGCCCGGAGCGCTGCCCTGAATGCATCCTTCCTGTTGCTGATCTCGGCGCCGATTCAAAATGGCTGCCGAGAGTTGAAGTCTCGCGAGGTCACGTCAACTCTCGACAGCCATTTTGAATCGGCGCCGAGACTAGCAACAGGAAGGATGCATGCAGGGCAGCGCTCCGGGCAGGAAAGAGAGGGCTCTCTCCTGCCCCGAAGGCGGAAGAGGTCACTAGACCACCAGGGCAGTAGTAAGTAAGGGGAGGGGAGGCTAGCAATCTGCCCGTTTGTCCACCCACCAGCCTGCCCGTTTGTCCAGAAATCCGGACAAACGGGCAGATTGGCAAAACCTGCCCGGTTGCTCGGACATGTCCGGGTAAATCCGGACATATGGTAACCCTACTCTCACAGAATCTAGCTTATCTGCACGCCACAAGTTTGATTAAAATGCTGCACTTTCATCATACTCAACAGAGCCTGGAAATTCTTTAGAATCACCCAAAGAGTACCCAAACCAGAATACATATAATAATTTTAATAATTTAAATAATGAAAGACCATATTTTACTCCAAGCAAAATAGCCTCCAAACTGAAACTAAAAATCCCAGTGGTTTTACGCCACATTTGGAATGACAGCTGATGTTGTATCTCCACAGAAAGGGTAATTCCTAAGGAGCTTATCATCTCTAATTCTGAGATGTAAATTCAAAATCATTTATTTGAAGCACTTTATCTACCATATAAACTAATATGCAAGATCATAACTGCATTACTTGCAAGAGTAGCTCCCCTTCCCCCCAGACTATCTTACAATTCCTTCCGGTTTAGTGGTGTAGTCAGGGCAGGAGTGACCCCCAGTCGTTCTTGCACATGTCAATTCTCTTCTCAAAATGGCTGCTGTAACCTCTTGTAGCAGTCTTGTGAGATTGCCACTAGAGATCATGGCAGGAGCAACTGGGGATCACTACTGTCCTGACTACACTCCTAGACCACCAGGGATTGTAAAATAGGTCTGAGGGGGTACATACAGGTGGAGAGGGGAGAAAAACAACTCCTGTTCGGAGGGGAGGGGAGAGGGGGGAGGGAGACAAAGCACAAATTTTCAGCTTTTATCGAAAACACACGGTCAGTTCTGGCCAAAACCGAAACCATGGCCTTAGGCTTTTGACCAAAACCGAAACCAGGCAGAAAAAGGATTTGGGGCCAGTTTCGGAGCCCTAACCAGAGCCCAAACCAGTCCAGTCGGCCTCTAGCTAGCTCTCTCTCTCTCTCTCTTTCTCTTCCTGTACACTCCTGAACCCTCGCCCCTCCCTGGTCCGCGTTCTCTCTCTCCTTATACCTGCTCCTCTCAGCCAGCCTTAGGAGTATAGCACCAAGGCTGACTCAGACCGAGACCCAGCAGACGGTCTTTGCAAACCAGGTAAGCCCACAAACAGAGAAACGAGGGAGTGAGATGTTAATGTGTGTTAAAATTTTTAACACACATTAAATATTTAACGCGTTAAATATAGAGCCAAGTTGGAATTGAAACGTTCACATCAGGATATCTCAATTTTCACTAGTATTTTAGAATAGAATCTGCTGATGTAGAGGCTGTTCTAAAATACAGGAGAAATGGGCATTTGTATGTTGAGTTATGGGCATCATAAACAACCATCTACTATAATAAAACTCACCCTCAACGTTCTGAGGACACTGACGTCAGTGAAGCCAAGCTCTGACTTCCTTCAAAAAGGTTCGAAGGTTCATGGTGGTGAAGCCACCAAAATCGCTCCGGGCCCCTCCCTCGAGGGCGCAGCAATGGCAGAACAACGAAGGGGTTGGCAGGGAGGGAGGCAGGGAGGCGGGGTGGGAAATCGCTCTGGGCCCCGCCCTCGAGGGCGGAGCAATGGCAGAACAACGAAGGGGTTGGCAGGGAGGGAGGCGGGGGGGTGGGAAATCGCTCTGGGCCCCGCCCTCGCGTCAAACGTCATGACGTTGGGGGCGGAGCAATGGCAGAACAACGAAGGGGTTGGCCAGGGAGGGGGGGGGGTGTTGGTGACAAAAACCTTGCTAGCGCCCGTTTCATTTGCTCTGAAACGGGCTTCTTTTACTAGTTTTAGAATAAAAAGAACATAAAAAAATTCAATGGATGGAAAATCAGCACATAAAATGTAGAATAACAACACAAATGTGTATGTGCTGGCACATTGTTATCTTCGCCATGTTAGACAGATAAATGTGTATTTTCTAGGGTTGCAAGTTAATTGCAGTTAACTCTGTGTTTCATGCATTAATGATTAATTGCAATTAAAAAGATTAATCACGTTCCAGCATCTGCCTCCTCCAAACATCTCTTCTGCTCTTTTCCTCTCCCAACCCATGTCCTCAGCATGATCTGGCATCTTTTCTCCCACCCGCGCAGCTCTACCTTAAAGGTGGTCTTCTGTCGGTTCTCGGCAGCGGCAGCATTGCACTGTTAGGCAGTGGCAGGTTATCGGGCGTATTCAGCAGAACTATCCAGTTAAGTGTGCTGAATAAACCCTGTTTAGACCTGATCAAGCGATTTAAACAGACAGGAACCTTTCCTGGCCATTTAAATTACTTTGAATATTTATGCCTATAATACCACCATTTATTTGAATTTCTGATGCCTAAAGGGCCCTTTTACAAAAAGACGCAGGAGGGCTAATGCGCGGGTAGCATGCGCCCAATTGACACTAATGCCGGGGTAGCGCGTGCTCCTGGCAGGAATTCTGAGTTTGGCATGCGCTGAATCCCGTGGTAGAAAATTACTTTCTATTTTCTACCGTGGGTGACGTTCCTGGCAGTAACCGGCAGTGCGCCCACATTGAAGCATGCTGCATGGTTACCACGTGGATACAGCGTGAGCACTTACTGCTAGGTCAATGGGTGGCGGTAAGGGCTCAGGCCATAAATAGGCGATCGTTAGTTTTCATATTAGCGCAGGCCCATTTCCCAGCCCATTAAAAAATATCCTTTTTTTCCCAGCCGCGGTAAAAAATGGCCCAGCACGTGCCTCATTATCGCAGGCCACTTTTTACGCGGCTTTGTAAAAGGATCCCTAAGCAAGGTGGCTCCTTATAGAATTATCTCCCGTCTGGTCAGAGCAGAAGAATTGTTATGAAGCTGAATTTTCACTAAGTTCTTGGTCGCTAACAAACAGTTTTCTCTGCTCCACAGATTACGTTTCCAGTTTGTAAGATGTTAGATACATATAAGACTAATAAAAAAAAATAAAGCTGCAATCTAAAATGGAGTGGAGGAGTGGCCTAGTGGTTAGGGTGGTGGACTTTGTCCTGGGGAACTGAGTTCGATTCCCACTTCAGGCACAGGCAGCTCCTTGTGACTCTGGGCAAGTCACTTAACCCTCCATTGCCCCATGTAAGCCACATTGAGCCTGCCATGAGTGGGAAAGCGCAGGGTACAAATGTAACAAAAATAAAATAGATACTATTGGAGATTCTACATGGAATGTTGCTACTATTGGAGATTCTGTTGCTACTATTTGAGATTCTACATGGAATGTTAATGTTGCTATTCCACCAGCAACATTCCATGTAGAAGCCTGCCCTTGCAACCGCGCAGGCTTCTGTTTCTGTGAGTCTGACGTCCTGCACGTACGTGCAGGACGTCAGACTCACAGAAACAGAAGCCTGCACGGCTGCAAGGGCAGGCTTCTACATGGAATGTTAAGGAGTGGCCTAGTGGTTAGAGTGGTGGACTTTGGTCCTGGGGAACTTAGTTCCATTCCCACTTCAGGCACAGGCAGCTCCTTGTGACTCTGGGCAAGTCACTTAACCCTCCATTACCCCATGTAAGCCGCATTGAGCCTGCCATGAGTGGCAAAGCGCAGGGTACAAATGCAACAAATAATAAGATAGCAGAGCACAGTGGAAGTTAACAAGAGAGAACAAATTTAGTCCAACAGACATTTTTAGGTGCTTAATTAAACTCAATGCAATGGATTTTTCACTATTTTATATAATCTTGATCTTTGGTTCAGACATTTCACACTTGCCAGTCTTGTTTTTTAGTACGGATGGATTTCATTTGCACTGACATAGGAACTGTCAACAACATATCCCATGTGGTTAACAAATAAAAACAAGCAGAAAGAACAAATTTGCCCCCTAGTTCTAAAAAGGGTGCTTGGAGATGCATGCACAAATTTGGGTGTGCGTGCAAATTGCATCTTAACTGAGTGATTAGCCAATTAGTGCCAATAATTGGCTTAACAAGATATTATTGGCACTAATTGGAATCAATTAAGATGTAGACATGTAAATTTTTGTGCGTGATCTGCGTCTAAATATTTATGTGTGTCCCGAAAAAGGGGGCATGGAAATGGGTCATGGGTGGTTCAGGGTGGATCATGGGCATTGGTTTTGGTTATGCATGCAATTATCAAATAAGGGGCTCTGGGACCCTTTTATTAAGCAGCGGTAAAAACTGGCCTGCGGTAGTGTAGGCACGTGTAGTGGGCATGTGCTGGGCCACTTTTTACCGCATCTACAAAAAATGGCTTTTTTTAAAATGGGATGGGAAAAGGGCCTTCGGGAAAAATGAAACCAGCACACGCACAAAATCAGCCTGAGCCCTTAATGCCACTCATTGATCTAGCGGTAAAAGCTTACATGCTACACGTGCGGTGACTGGTCGGCGCACGCCAAGTGCTGATTACCGCCAGAATTGGCATGAGTAGGAGGAAATAAATAAATAATTCACCCACATGTTATGGGTGCGCAACAAATCTGAAATTACCGCCAGGAGGGTGCACCAGCCTGGCAGTAGTCTCATTTGGGTGCGCACTGCACGCACATACAGTCTACAGTGGCTTAGTAAGAGGACCCCTCTATGCCTATATTTAGGCAGGGGTATTTGCACCACATTTTCACTGGTGTAAATGGGCATGCTTAAATTTAAGCACAACCCCTGGTTTATAGAATAACGCTCAGCATTTTTGGGGGGCACCATTTATAGAACCTACCACCATTGTATTTCTTTGTTTGCTGCAGATAGTGCACATCAGAGGCACAGCCAGACCTCGCGGTAGGAGGGGGCCAGAGCCCGAGGTGTGGGGGGGTACATTTTAGTCTGCCACCCCACCACCGCCTGCCCTGCCACCCTGCTGCTCCCCACCCACTGCCACAGCAAATATCTTGGCTGGTGCGGGTCGCCAACCCCCACCAGCTGAAGCGACCAGCGCCAGTCTCTGTGCCACCGCATTGTCTGCCCTGCTCTGTCTTCCCCTCATGTCCTGCATGCTCCTTTTAGTGAAATTGAGCATGCTCAGTCTCACTAAAAGGAGCATGCCGGACATGAGAGGAAGACAGAGCAGGGCAGGTAACAAGGCGGCGCCGGAGACCGGCACTGGATAACACTTCAGCTGGCAGGGGTTGGGGCCCCCCACCAGCAAAACCAGGGGCCCAGAGGAAATTGGGGGGGAGGCCCAGGCCTCCATGTAGCAATGCCACTGGTGCACATTATTTGTAATGAGGACACACTTATTTTCAAACAGCACACGAAATGAAAAGGAAAACTAACCAAAAAGGAGCAGAAACAACATGAAATCTTTCGGGCTGTCAATCCCTAGCTTTCACTCAAGATTGTTAGAACACAGAACTTTTTGAACTCTCGCTGCCCAATAATTGAAATCATTTAACCAGCCAGGAATGGCTCCTGGGCTTTCTGGCAATATTGAATATCGCCGGTTAGCGTTTAGAGATAACCAGTTATGTCGTGCAATATAACCAGCTTATCTGCATTATTCAGCCCATCGCCGGCTATGTTTGGCGGTCAAATTAGGCTGCTGAAATAGGAATATCTTTGGCTGGTTTAAGCATAACTGGCCAGTGCAAAAAAAAAAAAAGAATACCACCCGGATATTTAATGCCAGTCACTGGAAACGGCCTGGCACTGAGTATCGAGGCTGACCGCCAACCGCGGAAGTTAGCTGGGCTCCCTCCTGCGGTCTGAACATAGGGCTCCCAGTAATTAAGACTGAACTGTCCAATGTGAGTTGATTCCATTGGACCTTTCTGGTTTATTCAAGCTTCCAGTAAACCTGACAAAATGCCGCTGAACCCACTATTGAAGATTTGCATGTCTTCAAACGTATAGTTTATCTGAGAAGAACTACCTGTCTCCATTTTATTTTAAAGTGTTGAAATCAAATGCCTGCCCAGGAGTCTGCGAGATTTTCCAATACTATTGTATAACTTCTGCAAAACCAATACAAAATATGACTCTTAAAATGAAAAAAGAAAAAAAAAAGAATATAAATGTTTTGAAAAGAGGTGGTCTGGAATTATGGATTAATACATCTGGGCCAAAATGTAGGAGGTCTCTTTACAGCTGCCTTCTCACAGCGAGATGTGAAATAGCATACCAGTGGAGGAGTGGCCTAGTGGTTAGGGTGGTGGACTTTGGTCCTGGGGAACTGAGTTCGATTCCCACTTCAGGCACAGGCAGCTCCTTGTGACTCTGGGCAAGTCACTTAACCCTCCATTGCCCCATGTAAGCCGCATTGAGCCTGCCATGAGTGGGAAAGCGCAAGGTACAAATGTAACAAAAATAAAATAGATACTATTGGAGATTCTACATGGAATGTTGCTACTATTGAAGATTCTACATGGAATGTTGCTATTCCACTAGCAACATTCCATGTAGAAGGCTGTGCAGGCTTCTGTTTCTGTGAGTCTGACGTCCTGCACGTACGTGCAGGACGTCAGACTCACAGAAGCAGAAGCCTGCGCGGCCACATTGGTGTGACTCTGGGCAAGTCACTTAACCCTCCATTGCCCCCATGTAAGCCGCATTGAGCCTGCCATGAGTGGGAAAGCGCAGGGTACAAATGTAACAAAAATAAAATAGATACTATTGGAGATTCTACATGGAATGTTGCTACTATTGGAGATTCTACATGGAATGTTGCTATTCCACTAGCAACATTCCATGTAGAAGGCTGCGCAGGCTTCTGTTTCTGTGAGTCTGACGTCGTGCAGGACGTCAGACTCACAGAAGCAGAAGCCTGCGCGGCCACATTGGTGTGACTCTGGGCAAGTCACTTAACCCTCCATTGCCCCATGTAAGCCGCATTGAACCTGCCATGAGTGGGAAAGCGCAGGGTACAAATGTAATAAAAATAAAATAAATAAAACAGTAAATCTCCCCGTCTGCCTAGATGGAAGCGGTGATTACCCCATGTCATGTTAACGGAAAAATAAAAACGACAGCCAATCGTTAAGATTGCCTCAACAAATTGGACAGTAGATGGTGAGTCATTCAGGATTATGTGAAACAACACTGAAGGGACAGTAGGGGTGGGGGATTAGGAAGGGGGATACGGGTTTATTTGTATTGATATTAGTATTACACAAATGTTAGCCTGATGACTGTAGGCTACTTATTCTGTACTGCAAAATATCTGAAAATTCAATATAAAGTTAAGTTGCAAGAAAAAGGAGATGCTCTGGAGGGCTTTATATCTGTTGTAAATTGTTTGTTTGTTTTTTCATTCCTGCATCTAGCTATCCTTTTGATTTAGGCTGCGATAACTCTGGAAGCCACAAGGTGGCACACGAGCTCTGCTTGAAAGACTTTGTCAATACAGCACACGCTGCACTAAGTAGGCCAATATTCTGTTCAACCAGAAAATGACCTTCTTGTTCTATTTAAAGAACTCCTCTTTTCTAGAATAAATCATTCGATAACCACATAACTGGCCACTTTCGTCTGTTTAATAACTACACCTGTCCCTTGTGATTCCTATAGTGCTACTAGACATACACAACACTATAAAGATACCTAAAAAAAGGCAGCCACTGCTATCAAGTCAAAAGACAATCAAGTAAGAAGGTGCAGGAAATATCCTATATAATAATTCTCACCTCCAACGTTCTATGCTTGGGACCGTGGCTCCCTGGCTGCAGGTGGTCTGCGAGGCAGACAAGCACGGACGTCACTGATGTCAAAACAGCTGATTCCAAGGCAAGGAGAGGAGTAGGGAAACACGCGCAGTGTGTTTCCCTACTCCTCCTACTGCCTCGGAATCAGCTGTCACCCCCCCGCGCTACGGCCCCCTCGAAACACACCCCCTTCCGCGAACCTGTCGATCCCCCCCACCGGAATGCCGAAAACCGTACCCCCCCTCCCCGCCGCTGTTGTGCACTACCTGTGTTGTGTTGTTCTGCCCTTCGATTGGGTTCCTCAAACATCTTCTCAGAAAGTTTAACTCCATGCGTCTGACGTCAGACGCACGCGGAGGAACTTCCCGACAAGATGATTGAAGAACCAACGGGAAGGAAAGAACAACACTTCAGCTGTAAGAACAGGTAGCACGGCAACGGCAGCGGCGGCGGGGGGGGGGGGGGGGCAATTTTCACCGGCACGGGGGGGGGGGACGACAGCTTTGCGGAATTGGGGGTTCAAGGGGGCTGTAGCACAGAGGGGGGGGGGGGAATTGCCTGCCTAAGGCCCGTTTCCTTGCCTACAGAAACAGGCCTTTTTTACTAGTATTAAAATAAATTAAAAGCAAGCAGGTTGTCACCAGGAACAAGTAGGATTTAAGAATTAAAGGGTCTTTTAACCAAGTTGCGGGAAAAGGGCCCTGCGCTAGTTACTCCCATCTCTAGGTCATTTATAAATATGTTAAAAAGCAGCAGTACCAGCACAGACCCCTGGGGAACCCCACTATCTACCCTTCTCCATTGAGAATACTGACCATTTAACCCTACTCTCTGTTTTCTTTTAACCAGTTTTTAATCCACAATAGAACACTATTTCCTATCCCATGACTCTCCAATTTCCTCTGGAGTCTTTCATGAGGTACTTTGTCAAATGCGTATTGAAAATCCAGATACACATTATCAACCAGCCCACCTTTATCCACATGTTTGTTCAGCCCTTCAAAGAAATGTAGTAGATTGGTGAGGCAAGATTTCCCTTCACTAAATCCATGTTGGCTTTGTCTCATTAATCCATGCTTTTGAATATGCTCTGTAATTTTGTACTTTATAATAGTCTCTACCATTTTGCCCAGCACCAACATCAGGCTCACCAGTCTATAATTTCCCAGACTACCTCTGGAACTTCTTTTAAAAAAATTGGCATTACATTGGCCACCTTCCAATCTTCCAGTACCATGCCTGATTTTAAAGATAAATTACATATTACTAACAAAAGTTTTGCAAATTAATTTTTCAATTCTATCAGTACTCTAGGATGAATGCCATCTGGTCCAGGTGATTTGCTATTCTTCAATTTGTCAAATTGCACCATTAAATCTTCCAGGTTTATAGGGATTTCATTCAGTTTCTCTGACTTATCAGCTTTGAATACCATTTCTGGCACAGGTATCTTTCCCAAATCTTCCTCGGTGAAGACCAAAGCAAAGAAATCATTTAATCTCTCCGCTATGGCTTTGTCTCCCCTGATTGCCCCTTTTACCCCTCAGTCATCTAGTGGTCCAACTGATTCTTTTTCCGGCTTCTTGCTTTTAATATACCTAAAAAAAAAAATTATATGTGTTTTTGCCTCCAGTGCAAACTTTTTTTCAAAGTCCCTCTTTGCCTTCCTTATCAGCGCTTAACATTTGACTTGACATTCCTTATGCCAATACACAATAAAACCAAAGTAACTACAGTATAAAATAACAAAGATGTAAATTGGTGAATGAAAGACATCCTTCCTACATCACCCCACTGGCCCAATCATCAATAAAAGACCCTGAGGTCACCTAGTCCATGAAACTGAATATGTTCACCAATTACCTCACCCTGGCTTCTATAATCACAAATCATAAAGCTAGAGACTCAGCAAAATCATGAACCCCCTCATTCTATAATTTTCCACACACTATTTTACCCTCAGTGTGCAAAATTGTGCATGCAGATAAGAGGATACTTATGTGCCTAGTTAATTGACAAATTAGCTGCCAACTGGCACTAACAACCAAATATTTATTTATTATTTATTACATTTGTACCCCGCGCTTTCCCAGACAATGCAGGCTCAATGCAGCTTACATACCATGTTTCCCCGAAAATAAGACACTGTCTTATATTAAATTTTGCTCCCCAAGACCTGCTAGGTCTTATTTTTAGGGGAGGCCTTATTTTTCGGGGAAACATCAGGTCGCCCCCTCCCCACCTGAGATCGCCGGCTCCCCCCACCCTCAGTCGCTCCCAGAACTAACCTCTTAAACGCTTCCTTTCACCATTCATCTTCACACTCGCCGCAAGCAGCAGGGCAGGCCACTCCTTCCTTCCGTGTCCCGCCCTCGCCTGACGTAACGTAACGTCAGGCGAGGGCGGGACACGGAAGGAAGGAGTGGCCAGCCCTGCTGCTTGCGGCGAGTGCGAAGGTGAAAGGAAGCATTTAAGAAGTTAGTTCCGGGAGCGATTGAGGGCGGGGGGAGCCGCCGATCGAGGGGGAGGAGCCGGCGATCTCGGGTGGGGGGGGGCTGACCCCGATGTTTCCCCGAAAAATAAGGCCTCCCCTGCTAGGTCTTATTTTCGGGGGAGGCCTTATATTTTCAAATTGTAGCAAGACCTCTACTAGGTCTTACTTTCGGAGGATGTCCTATTTTCGGGGAAACACGGTAGTAATTTGAAATACAAAGTCATATAATAGAAATTTCAAAACGGTAGTGAAACATGGTAAAGTTGAGCTTGGCAGTGAATGATAAGTTGAGCTTGATAATGCAAGATTAGGATAAGAGAGGGTAGATAGGATAGTATAATCTGGGAGAAAAGGGGTAAGGAGGGATAAAACCCGAATTGCAAAGGATTAAAATACAGAGTAACACACGCGACTAGCTTTTCCTACTTGAGCACAAAAATGTGGAATGCACTACCAACAAATTTGAAAACAATTAATGAAATCTCTAACTTTCGCAAATCTCTGAAAACCTACCTCTTCAACAAAGCCTATCACGAGAATCCATAGCGTCATCACAACACCTCACCACTCAACCTACGCTGAATACTCCTTTCTATAACTGTTTGCTTATCTCTTCTATGTCATCCTTGATCTCATTGTATCACCAAATGTATCTTCTTCCCTGAAATGGTGATGCCATTACAGGTCTTTGTAAGCCACATTGAGCCTGCAAATAGGTGGGAAAATGTGGGATACAAGTGCAATAAATAAATAAATAAATAAAATAAAGGAGAGATGGAGAAGAGAAGGATGGGATGAGTAGAGGGGGAATGGGGAGGTGGGGTAAGTAAAACCAATGATGAGGTCGGTATCTAAGTCAGAACAGAATTGGGGGTGGAAGTTGGCGAGATTAGGTTGGGGCATTAGGGTAGGCTTGCTTAAAGAGATGAGCTTTCCGCACTTTTCTAAAGGGCAAGAAGTCGTTGATTAATCGGATTGGTCTGGGTAGAGCGTTCCAAAGCTGGCTGCCCAAAAAGGAGAAACTGGATGCGTAGTAGGTCTTGTATTTAATTCCTCTACAGTTGGGAACGTGTAGGTTGGTGTAGGTGTAGGTGATATCGGTGATAATTGGATTTAATTGGCACTAATTTGCAGTTATGTGCATAACTGCACTTAGTAAAAAAAGAAAAGAAAAGCAAAAATTAATAGGTGTATCAAATTTATTTTATTTATTTATTTATTATTACACTAGTAAAAGAGGCCCGTTTCCGTAACAAATGAAACGGGCGCTAGCAAGGTTTTCCACAGAGTGTGTATGTTTGAGAGAGTGTCTTTGAGAGTGACTGTGTGAGAGAGAGAGTGTGAATGTGCAAGTGTGTGTGTTTGACAGAGTGGAAGTGGGTGCGAGTGTGTCTGTGAGAGAGTGTGTGTGTGTGAGAATGAGTGTGTGCGAGTGCGTATGTGAGACAGTGATTGTCCTCCCCTCTCAGGTCTGAGGACCCCCTCCCCTGTGGTCTGAGGACCCCCCTTCCCTCCCTCTCTGTGTTCTTGGGGACCCCCCTTCTCCCCTCTCTGGTCTTAGAGACCCCCTTTCCCCCGGCTCTGGTCTTAGGGACCCCCTCCCCCCTCTCTGATCTTGGGGGGCCCCTCCCCCCCTTGTCTCTGGACCTCTGAGATTGAGTGTAATTGTGTGTTTTTGAAAGAGTGAGAGAGTGTGGCAGGCATCTTCTTATGTCTGTGGGTGTAAGTGTTTATTTTTGAAAGATTGAAAGAGCGTATGTTTTTTTATTTTTGTTTTTGTGACAGCCTTCCTCCATTTCCTTTCATTTTAGTCTCCCCTTCCATTTCCTTGCACCTGACATTTAACTTGTTAATTCAGTGGCTATGTTTGTTTTTTTTTTTTTTCTTTCACTGAGGTGGGAGTGTGTGTAGAAGCAAAAGGGGAGCTGAGCACTGCATCTAATCCAGAGCGGGTCTGACATGGTCAGAAGAGTGTGGACAGGCCCTTCTCCTCTCTGCCTCTTCCCACTTTCATGCCCCTTAGAAGTGAACCTCTGCTGCTAGGTTTTACTTTGCTGTCACCTAGTTCCCAGATGAAAGGGAGAAGGGGGAAGTGAGGCAGAAAGAGTGAGATTTCTTCCCTGGTTAACGGAGGTGCATTGCTGCCAGCAGGTCTGGTCTCAGATGGGATACAGGCCAGCCCAGTGCAGGAAAGAGAGCCTGATTAGCACAGAGGGGAGGAGAGAGGAACAGTGCCGTAGCGAGGGTGCCTGACACCCGGGGCGGGTCGCCGCTGTGCACCCCCCCCCCGGGTGCAGGGCATGGCGCCCCCCCCGAAACGCACCCTACCTTTCAGCGGGGGGGGGGGGGGGGGCAGCGGGAGGGCCGATCCGCCCCCAGTGCACGTCACTGGGAGCTGTATCGGCTCTGCTGCTTCCCTGCTTTCTCTGCCCTGGAACAGGAAGTAACCTGTTCCGGGGCAGAAAGAACAGGGAACCAGTGAGCCGACACCCCCCCCCCCCCCAGCGCGTGCACCCGGGGCGGACTGCCCCACCGCCCCCCCCCCCTTCCTACGCCACTGGAGAGGAACAACTGAGCCTGCTAGGCAGCTCCCCGCCTTAGGGAGGGAGGAAAAGCAGAGACTGCAAGGCACAGGAAGGGTTAACCCCCGTGGCGTATAGAGGGTGTGCGGGGGAGGGGGAGGGGTTGTGTATCGGAGGGGTCTGCTTCTGTAGTTCCGTTTCTCTTCGTAAACTCGTGTTGGCTATGCGGACCATGTAGTTTGCTGGTGCGACTTTGGGGGGAGGGGGGGGGTGGAGCAGGTATTTTTGATAGGTCCGTGATGTGTGTGTTCCGATTCGTTCAGTGTCTGCTCCGCCCTCGACGTCATCACGTTCTGACGTGAGGGCGGGGCAGACAGACTGTGATCTTACAGCTTCAACTTTAGAACGTTGGGAAGAAATTTCTGAGGCTTCATTAGAACGTTGGAGGTGCGTTTTATATAGAGAGATTTGTACCCTGCACATTCCCACTCAAAGCAGGTTCAATGCGGCTTACATAATAATATGGAATGCAGAATATTGAAAGAGAAAATATAGGTTAATCATATTAGAAGAGATAGGTAGTAGAGATGGGAAGAGTGAAGGGAGTAGGAGAGGTATGAGCAAGGGGCAGATGAACATTGGAGGAGGGGTAGAGGAGGCGGGAGGGGGAAAGGGACACGGGAGAAGCATAGGGAAGTTTGGTGGGAGATGTAGTCTGAGTCATCGTCATTGTCTTCTGGATATGTATTGGGTAATGCCAAAAGTGCTGTGTTTTGCAGCTCTGATGAACACCGATATTTGAGGACGGAGTTCATCAGAGCTATAAGGCAGAGTATTTTTGGTCTATGCTCCACAAAGTTGGGATACACCTATTTGACCCCTGATGCAGGCATTGAGTGCCGAAACATGGTCCATGTTGGGTCAATGAATAAAGACTAATGTTTTTCTCAACCTTGAAGGCTCTTGGTACTGTTCATATTTATAAATGGTCTAGATATGGGAATAACTAGTGAGGTGATTGCATTTGCTGATGACACAAAGTTGTTAAATTGCAAGAGGATTGTGAAAAATCACAAGGGGACCTTATGAGATTGGGAGACTGGGCATCCAAATGGTAAACGATGCTCAACGTGAGCAACTGCAAAATGATGCATGTGGGAAAGAGGAGCCCAAACTATAGCTATGTGATGCAAGGTTCCACATTAGGAGGCACTGACCAGTAAAAGAATCTAGGTGTTATAGTTGACAATATGTTGAAACCCTCTACTCAGTGTGCAGCAGTGGCAAAGAAAGCAAATAGAATGTTAGGTATTATTAGGAAAGAAATAGAAAACAAAAATGAGAATGTTATAATGTCTTTGTATCGCTCCATGGTGTGACCGCACCTTGACTACTGTGTGCAATTCTGGTCACCGCAACTCAAAAAAGATATAGTGCATAAGTACATAAGTAATGCCACACTGGGAAAAGACCAAGGGTCCATCGAGCCCAGCATCCCGTCCACGACAGCGGCCAATCCAGGCCAAGGGCACCTGGCAAGCTTCCCAAACGTACAAACATTGTATACATGTTATTCCCGGAATTGTGGATTTTTCCCAAGTCCATTTAGTGGACCCAGGCCCATCCCCCCCTACCTGTTCCACTTGTGGTGGTTAATGTTGAGCCCTTCAACCCCCCTCCCCCAAAACCCACTGTACCCACATGTAGGTGCCCCCTTCACCCCTTAGGGCTATGGTAATGGTGTAGAGTTGTGAGGAGTGGGGTTTGGCGGGGATTTGGGGGGCTTAATACCCAAGGTAAGGGAGCTATGCACCTGGGAGCTATTTTTATTTATTTTTTTTATTTCTAGAAGTGCCCCCTAGGGTGCCCGGTTGGTGTCCTGGCATGTGAGGGGGGCCAGTGCACTACAAATGCTGGCTCCTCCCATGACCAAATGCCTTGGATTTGGCCGGGTTTGAGATGGCCAGGCCTGGTTTCCATTATGGCTGAAAAACGAAGCCGGCCATCTCCTCTAAACCCGGCGATCGATTTAGCTGGCCCCAACCGTATTTCAAAAATATGGTTGGCTCTGCCCCCTTGCGGAGCCGGCCCCAAAGATGGCCGGCCATCTATTTGGCCGGCGCCGTTCGATTATGCCCCTCTATGTGCCTTTGTAAAAGGACCCCTAGTGCCCATTAGTGCATTAATGCATTAGTGCACTAGTGCCCACCTCAGCTTATTAAAAGGGGCCTGTAAGATACGTGGAGGGGCATTTCTGATATGACATCCAAATCTCATTTTGGACGTTTTTCACAAAACATCCAAAAATCCTGTAGCGAACATGGCCATTTTTTAACCTGAAAAAGTCGATTTTTTTCCCCAAAAATGGCCATTTGCCAGATGGTGTTGTGCTCAGTGTGTCTATCTTTTAGGACCATTATTGGAAAAAAAAAGTTGAAGTGAAAAACACACAAAATTTTAATTTTTGTTACATTTGTACCCTGCGCTTTCCCACTTGTAGCAGGTTCAATGCGGCTTACATATTATATACAGGTACTTATTTGTACCTGGGGCAATGGAGGGTTAAGTGACTTGCCCAGAGTCACAAGGAGCTGCCTGTGCCTGCAGTGGGAATTGAACCCAGTTCCCCAGGACCAAAGTCCACCACACTAACCACTAGGCCACTCCTCCACTCTGTAGGAGGAGTCAGAATTCTTAGCAGAGCAGTGGGGCATCCCAGGGAGCACTGCAGTAGAATGTTCCGGGTACACATCTCACTGTTACCCCATATATTGTATGGTGAGCCCTCCAAAACCCACCAAAAAACTACTGTACCCAACTGTACACCACTACAATAGCCCTTATAGCTGCAGGTGTCAACTACATATGGGTACAGTGGGTTTGTGGTGGGTTTTGGAGAGCTTGCTGTTTCTTCCACAAATGTAACAGTTAGGGGGGTTATGGGCCTGGGTCCGCCTGTCTGAAGTGCACTGCAGTACCCACTAAAACTGCTCCAGGGACCTGCATGCGCTGTCATGGACCTGAGTATGACATCTGAGGCTGGCACGACATATTTTTAAAAATGTTTTTTGAAGGTGGGAGGGGGTTAGTGACCACTGGGGGAGTAACGGGAGGTCATCCCCAATTCCCTCTGGTGGTCATCTGGCCATTTTGGGCACCTTTTTATGCCTTATTTGGAGGAGTAGCCCAGTGGTTATTGCGATGGACTTTGATCCCGGGGAACTGAGTTCAATTTCCACTGCAGCTCCTTGTGACTCTGGGCAAGTCACTTAACCCTCCATTGCCCCTGGTACAAAATAAGTACCTGAATATATGTAAACCGCTTTGAATGTAGTTGCAAAAACCTCAGAAAGGCGGTATATCGAGTCCCATTTCCCTTATTTGTAATAAAAACAAGTCCGGGTGAAAACGTCCAAGTGTTTGTCAGGGACGTCCTTGTTTTTTTTCGATTATGGGTCAAAGACGTCCAAGTGTTAGGCACGCACAAGTCCCACCTTCGCTACGCCTCCGATACGCCCCTTGAACTTTGGCCATCCTTGCGATGGACTGCAATTGGAGACGTCCTAAATCGGGTTTCAATTATACCGATTTGGACGTCCCTGGGAGAAGGACGTCCATCGTCCAATTTATGTCGAAAGATGGACGTCCTTCTCTTTCGAAAATGAGTCCATTAGTCATTATTAAAACAGGTCTAGCCCAAACCATCTAGGTTATAGCCCTGGACATTTTAACTTTGTTGCATTATAGCAGCAAAACCATTCAAGTTTTAGGAACTCCCAAATCCCGTCTCCAGCATACCAGTGGCGTAGCCAGACCTGACATTTTGGCTGGGCCCAGAGCTAATATGGGTGGGCACTATATATATATATATAGGCATGAGTAGAGTGCCCTACTAGCATTTTTCCTCTCTCTCCCTCCTTTTATCCAGCATTTCTCCTGCTTCTCTCTCCATCTGACCAACCAGGGTCTCACCCTTGCTCCCCTTCCTTCTCCCCAACAGCTTTGTCTCTCCCCTGCCCTTTTCCATGTCCCCTCTTTCTCCCACCATCTTTCTCTCTGTACCCCTCTTCTATCCAGCATCCCAACTCTTCTTTCTTTCCATCCAGCTTCTCCCCTCTCACCTCCATCCAGCATGTCCCTTTCTCTCTCTCCCTTCCACCAACATCTTCCCTCGCTCTCCACCTTCTGTCCAGTGTCTCCCTCCTTTCATCCATCTCCTCTCTCTTCCTCCTTTCATCCAGTGTCTCCCCTTTTTCTGTCCCCATCCAACATCTTTGATCTCTCTCCCCACCCCTCCACCATGCAACATACACCCTGACACACTTTCTTCCTCCTCCCCTTCCAAACAAAATATTTTTTCTATGCTCCTCCACCCCAGCCTACAGAAAAATAATGCCATGTGCTTGAGAGATCCATGAATACTGCTGTAGATTAACACACCCAGCCCAATGTGGATAAAAAGAAGCTTTACCTTAGTTCCCCAGGCACCCAAACGGCTGCTGAGCTCACCAGGGAGGTCAACTGCATCCCTTCGACACGCTGCCACTGTGAGCAGCCGCCCTCAACAAAAGAAGAAAGTGAAGCGCAGGGCTGCCGCCGCAGCAGCCTTCAGGCATGCGCTGTTGGTCTGCCGGTCCTCAGCCCTCGGAACAGGAAATTGACGTCAGCGGGGGCAGAGAATGGCAGAGCCGACAGCGCATGCCTGAAGGCTGCTGCGGCCCCGCGCTTCATTTTCTTCTTTTGCCGAGGCTGCTCACAGAGACGCAGCGGCGGCGGTAGCGGCAGAGCGGAGGATCATCGCAGACTTGGCAGGTGGGCGGGCGGGCCTGAGCCAAGATTGGGTGGGCCTGGGCCCACCCAGGCCCACCCGTAGCTACGCCCCTGCAGCATACCCCAGACATGCTTCCTTGTGACTTGGATGCACTGCAAATGAACTGCATAGAAAAATGTCTAAAAAATGTTTTTTGAAAATAGCAATTTGGACATTTTCGCAAGAAAAACATCCATCTGCCACTTCCAGGGCTGGCATTAGGGGGTAGCAAACAGGGCAACTGCCCTGGGCCTTCATACCATAGGGGGGCCCCAAACTTGCCTCAAGCTAAAGGAGGCATAGGTTGAAGGCCATCTTTTGGGTCCACTTCCTGGTTTCTGCCCTGGTCAGCTGAATGTCTACTACTACTACTACTACTACTTATCATTTCTATAGCGCTACTAGACGTACGCAGCGCTGTACACTTGAACATGAAGAGACAGTCCCTACTCGACAGAGCTTACAATCTAACACCAGCCATGGCCATTTCGTGCTGTGTTTTGGACATTTTTCTGTTTCAAAAATGAGCCCCATAGAGCCCTATGTACCTTTATAAAATAATGCCTTAGTAAGTGCCTGCTTGCCCTGTTATAAAAATTACTCTCTTGAAGTGCTTACCTATGTGCACATACCTTGCTATAATGAATTAAAGACTGGAAATGAGAAAATAGTTAATTTAGTAGAGAGCGAGGATACTCAACTCCAGGCCTTGAGGACACAAAGCACCTCTGGTTTCCAGCAGGGGTGGACTGACCATTTGGGCAACCGGGCAGTGCCCGAGGACCCGGAGGCTCTGCCCGGATGCTCGCCACACCCTACAGCCCTCCCCGGTCCTACCTTTATAGGTGCGCTGCTGGGGATCTAGTGGCCTCTACCGGGGGGGGGGGGGGGGGACACACACACACACACACATGTTCTTTCCTGCCCATTGTACTGCGGCTATTCCCCAAGCTCGGCACCACTGTATTTTAAAAATGGCAGCTGAGACTTCCTATGGAAGTCTCACGAGACTGTCGAGATCCGCAAGACTACCGCGGGAAGTATCAGCCACCATTTTGAAAACGCAGTGGCATCGGCAGGCAGGGGAATAGTGGTAGCACAGCGGGCAGGAAAGAACATGCTTCACCCCTCCCCCCCCCCCCCCCCCGCATAGACCACTAGACCACCAGGGCCCTTCAGGTAGGACCAGGGCAGTGGGGGCATTGGCTGCGGTGGTAGGGGGCCTCAGTGAGGCGATAGGGGGGGTGTCGGGCAGCGGCCGGGTGGGGAACCCAAACCACCCTCAGTGCCTGGGGGCCCAGACCACTCTCAGTCTGCCCCTGGTTTCCAGGATAAATGAGCTCTGCAGAGATTAGTCTAATTCTTAAAGCAAATACAGTCAGCTACATCCACTGAATATCCATTATAAATACTCTGAAAACCAAAACTACCCTAAGACTTTGTTCTGTTTACACAATTCCAGTTGCAAATAAGTTTACATAAATGTTTAATTCTAGAGTAGGTCTGAGAGGATTGTTCACTGTGCTTAAGAAAAAAAACAATTAAAAACTGAAGCTTAGAAAATTAGGAAAGCTTTTACATGTCCCGCACTAATGCAGGGGAGATAGAAAACATTAATAATGAAAAGGTCTATTACATCTCAGGTTCTCATAGCTACATAATAGACTTTAGATTAAATATTTTCAAGGTGAAACAAACAGCAGCTAAGCGAATGAATTCCATCATATTTCATCTTTATACCATACAAACATCCATGAAATAAAGCTTAATGGGCAAGGCCAGGGCTGTTTGTGTGTATGCTGAAAATAGCATATCATGAATAGGGTGTGGGGGGGGGGGGGAGCAGGGAGTTATCATCATGGGCTTATTTTTATTGTTAACCTGAGTTATTAGTAACTAGGGGGCCCTTTTATTAAGCTGCACTAGTAAACGGTCTTAGCACGCTCCAACGCAGGACTTTCCCACCTGCTAAGCTCATTTCTTGCATAGCCATAAAATAGGCATTTCTCTACTTGTTGAATTTCTGGCCATGTGCTAATGGTGGAATTAGCACACAGCCATTAAAAAAAAAAAAAAATTACCCGGAAGCACTTACTACTTCCTGTTTAGGAGATGCTAAGGGCTTCTGCACTACGGACAGGGTAACCAGTTACTACACCAGTAATAATGTAAGCTTCCATGCCTATTCTTCGCCCCTGATACACTCCCTCCCCCCCAAATAAAAAAAAATATATACAACCCTCTATAGAATCACGCTTAATGTCGATCTTTTCCAAAGCCCATTTTTGAGCGCAATTTATAGAATCTGGCCTTTTATCTCTGAAGCAGATGATGTCTAAAACCTTGTAGACCAGTGAAATCTGTACCAGGTGTTTAACTTTCTGTCCCTCATCTGACCCTGTTCCTGGCCAGGCTTTCATTTTAGGCTCTTAAATTTAGGCACTTTGTGAAAAATAGATTCCTAAACTTAGGAATTGAGCCCTGATCATTTTCCAAGGGGTTTAATGTAGACACCTAACTCCCCAAAATTATGCATTTTAAACATTCACAGCACTGTGGGTAAGTTATGTCCGGATATTCTGCACCAATATCTGAGTATCAATTGGTGCTGAATATCCAAATATAACGGGCAGAGCCGGGAAGTAGCAGGATAACTGTGATATTCAGCAATGGTATTGTCACAGTTCAGGGAAGGTGAGCCCTTGGGCCGCAGTTGGGTTAGTGCTGCCCAGTCAACCAGAGGGCTAGCCAGGCCCCGAATGACGGCAAGCAAGTCACCCGGGCAAGGCCCAGGCCCAACAGGAACTGGAGAATAGGTAACAAGGTAGGCAAGGCTGGGCTGGAGACAAGGTAGGCAAGGGTGGACTAGAGACGAGGCAGGCAAAGCTGGACTGGAGATGAGGCAGGCAAGGCTGCAGCTGGAGGAAGGGCAGTCACGGCTGGATCTGGAGGCAGGGCAGGCAAGGCAACAAGGTAAGGCTGGCATGAAGTGAGACTAGACAGACTCAAGGCAAAGACACAATGCAAAAGCAATGAGAGGAAAGATCCTATTGCCCTAAATGGGCTGGGAGAGCTGACGCCAAACCCATTCTTCTGCCATGGCCTCATGCCCGTGCGCCTAAGGACACGGCCAGCCATTGATGCAGGAAGCCAGAGAGAGACAACTTCCCAGAGAAACAAGGCTCCCAGGTGAGCTGGTGTGCAGAGCATGACCCAGGGTCGCGACAGGTATCCAAGTGACCATCCAGAGCTTTTGCTGTACTAAGTTACCCAGATACTGGCGCTAATACCATTGATCTCCAGGTTAACTCCTGGCTCCTTGAAGGTTCTGCTTCCAATCACCCCATGCTATCTGGATAGCATCAGAGTGGTCAGTAGAGATTTTCAGCATCATTATCTGGCCAGTGGCAATTATCCAGGCGCCAGTGCCTGCTACCTAATAAGTGTCGCTTAATCTTGGCCATCAGAATTTCGACAGGTAAGCTTTAGTCAATTGATTTCAATAGCAATGTCACTGAAGTAACTTTCTTTTATTTTTGTACCATCACATGGGCTCAATTCACTTCATAGAAATGTATAGCTGTGGAAACTCGATAAAAAGAGAGAGAGAAAATGAAAAATACCTTAGTGGAACCTGAAAGATCGCTACACGTGTTGTGAACTCATCTGTTCTTTCAGGTGGATAAAAGAAATTGCTTTTCTTTTTTCCTTTTACATTTCTCCCAGGGACCTTGAAAGAGCAGTCTGATAGTTGGTATTTCTTCTTAGTATTTGCCTGAATGTAAGGGATAAAAATGGTACTACAGTTTGTTCCTTACCTCAAATATTAAAGCTCAAGGGTTCTTTATAATAAAAAAAAAGAAGAAGAAAGAAAATAATTTCTAATGCGGAGGGCGCTCAGATTCAGCTTTCTACACATAAGGACATAAGAATAGCCATACTGGGTCAGACTAATGGTCCATCTAGTCCAGTATCCTGCTGCCAACAGTGGCCAATCCAGGTCACAAGTACGTGGCAGAAACCCAATTAGTAGCAACTTTCCATGCTATCAATCACAGGGCAAGCAGTGACTTCCCCCATATCTTTTCCTCCAGAAACAAACCTAGGGTTCAAATCTCTCTGCTGCTTCTTATGACTTTGTACGTCACTTAACCCATTAACCCATCATTGCCTTAGGTACAAAATTAGATTGTAAGACCTCTGGAGACAGGGAAATACCTAATGCACCTGAATGTAACTCATCTTGACTACTAAAAAGACTTGGGTTAAATCTAAATAAATAAAATAAGCCTGCCTTCATTCATAGGCTGTCAGCTCAAGGTCAAACATAAAGCAGCATGGCTTAAATATCAAAAGGAGATCTGTTTTCATAAGAGACAAATTAAAAAGGTTCCTGGGCAATCTCTGATAAGGTACAAAAGTAATTTTGCAGGCTGAGGAAATACACTCATACACAGGCAACGAGGGTATAATCTGGAGAGATGCTTCTTCCTGTTGTGGGCCTCCCTGAATTTCTCCAACTCTGGGTTTTTGCCTCCCCTTGCTGGACCCTGCTCTCTTGGCTGAATTCCACAGCCATGGCTCTGTTAAGGTGGCCCAGTGGGGGAATCTGTTTAAGGAGGACTGGAATTCTCTCATATACTCCCTTAATCTTGATATATGTCAGTCACATACAAGATTTGAATCTGACCTTTAGTATGCAGTAAAGCATGAGAAAATTAGCATCAATATGCATATCATGGTTAGGTAAGGTTCAGTGCATCTCCTAGCAATGTATGAAAGAATGAAAGCGTCCAGGAGCCAGATTCCTTTTACAGTACTTTTTGTTCAC
Source organism: Microcaecilia unicolor (assembly GCF_901765095.1). NCBI lineage: Eukaryota > Metazoa > Chordata > Amphibia > Gymnophiona > Siphonopidae > Microcaecilia > Microcaecilia unicolor. The sequence goes on from NC_044034.1 coordinate 34,879,555, forward strand.
TGCTGAGAAAAGGGAATCAAAGAACTGTGAGTCAAAAATGAAAGTCTGCTATGGATACAGAGCATAGCACAAGAAAGGAAGCTCAGCCTGGTACTGCCATTGGCACAATGACTCAGTACAATGCTTGCCCATGCTTGTAGCAGGCTTGTTCAACAGACAACTCAAATTAGGATAAGATACAGTCACTCATTTTCAAACATATATAACAAAAAAATCCATGCTAAACTTTTAAACCTTATTTGATATATTATGGCCCTCATTTTACAAATGCGCAAACCAATAGGGAGATAATATCAAAAAACAGTTTATTCAGAATATTCATATCAAGGACCCGACATGGTCCGTGTTTTGGCGCCAAAGCGCCTGCCTCACGGGTCACAAACAACTTTCTCTGAGAAGAAGCTGATTGGCTTGAATAATTCCTTTATGTATGCACGTGGTTATAAAACCAAGTTAATCCACACATGGTGTTTGCTGATCGGTTGGCTGGTCTTTTGTTCTCTCTGTGGATTAACTTGTTTTTATAACCACGTGCATACAGAAAGGAATTATTCAAGCCAATCAGCTTCTTCTCAGAGAAAGTTGTTTCCAAAACCTCCACAAGGTATCTCTTGAAAGTTTCCAATGGTGAGACTGTGCTCAGTGTAGGAAAATTCAATATACATAACAGGGGCGTAGCCACGGGCGGGCCCGGGCCCACCCAATTTCGGGTCAGGCCCCCCCAGCAGCAAAGTTCCTGACGGCGATTCCAGTCGCAGGCTCCGCTCGCAGTCGCAGCGATTCCCACACGCTGCCTGCCAGTGCTGGCTGCCGCTCAATCTCCTTGCGCTACTAAGCGCTAACCCGACTTCCGGGTTAGCGCTTAGTAGCGCAAGGAGATTGTTGAGCGGCAGCCGGCAGGCAGCATGTGTGAATCGCTGCGACTGCGAGCGGAGCCTGCGAGTAGAATCGCCGTCAGGAACACTGCTGCTGGGCGGGCCTGCAAGGAGGGTGAGATGCTGCAGCTGCACGGGGGGGGGGGGGGGGGGGGGGGGGGGGGAGGGATGATGGGGGAAAGATGTCGCATGGGGGAGGGAAGACGGGGGACACAGCAGCTGCACAGGGGGAAGGGAAGATGGAAAGAAAGGTGCTGCACAGGGGGAAGGGAAGATGGAAAGATGAGGCTTGGTTGGTGGGTGAGGGAGATGCACGGGGAAAAAGGGAGAGATGCAGCAAAGGGGTGGAGGGGTGAGGAAGGGAGAAGTCTTGGCTGTGTATGAGGTGGATGGGAGGGACACATGCTGCATACAGAGGGGATAGGTGGGGAGGGGGAGAAATGGTAGGCATAGGGGTGGAGAGGAGGGAGAAATGGTGGGTATAGTGGTGGAGGGAGGGCGGAGCAGAGAAAATTTTGTGCCCCCCAACTTTGGGCTCAGGCCCACCCAAAACTGGCTGTCTGGCTACGCCACTGATACATAAATTAAGATGTCTCACTTGATTTTCCAGATTCTCTATTCTTCTATGTAATTTTTTTTTTTTTTTTTGTTACATTTGTACTCTGTGCTTTCCCACTCATGGCAGGCTCAATGCAGCTTACATGGGGCAATGGAGGGTTAACTGACTTGCCCAGAGTCACACCAATGTGGCCGCGCAGGCTTCTGCTTCTGTGAGTCTGACGTCCTGCACGTACGTGCAGGACGTCAGACTCACAGAAACAGAAGCCTGCGCAGCCTTCTACATGGAATGTTGCTAGTGGAATAGCAACATTCCATGTAGAATCTCCAATAGTAGCAACATTCCATGTAGAACCTCCAATAGTAGCAACATTCCATGTAGAATCTCCAATAGTATCTATTTTATTTTTGTTACATTTGTACCCCGCGCTTTCCCACTCATGGCAGGCTCAATGCGGCTTACATGGGGCAATGGAGGGTTAAGTGACTTGCCCAGAGTCACGAGGAGCTGCCTGTGCCTGAAGTGGGAATCAAACTCAGTTCCTCAGTTCCCCAGGACCAAAGCCCACCACCCTAACCACTAGGCCACTCCTCCACTCCTCCGCTTTTTATCTTTAATTATGGCAGCTTGCTCTTCTTTGATCTCCCCAGTCTCTGCCTTCATTGAACTAACTTGTTCTTGGAACTCTTTTACATTTCCTTTATCAGCTTGAGCCAACGTTTGAACAGACTGAACCAAAGACAAAAGGTTCTAGAGAGCATTTCTGTATGGAAACTTCTAATTGGGCCAGAGCCTCTCCCAGTCTCTAGCGTAAACACCTTAGAAGACAATGGAACAGAGGATTTCTTATCTGGAGCAGTGGCGTAGCCAGAAGGCAATTTTTGGGTGGGCCAACAGGTTGGGTGGATGGGCACTAGAGAAACACCTGCCACCTGATATGCCCTGCCCACGCCCCTACTCCTACCGCACACCTACCCCACTCCCAATAACTTCAATGGGAGTAGCAGTGCTGGCCTCATTGGGGAGCTAGGGGAAATATAAGAGGGTGCACTCTTCATCCTCCACTGAGCCACGGTCCACCAACACACATAGGCTTCCCTTAAATACGCCCTAAATATTACAGTGGGGCCCTAAAATATCAATACATGATCTATCAAGAAAACTGAAGAAGCCAAAGTACTATAGAATACTGCATAGAAAATTGATGCTCACAGAATACTTTGGTCACACACACAGAACACAAATAGAGAATAAGTGACCACAAACCATAAACAAATTAAATCAAAAGCCCAGGAGGCCAGACCTTGCATTTAGCACAGCACAGAGAACTACAAAGAGATGCATTTTCTTTCTCCTATATTGTGCAAAATCACATGCAAGAGACAGTGTTAGGGGAGGTACAACTAGGGCAACTGCGTTTGCCCCCCTAGCCAGAGAGAACCCCAGGCCAGCTGGAAGCTGAAGAAGGTGCTGCCTGTTAGTAAGCTTTTGTGTCTACTACTACTACTACTACTACTACTACTTAGCATGTCTCCTCCCAAATTTCTGCCTTGGGCCCCAGCCATATCTAGCAGGATGTATATTTTTGAAATCTGACATATTCTAGTCACAAAATAGAAAAATAAAATTATTTTTTCTACCTTTTGTTGTCTGCTCATTTTATTTTTCAAGTCATGTTGGTCCCAGGCTCTGGTTTCTACATCCTTCTCTTAACTCACTCACCAAGGTCTCATGTCCATTTGATAGTTCCACTCTCTCTCTCCGTGTCCACTATCCATCTTCTTCCATCTCTGTACCTCTATCTTCCTCCATGTTTAGTATCTCCCTTTCTCTGTGTCCCTATATTTCTCTGTCCAGCTTCCCCTCTCTCTTCATCCCCAGTGCCAATATATCTCTACCTTCTCTGACCCTACCCCAGCCAGCTTCTCTCCCTCTCACTCCCTCCCCTTTCCAGCATCTGGTTTGGTTGCTTGATTCCCTGTCTGCCCACCCACCCCACCCTCCCTTCCTCCCTCACACTGTAGGTTTAGTATTTGTTCCCTTTTCCTTCATCTTCTTGGTCTAGTATCTCTATTTCCCTTCCCTCCCTCCTTGTGCTGTACCAGAAGTTCTCTCCCTTCCCTGTTCTCCTCCCCCTCTTCCTCCCACATCCAGCAGCTCTCTCCCTTCCCTCCAGCCCCCTCTTCCTCCCACATCCAGCAGCTCTCTCCCTTCCATCCAGATCCCCTCCTCCTCTTCCTCCAGCAGTTCTCTCCCTTCCATCCAGTCCCCTCCTCCTCTTCCTCCTATGTCCAGCAGCTCTCTCCCTTCCCTCCAGCAGGGCCGGTCCTAGGGTTTCTGGCGCCCCCCTGCAGGCTATGAGTTGGCGTGCACGGCACCCCCCCCCCCCCACATCTCCTTTCTCTCTTCTCCCACCCTGCCCCTGTCCAGCGATTCTCCTTCGTCCCCATCTCCCTCCCATTTATGGCCATCTGCCCCCTTTTTCTTCCCTGCGTGGTTTAAGTCTTTTTTAATTTACCTCTGTCCCAGCAACCGCGTCATTTGAAAGCCCTGCCCCGTCTCTAGCCTTCCCTCCCTCAAAGTCCCACCCTTGAGGAAATGACGTCAGAAGGCGGGACTCTGCGGAACGAACTCACGAAGGGAGGGAAGGCTAGAGATGGGGCAGGGCTTTCAAATGGCGCAGCTGCTGGGACGGAGGTAAATTAAAAAGATTTAAAGCTCCAAGGGGGGTGCGGTATGTGCCGCAGCGGCGCCCTTGAAGGCAGGCGCCCCCCTGCGGTGCTTACCCCGCTTACTGGGTTTGACCAGCCCTGCCCTCCAGTCCCTTCTTCCTCTTCCTCCCTTGTCCAGCAGCTCTCTCCCTTCTCTCCAGCCCCTTCCTCCTCTCCCTCCCCTGGCCAGAAGATTCCATCCAGATCCCCTTCTCCTTTTCCTCCCAACTCCAACAACTCTCTCCCTTCCATTCAGTCCCCTCCTCCTCTTCCTCCCATATCCAGCAGCTCTCTCCCTTCCCTCCAATCTCCTTCCTCCCACAAGTCCAGCAGCACTAATCCCCCCCCCCCAAGTCCATCACTTCTGCCTTCCTCCAATTCATCCTGCCCCAATCTAACACCCTCGCTGCCTTTTCTCCCGCGGCTCCGGGTCTGGCTGTCCGGGAGCGTTGCCTGCCTCAAATTCTGCTCCTCCCCGCTGCTGCCTCGGTCCCTGCAGCATTCTTTTTTTGGCCCGTTGCTGGCAGTGCTGCGATTCACATAGGCAGCTCCGCTCCCCTTGGCCGTGTCCATCCGGCCCTCTCTGATGCACTTTCTGTTTACGTAGGGCCAGATGGACGCCTCTAAGTAACCCTAAATTGCTTCAGGTACTAACTTAGATTGCAGTGGGACAATATTCAGCCAGTGATATGAAGCTCGGTTAAAGCCTGCTGCTGGCGCTGAACCCGGAAATTCAATGCCACGCTGTATCCGGCAACCATCGAGTTTCCAATTTCAATTTTGGCTGCCAGAACTTAACTGGTTAAGCCAATAGTCAGCAATAACTGGTTAAGTTCCTTGCGGTTAAAGATAGGACTACTTTTTATGCAGTCCTATTTAACCGTTACAGTGACGATCCCAGGTCGGCTGCCACCCGGGGCGGATCGCCGATGCGCACCCCCCCCCCCCCCCCCCCAGTGCAATCAACCACACCCTCTGGCAGTGAGCTCCAGAGCTTATCTATTCTTTAAGTGAAAAAAATATTTCCTCCTATTTGTTTTAAAAGTATTTCCACATAATTTCATTGAGTGTCCCCTGGTCTTTGTAGTTTTTGAAAGTGAAAAATCGATTCACTTTTACCCATTCTGCACTCTGGATTTCATATCCTCCCTCAGCCATCTCTTTTCTAAGCTCCTCTAGTGTACCTAGGGTGGGGCGGTGGGGGCGGTCCGCCCGGGTGCCAACAGTGAGGGGGTACGCAGGCTGTTGCCTTTGCCAGTCCCATGCCCCATAACAGAAAGTTGATGTCTGCATACCTGTTCCGCACACCCCTAGCTTGGAGGAGGGGTGTGTGCTGCCTGTGGTGGGGTATGCTCCACCCCACCCCGGGTGCCATATAAGGTAGGTACGCTGCTGCCAAGATCTTTAGCTTTTCCTCATATGGGAGGAGTTCTATCCTCTTTATTATTTTGGTTGCTCTTCTTTGAATGCTAACCAGCTATATCGCGCAATATAACCAGTTAGACGCTAGGTGCTAATTGAGATTATTCAGTGGAGATAACCAGTTATCTCCTGCTGAACATTCACGATTAGCTGGTTAAACGCTATTTAAGCAGTCAGCGGGTGTTGATGACCAGTTAAATAGCGATGAATATCAGGGTATAAGTCCTTCAGGGACAGGGAAACACCTACTCTATGTGAATGTTACTCACTTTGACCTACTACTAAAAAGGCATGAACTAAAAGCAAATAAATAAAATATGCAAATTTCATCTATGGTTTGATTCTGGAGCTTTTTTTTTTTGTTTGCCATTTGTAGAATAAATTCCCATGAAGCATCTAAAACCTTTTACACACCCACACATACTTATACAAGCTGGATCACTGTAATTCAGTTTACACTAGTTTGAAGATGACCTCTTTCAAACAATTACAACTTGTCCAAACACTGCAGTAAAAAGTTTGACCAAAGATAGAAATATCATCACGTTACTCCCTTCTCTTCTCATTCCACTGGCTTACTGGGAAGAATCCAGTTTAAGATTCTTCCCATAACCCAGCATACAGGTACTTGTGACCTGGATTGGCCACTGTTGGAAACGGGATACTGGGCTACATGGACCACTGGTCTGACCCAGTATGGCTATTCTTATGTTCTAGGATTCTTCTTTAGTTATTTAGACTCCTTTCCTCTTTTACTCTTTCCCAAATCATCAGGTCTTTCTTCTCAGGTTAACTTGTTTACCATTCCTCATCCTCCCCGTCTCATCTGCCTGCAACCTCGGAGTTATTTTCGACTCCTCCCTCTCCTTCTCTGCGCATATTCAGCAGACAGCCAAGACCTGTCGCTTCTATCTCTACAACATCAGCAAAATTCGCCCTTTCCTCTCTGAGCACACCACCCGAACTCTCATCCACTCTCTCATTACCTCTCGCCTTGACTACTGCAACCTACTCCTCACTGGCCTCCCACTTAGCCATCTATCCCCCTTCAGTCCGTTCAGAACTCTGCTGCGCGTCTTATCTTCCGCCTGGACCGATATACTCATATCACCCCTCTCTTCAAGTCACTTCACTGGCTTCCGATCAGGTACCGCATACAGTTCAAGCTTCTCCTACTAAGCTACAAATGCACTCAATCTGCAGCCCCTCATTACTTCTCTACCCTCATCTCCCCTTACGCCCCTACCCGAAACCTCTGCTCACAGGACAAATCCCTCCTATCAGTACCCTTCTCCACCACCGCCAACTCCAGGCTTCGCCCTTTCTGCCTCACCTCACTCTATGCCTGGAATAAACTCCCTGAGCCCATACTCCAAGCCCCCTCCCTGCCCATCTTCAAATCCTTGCTCAATGCCCACCTCTTCAATGTTGCTTTTGGCACCTAACAATTATACCTCTATTCAGGAAATCTAGACTGCCCCAATTTGATTGACTGCATATTTTGTCCTTTAGATTGTAAGCTCCTTTGAGCAGGGACTGTCCTTCTTTGTTAAATTGTATAGCGCTGTGCAACCCTAGTAGCGCTTTAGAAATGTTAAGTAGTAGTAGTAGTAGCATTCCTTCACCTATATTCATTTGAAGGCCACACGTAGATCATCCTGTATTTATCCACTTTCTTTTGGACCAGTTCATCTGATACCCTTACTTTGGAATCTTCTTACTGTATTTGAAGCTCAGTGTTGGTCGGATTACTTGGTATTTCTCACGGACTTTTTCCTTTGAAATTGTTTCAGTATTAGATTGGCCAGCCAGTCACCCTTGTGGGTGTTGTCATCTTTGTTTTCTTCAGCCTGGGGGTTATCATTTTTTCAGCAATTCCTTTCTTTCTAACCATGGTCTGCTATTCTCTTGTCAGGTTATGTGTTCTCTCTTCTGAGGGGTGCAAGAATGTAATTTTATTTATACTATTTGATTTATGTCTCGTCTGTCTGATATCGTTGCTGAAACGTAATTGTATTAGTTTTGCATTGTTCACTGCCTTGATGTCCTCAATTGAAGGGCAGTTAATCAAATCCATTATACAGTAAACAAATTAATCTCAGGCTGCCAAAAAGTTAGTCCCGACTACACTAATGTCTCAAAGTTCTTTTCCCAGTGAAACTTCTTAATGAGAAGGAAAAACAAGAAGTGGGAGGCAAATAAGAAAAAGTAGGAGAGGAAGAAAAGAACTAATGTAATCCTCTATGGGCTGGAGCATGCACTCAATATTATTAATATGGAAGATCAATTTATTAACCAGGCATTTAGGTCATTTCCATTTGTAAGGCCTCTGTGAGATCTAAACTAGAGTGCTATCTACCAGGTAGAAGTATCTTTGCCACAGCACCCATTGGGAGACTGCAGCAGTGGTTGTTTCCGAGATCCATAGAGACCCCTTGTGACTGTATAAGCCATTTTATAAGGGACATGAGAATGTATAGCAGCATTTCAGATACGTATAAAAAGTGGATGCACAGAAACTTTAGGAGTAATTAACATAAGAACGTAAGAATAGCCATACTGGGTCAGACCGATGGTCCATCCTCCCCGAAAATGAAGCTAGTGTTTATGTTTATAGACATAGGAACTGAATGGGCTTCCTTTTATTTGCCACTTGGGAATCACGAGCGTGGCTTTGTAAAAGAAGCCCTTAAACAACTTACTCATTTAAAGTTTAGGACCACATATTCAGTGCTCCTGCCTATAAGGATAGGGCTGCTGAATATTGGACGTATAAATAAATTAATAAGTCATTCACTTATCTTGTATACGACAGCTGGGTGGCTCAATATGGCCCTCAATCTTAACTTTACATAGTAGACTGAAGAATTACAGTACTTTGGGGTCATGAAAAAAAGTATATGAGATTTATACTCCAGTATATTTACAGAAGTAGTCCAATGTCAGGTTGATGACCTCTGCAGTAAACGATCATTAGCGAGGTTGTGTTAAATGTTAGTTCACTCACATATAGACTAAACATAAATAGAACTTGACACACAATTACTGTAGGCACAAAAGAATAGAAGCTTAGAACAAGATTAAAACACTCACAGTTTGGGAAAGCTTAGACCAAGTCTATTAATCCAGGTCAGATTAATAGTTAATCTTCCTCTTGACAAACAGGCAATATTTGTAAACAAGATTTACCAGATACAGTTTAAGACTTAACATATCAATATTCCAACTTGACATCAGGGTTCTCCCATCTGCATTGAGCTGTTTGGTCTGCTAGCCATCTAAATACTGGGAATGCCTTAATGACATCCCAGCACACCTTTTAAATCCCCCCGAGTACCAAATCAGATCTTTAGGGGTGGGGCCATAACCAGGCTATCAGCTACCTGTTGCCTATTAAGCACAAATCACTAGCTCTGAACCAAGCAAATCCCAGTTAAGGCATTGTTTTTCACCTAACAACCTGAAAGGTTGACAGATCATGCTACTTCTCTTTCGACATACTCCTTTGGCATTGCAATAGGTAACCGAATGGTACAAGAATTTATTTCAAAGGAACTGAATTGGTGTATACAAACTCCATCCCCCGGTGGTAGCAGTGCTATTTTTGAAGAGGCGTCCACTGGGGCAGGAGCAAGTGCTGATCACTGCTGCCCCCACTGCCCCTTCAGACTCCTTGGGGGGGTGAGCTGGGTCTCTGTGGAAGGAGGGCTGGGACCAGGCCACCCCTCAAATTCATTCGATTAACGGGCGGTGTTTCTGCAAAAGGGGGAAGGCTTTAGAATTCTATGTTCTATGTTGGGGTGGGGGATTACTAACTACCAGGGATTCATGTCCACCCCTTTCAATCTGCCCACCGCTGTTGCATGAAACACCCTTTTTATTCTTTCACATTTCTCACATTGCCACATCCAGCCACACACATGAAATACTGCACAATATTTAGCGATGGGAATGTAAATGAGCCAAGATCCGATTTGCATCTCACAGCTAAATTTCTCAAAAACGTGTACTAACCTGCTACCATTTTTGCTGGTTAGCACACGAAATCTACAACGATCTTACTGACCACAATTACTAGTGAGACAAGCCTGGCTACAAGAGTGCCTAAATTTCCATTACGACTTTTATTACGCAATTTGATGCTTTCCAGACACTCAGCTGCTAATTGATTCTACCATCACAGCATGTCAAACAACCCCGTCTTCACAATGTCCGTGTTAATGCTGTAACTATTTACATTTCATATTAACCTCTTTGCCATATATTCTACCAGTATGAACATCCACTTTTTGAATCAAGGAAGTATGGAACTATGAACGATTGCATACATTATTAGATTGCTTGTTTATTTATTTATTTGGATTTTGCTCACACCTTTTTCAGTAGTAGCTCAAGGTGAGTGGCAGGAGTACGGATATATACCTCAAGTAGGAGGAGAAGCAAGGAGAGGCGACTCGAGGAGTAAAACTGGATGATAAAGGAACAACAGATAAGGAAAAAGAAGTTACGACTACGTTGGAAAAGTTGTGAATTGGACTGACTGTTCTTTTCAATGTTAAAGAACTAAGATAAGAGGATGTATAGTCAGATGTATTAACCTCTGACAAACGCAACAACAAAATTCATGTAGCTGAAGAAAATGCAAGTTCCTCATATATAAAAGGGAACGCAACAATAATGTAAAGAGGTTGCTATGAACAAATGTGTTATAATCTGATCAGTCTATTTCTGATGATGATGTAAATTGAAGTTATACGAGTTATTGCGGAAGAGCATAAAAGCTAGACAACGGAATACAACGTGGTTAGGTATGAAAGAGAGTGAATGTTGAATGAAAGAGGTAAAGTTTGGATTATAGAATTTTATAGAATGTTACCAAAGTATAAAACATTATTTTAAAGTAATTGTTTAATAAAGGATGTTGAAATCATATATATTGACAATAGTGATTATGTGATTAATATATGCATATTTATTAGGGAGATCCTGAAAACCTGACTGGCTTGTGGCCCTTGAGGACTGATGTTGCCCACCCCTGTAGCAGATGTTGGTAGATAAAGACCAAGATGGCCCATCTAGTCTATCCAGTAAGACTGTTAGGAGTATAACTACTACTCCATGCACGTTACCTCTGTGTCTTCTTAGAAGAGCAAAAAAAGTTGTTTCGTTTCTTTCCTTTCACCTTTAAGGGATCCACTGTGTTTATCTCATACCTTTCTGAAATCCATCTCTGTTTTGGTTTTCACTATCTCCTCTGACAGGGTATTTCAGGCATCTACTGTATCGTTCTTTGCCTAGTGCCTTATTTTTCTCTGCTTATTCAAAATCCATAGCAGATTGTATCCATTATTTATTTGGAACACATTTGGCTCTGGTTTCAAAAGTGAACCAATGAAACGCTCAAGTAATTCGCTGAGTCGTGTATTTATTTTGGTCATTTGTGCACTTATGCTTTGCTAGCTGTGCAATTTTATTAGTATGAATGCCTGTCTGAAGTTAGAAATAGCTCGCTTAGCAAATATACATTTGCAATGGATCTCCTAGGCATATTTGTTCTCTACGTGCTGTTCCAATAACATTTCTTGGCCAGTCTTAAAGCGTAGTTGCTTTGCATCCATACTTTTAGACCTACTCCTTTGGAAGCAGGTGCAGGATGAGGTTCAAGAATGTTTGTTTTTTTTAAGATGAGAAAATCAGAAAGGCTGTTGGTCAAACACTGAAGAAAAGCTGGCACGCTGAGTTTTAGTCCAAGCCGAGACAACCTGTAAATTACTGATAAACAGGAAGAGGAGGCTGTGGCAATCAAGAGAAATCTATTTACAAGCTAAGTCATTTACTAAATATCACCACTGATTGAGATTTGGACAATGACAATTGAGGATTGAACATTATGATATACCAGTATGGTTTCTAATACTTTACCTCATTACGTTTGGTTTTTCTTTAACTTTGCATTGAGAATTTTGGGGGGATTTTTAGCCTATGATGAGGAATGGATCCTCTTATGACTGAGTAATTGGTCATCAGGATTGATTGATGCTTGCAAGATCGTATAGATCCTAAGCACCTTGAGGCTTCCCCCCCCCCCTTACATTTTCAACGTGTAGTGAATCCAGACTGCCCCAATTTGACTGCCCCTATCGGACCGACCGTTCACTTGTCTATTAGATTGTAAGCTCTTTGAGCAGGGACTGTCTCTCTTTGTTAAACTGTACAGCGCTGCGTAACCCTAGTAGCACTCTAGAAATGTTAAGTAGTAGTAGTCACATTTTTGTGACTTTTTTGGTGTTCCCTTTCTACACATAGCATTGGGAGGTATTGATTGTGTATAGGAAACAGAAAAAAAAACCAGGCCTGTGCCAGCTGACTATTACTGCAGAACATCAAGAGAGGGTTGGTGTCTTTGCTGAAGTCTCCTGTCACAAGTGCTGCCCTTTTTAGATTGTGATACCATTTATTAGATGAACACAAGCCAATGCCGTATATGAGCTTTCCGAGACTCCTTTATGCTTTCAAGCCAGTGTGATGTTGGAAAAGTACATAAAAGAAATCAATGTCCATTGCATTAGTAGGCATAAAAACCCTCCAAAAAACTGAGGGAAAAATTCACCATATTTGGCAACCACAAAGAAAATGTATCTCAGGGTAATTTGAAAACTACAAGCATCAGGTCCATATATTCAGATATCTATGCCTCAACAATAAATACTCATTGCTTAGAGCCGAGATTGGATAACAGAGCCGGTAGTGGGAGGCGGGGCTGGTGGTTGGGAGGCGGGGATAGTGCTGGGCACACTTATACGGTCTGTGCCAGAGCCGATGGTGGGAGGCGGAGATAGTGCTGGGCAGACTTGTACGGTCTGTGCCCTGAAAAGACAGGTACAAATCAAGGTAAGATAGACACAAAAAAGTGGCACATTTCTTTGGCAGACTGGATGGACCGTGCAGGTCTTTTTCTGCCGTCATCTACTATGTTACTATGTTATAGATCGTTGACCATTATTCCATACCAAAAAGCATCCCTCCCCTCCCCCTTTCAGCACTTTAGCACAGAGCAACCTCTGAAGAAGGGGAATAAATGAAGCAGAAGGGGATGGATGGTAACAAAAGGTTCTTTCAAAGTGACCTCTCCCCCACTTCCAGATATACTCTCTCACCCCATATATCCCCTCCTGCTGACACACACTCATAACCCTCCTAACACACACTTGCCCTACACACATAGACCCACATTCCTATAATCCACCCCACCCCATGCACACCCATAGACTTGCATACCTGCAAGATATATTGTACCTCCTCATACACATGCCTATTATGGTCAGAAAACTGTAACCCCTCCCCCCCAACTCCCCATATACCCCAGTCATTTACCACACCTACCACAAATACACACATACCCCATATCTTAACACACATATACGAACATTACACATATTCTTACAGGTCCACAATTGAACAACACTTGCACCCACCACACTTACCGATGCATACATATACCCCTCACACACACACACACCCCCACACCCACTACATACCCCACCAATCCTATTTGTTCGGATATATTTTGATAATTTCTAGGTTGATCTAATAAAAAATTAATTGCAGATTGCAAAACCTTTAATTGGACCATCACATCAGTTACCTAAAGATATGATAATATAAGGGCTGTTGAAACCACATACGTCCTTTCCTTTCCTCGTGTAAAAATACAATAGCACTGAATAATTCATGTTCTTTCAATAAAAATGTATCACAACGTACAACAAACCCATTTTCTCCATGACCAATATGGATTCTAGAACTCCGCACTTTTTAACAAGATATTTATTTAGCTGTCAACAGGATAAACAGGGTTGAAGGATGAGTCTTCCAACACTAGACACTCATACACTGATATGTTCTTAAAAGCAGTGTTTATTAAAGGGACAGCTAAGACCCGGTGTTTCGGCATAAAAGCCTGCCTCAGGGGTCTGCTGTGAACGTGGAAAAAGGAAAGAACTCTTCTGAGGTAGAGATCAATGACACATTTTAAAGCCATCTTTGTATTAACTTGTCGCTCTTTCTGGCTCAAGCACACAGAGGCTGTTATAGAATAGTGGTTATAAAACTGCACTGGTGAATCTAAAGTTAGGAACAGGCATAAATGGACATGCCTAAGTGTAACATGTCACTCACATAACTTACAGTGTTATAAGTTATATGTTAACTGGAATTCACCACCATGTCTTGCCCATGCTCTTCCCATATCTATGTACCCTGTGCAGGCACACGCCAATGCACTTATACACTGCCTTATAGAATAGCCTACTTACTCACTTAGGGCCAAATTCTATAAATGGCGCCTGAAAAATTGGCGCCAAAAAACCATGCGCTTAGCACGAATCTATAAGCTATGCCTAAAGTTAGGCGTACATTCTTCTGACTACAATTTAGGCCACCTAAAACCAGGCCTAAATACCTGTGCCTAACTTAGGCGAAGATCAAGTATATTCCATAATAGTGTGCATAGTTTTCTGAAACACCCACAACCCGCCCATTCGGTGTCCATGGCCACACCCCCTTTTCGGCTGCATGCGTTAGATTTTACGAGCACCATGTTATAGAATATGCCTAGTACGCTGTGCATGTAAATTCTAATTAAAGCCAATTGGTGCCGCTAATTGGTTAAGTACAAAATATCAGCACTGATTGACTTGTTAATCAATTAAGTTGTGCGTGCAATTTGGCCATGTGGCCATATTATCGAACACAACTTAAGGCGTCATTTATAGAATTTAGGGGTTAGGCAACAACAAAAGGAAGTAGAGGTGGACCAACTGGCTTATTATGAAAAAAACGGATGCAAAAAAAGCCAAAAGGAATTGAAAACAGCCAAAGTTTATTAGTTACGAAAAGGAATAGACATGCAAGTGCCTATATTAGGTCCCCAAGCAGAAAATATTCAAAAGACAGACTTAGTACATAAGTACATAAGTACATAAGTACATAAGTACATAAGTAGTGCCATACTGGGAAAGACCAAAGGTCCATCTAGCCCAGCATCCTGTCACCGACAGTGGCCAATCCAGGTCAAGGGCACCTGGCACGCTCCCCAAACGTAAAAACATTCCAGACAAGTTATACCTAAAAATGTGGAATTTTTCCAGTCCATTTAATAGCGGTCTATGGACTTGTCCTTTAGGAATCTATCTAACCCCTTTTTAAACTCCGTCAAGCTAACCGCCCGTACCACGTTCTCCGGCAATGAATTCCAGAGTCTAATTACACGTTGGGTGAAGAAAAATTTTCTCCGATTCGTTTTAAATTTACCACACTGTAGCTTCAACTCATGCCCTCTAGTCCTAGTATTTTTGGATAGCGTGAACAGTCGCTTCACATCCACCCGATCCATTCCACTCATTATTTTATACACTTCTATCATATCTCCCCTCAGCCGTCTCTTCTCCAAGCTGAAAAGCCCTAGCCTTCTCAGCCTCTCTTCATAGGAAAGTCGTCCCATCCCCACTATCATTTTCGTCGCCCTTCGCTGTACCTTTTCCAATTCTACTATATCTTTTTTGAGATACGGAGACCAGTACTGAACACAATACTCCAGGTGCGGTCGCACCATGGAGCGATACAACGGCATTATAACATCCACACACACTTGACACGTTGCCATGTTTTGGTGCAAACGCCTGCATCAAGGAGAGTTTAACAGGAAAAAAACCTGCAGCCGAAATTGTCTTCATTTTGGATTGATTTTATGCAATTTATAGATGTCTTCAAAATGATATTGGACTGAGGATTAGACTGAAGAAGCAAAAGTGCTGAGTTAAGATTTTGCTTCGCATCCGATAGTCCTTAAAAAATGTTCTGAAGAATTTTGTTTAGAGAGTTTGAGAATGGGGGTTTTCGGTTATACTTATCATGTGTTAATTGGCCACCAAAGTGTTAATGCAGTGCCACTTCATGTCTCCTGGCTAGGAGGCTGTACGTAATCCCACATTAATGCACGCCCTACAATAAAAAATGTAGGGAACGCCTCCAATAGGTGCCACATTATCGTCCTTCCATAGGTATTAAATCTGGGTTTAATGCACAGTAAAATCCTGCATTAGAACGTGTTAAACCCAGATTATTATTATCATAATTTACAAGAGTTTGATGTACTGTCCATTGCACAGTGGCACTTTTAGGCGGTGTACATAAAAGTACAAAAAAAACGAGCAGAGAAAATGTAAAGAAGAAAGACAAAAATGAATCTGCAAACCATGGAAGGACGATTGTCAGAGAAGGATTAAGGGTTGGCGAGTGGGATCTGGTCAGGAAGCTGAATATTTTAGGTTTCAAGAAAAGCCATGACTTAACTTGTTTGATGAGCTTTTGTAGAGAGAACTGAAACCTAAATGCAGTGGGAGGGACCAACATAACTAAATGTGGACTATCTGGTGATATCGAGCCTCAATTGGTTATTGGGCCTTAACCATCTTCATAGCAGCTGAATATCATTGAATATCCAGATAGTGGAGGTAATAAATAGAAATAAATCAAAACACAGAAAAAAAATAAGATGATACCTTTTTTATTGGACTAACAATACATTTTTTGATTAGCTTTCGGAGGTAACCCTTCTTCTTCAGATCAGAAAACAAAAGCTAATCAAAAAATGTATTACGTTAGTCCAATAAAAAAGGTGTCATCTTATTTTCTTTTCTGTTTTGGTTTATTTCTATTACCTTTAAAAGAGGACTAACATGGCTACCACACCACCTTACTCAGATAGTGGAGAATATCAACCCTCTCCATGTATATTCAGTGTTCCCACTTCTACAGACAGTGGTACTGAATATATGCTATATAATAATTATCACCTCCAATGTTCTATGTGTCTTGCTGCCTGTGTTCGTGACTTCTTCGGAGTTGGTCTGCTAGGCTCCGTTGCACAGGCTGACGTCAGCAAACGTATTGTGACGTCAACATCAGAACCCGGGGTAAAAAAAACCCCATGCCTCACAGCTGATCCAACCCCCCCCCCCCAAACTGCCATACAGCTTGACAGCAACACAAAAAAAAAGGCTCAAGCCTGCCTGACGCCACTGACGTGCTCAACAGCCGCCCTCCCGAAACACCTGTGGGGGGGGGGGGGTGCAGCATGACACCCCCCCTCGGCACATCACCCAAGCCCCCCTCCCTTGGCACATCACCCAAGCCCCCCCCCCCCGAGTGCATTCTTGCCTGCCGTGTGCACGCCGCTGGGGGGTGTCGGTTCCGCTGGTTCCCTGCTCACTCTGCCCCGGATAAGGAAGTAACCTGTTCCGGGGCAGAGGGAGCAGGGAACCAGCGGAGCCGACACCCCCCCAGCGGTGTGCACCCGAGGCGGACCGCCCCCACCGCCCCGCCCTTGCTACGCCACTGGTCAAGGAGAAGATGCTGGATAGAGTATAGAGGATAGGGAAGACAGGAGATACTGGATCAAGGAAGGATGGAAAGAAAGGAAATATGCTTGCTCAGGGAGAGAAGAGTAGATAGTAGACATGGTGGGAGTAGGGTAACAGAAGGGAGATGCTGAATTGGGATGGGGAAGAGGGAGGGAGAGAGGGAGCCTGAAACTCGGAGGGAGGGAGGGGATGACCCTGGCACTCGAAGAGAGGAAGGGGGGATGACCCTGGAACTGGGAAGGAGGGGGGACCCTGGAACTGAGAGGGAGGGAGGGGGGGCCCCTGGCACACACTCTCATTCTCACACACACACTCTCTCTCTCTCTCTCACAGACACACTTGCACCCAGTCTCACTCGCTCTCTGTCACACACACACCCTCGCACATTCACTCTCTCTCTCACACAGTCACTCTCACACACACTCTCTCAAACATACACACTCCGAGGAAAACTTTGCTAGCGCCCGTTTCATTTGTGTCAGAATTGGGCCATTTTTACTAGTATAATATATAAAATGTTTACACACCATGTCCAGTGACTGTAAAATGCTGACTGCAGGGTTGAAATAGCACCCCTTGATCTACCTCCCGCCCAGGAATGCCAACCCTGCTGCTCGTTCCTTCCTCCACCTTCACTTCCCAAACTGAAGTACAGTCAAGTACAAGAGGATCTTCGCCTCATCTTTCCGCTATTGGAGTCCTAAGCACTGGAATTCTCTCCCGCAACACCTTAAAACTCAAGCGGACCACGCCCTCTTCAAGAAGTTGTTGAAGACCTACTTCTTTGCCAAGACCTACTCCTCACTTTATACCGCTGCTTGATGCACCCTCCCTGGCTCCTACCCTGCTAGTTCACCCTGTTAGATGCTTCTCCCCCTACATACTCCTTGTATACTCTTCTAAGTTTTCCTATTCTGTATTTTATTTAATCTTTGTAAGCCACATTGTGCCTGCATGAGTGGAAAAATGTGGGATATAAGTGAACAATAAATAAATAAATAAATAAATAAATAAAATAGTATAAAGCATAATAAATGACTGCATCTAGTCTGTCCAGTACAGTGGCTAGACTTGTACCTGCCAGGGGAAAACTGACCATTCAGGCAACCAGGCAGTGCCCAAGGACCCACAGGCTCTGCTCGGTTGCCCTGGTGGTCTAGTGGCTTTTTCGGGAGCAGGAAAGTATCCCATTCTTTCCTGCCCGCTGCCGCTGCCATGTTTTAAAAATGACTGCCGAGACTTCCTACGGCAGTCTCATAAGACTGCTGAGACCCGTGAGACTGCCGCAGGAAGTCTCAGCAGCCAATTTGAAAACACGCTGGCTCCAGCCCCGGGCAAACTAGTGGCAGCGGGCAGGAAAGTGTAGGATTCTCTCCTGCCCCTGAAGAAGCCACTAGACCACCAGGGCCTTCAAGGTAGGACCCACTCGCAGGGGGGTCTGTAGCATGTGGGAGGGGGCAGCAATTGTGGTAGTGGGGGGGGGGGGGTGATGTGCGTGAGAAGGGCAGTGGTGCAGTGGTGGGGTAGCGAGCAGTGGTAGGGGGATCGCTGATGACCCTTAGGGCTCGGAGGCCCCGACCACTGTCAGCCTGCCCCTGGTACCTGCCACTCTGTGCAGGTTACATCACTCTATGCCCCTGTTGGGGTTGTACCTGCTGCTCTGTGCAGGCTACACCCCTCTCCTCATCTGAAATGTACACCTGCAAGGAAGGTTTGTGTGACAGAACGCATATAATTGCTCAAGTTCAAAAAGGATATATTTCACCTTGTGAGAGAATGGGTGGTACAAGGCAGGGTGTCCTTGCAAACACTCCCTCACTGGTACAGTTCAGCCACCTTACAATAGGTGGCGCTAGTCTGCTGAGGCTGAGCCACAGGGGCAGGGCTCAGACTTGGCTGGAGTCAAAAGCTCTCTGGCAGTGGCAGCACAACCGAGAGAGAGGCCCCATGTGTAGAGGCTTCAGGAGGGAGCTCTAGAAGAGATGAGGACGACTCCATTCAAAGCTAAGCTGAAGTACCATAGGAGAGGATCAGGGAAGTAGTGTGACTCGTTTAACCCTCCAGAGTGTATGTGTGAAGACTATCAAGGTAGGAGAGAACCTTAAATTGAATGCAGTAAGTACTTATTTTGATGCATTTTCGGAGGGAACCTAGGAAGGAGTTAATGGACACTGTGTTGGGCTAGGCTGGGAGCCAGCACTAGAGAGAGAGAGAGTGATAATGACATGTGAGGAACCAGAGAGAAATACAGATTATACTTGTATTGGACTAAAACCTGAGAAGTAACAGGGCACACATGGTGGGGCATAATCGAACGGGGCGCCCAAGTTTTGCTGAGGACGTCCTCGCAGGATGTCCCCGCGAAGGGGCGGAAAAAAAAGTATTATCGAAACAAGATGGGTGGCCATCTTTCGTTTTGATAATACAGTCGGGGACGCCCAAATCTCAACATTTAGGTCGACCTTAGAGATGGTCGTCCTTTGAGATGGTCGCTCCCGGTTTTCAGCGATAATGGAAACCAAGGACACCCATCTCAGAAACGACCAAATCCAAGCCATTTGGTCATGGGAGGAGCCAGCATTCATACTGCACTGGTCCCCCTGACATGCCAGGACACCAACCGGGCACCCTAGGGGGCACTGCAGTGGACTTCAGAGATTGCTCCCAGGTGCATAGCTCCCTTACCTTGGGTGCTGAGCCCCCGAAAACCCACTCCCCACAACTGTACAACACTACCATAACCCTAAGGGGTGAAGGGGGGCACCTACATGTGGGTACAGTGGGTTTCTGGTGGGTTTTGGCTGGCTCGCTGTTTACTCCACAAACATAACAGGTAGGGGGGTATGGGCCTGGGTCGCCTGTCTGAAGTGCACTGCAGTACCCACTAAAACTGCTCCAGGGACCTGCATACTGCTGTCAGGGAGCTGGGTATGACATTTGAGACTGGCATAGAGGCTGGCAAAAATATATATATATTTTTTTTTTAGGGCGGGAGGGGGTTAGTGACCACTGGGGGAGTAAGGGGAGGTCATCCCCGATTCCCTCCGGAGGTCATCTGGTCAGGTTGGGCACCTTTTTGAGGCTAGGTCGCAAGAAAAAATGGACCAAGTAAAGTCGTCCAAGTGCTCATCAGGGACGCTCTTCTTTTTTCCATTATCGGCCGAGGATGCCCATGTAAGCACGCCCATGTAAGCACGCCCCAGTTCCACCTTTGCTATGCTTCCGACATGCCCCCATGAACTTTGGTTGTCCCCGCAACAAAAAGAAGTTGAGGACTTTCGATTATGCCGATTTGGGCGACCCTGGGAGAAGGATGCCCATCTCCCAATTTGTGTCGAAAGATGGGCGCCCTTCTCTTTCAAAAATAAGCCTGATGTTGACTCAAACAATAAAATATTTTCCCTTTTTCTTGAAAACCCGTGTGTATGACTGAGTTTGTGCAGGATTGAGCCACACCCTCAATCACGTTACCATATACCTCCTGATACTTGATCACACACTTATAGGGGAAATTAAGCCAGAAAAGTGCATCGAATTGTAACACTCTAGGCCATAACAATACAAAATCTTTTTCTTTTCACTTTAAAAATTGACCCAACTATATTTAGCTGTTATTTGAAAAAGGGAAGTACAAAATTCTGGAGGCAAACTGATCCCCAAGTAATTTATCTACTTAAATTTTGTGTGTCTCTCTTTTGTTTTAATCCCTTTCATTGGGATTCGTTCTAAATTAATTTATCATCTCGTGTTTAGACTGACCTACATATTTTCCTCTTAGTGTTCCTGGAAAACAGAATACCTGCATTTTAATCTGTTTCACTTTTCATTCAGTGTTAAAATCAGTTACACTAAATACTGCAACTGTGAAGAACGCCAATAACAGTTTAGCCTTCTGCTTTATGGCATCATATCATTTCAGCATCAATGGCCTTTAATCTGCTTATCAAATTATCCCCCATGTTTACTAAACTGCGAAACAATGCCGACACAGCCCTTTCAAAGTGAACGGGCTGTATCGGCATTAGCGCGTAGCTTAGTAAACAGTGGGGCATATTTTAAAGTATCATTGACTTGCTAATATGACAGGATTTTTTTTCATAAATCACATCTTTATACAATACGTTTTACTGCGCAAACTGTTTCTGAGATACAATATGAATAACTTAACATATCAGTGTTAGTGATTAAAAAAAAAAACGCTAATCTTAACTATTTCAGCTAGATAAAATAGACGCATCTTGACAAGTCAGCAGATGCAGCTGACCTGCATCATAAATGCATTAAAAAATATATATATATATATTTATTCACATTTAACAATTAAACTCCAAGTAACATCTTGTATGAAACAGCAAGGGGTAGGGTTACCATACGTCCGAATTTACTCGGACATGTCCTCTTTTTGAGGACATGTCCGGGCGTCCGGACGGGTTTTGCCAGTCCGCCCGTTTGTCTGGATTTTTGGACGGACGGGTGGGCGGCGGGCCTATCCTAGCCTCCCCTCCCCTTACTTACTATTTACTGCCCTGGTGGTCTAATGACCTCTTTGGGGGGCAGGAAAGAGCCCCCTCTTTCCTGCCCGGAGTGCTGCCTTGCCCTGCATTCTGTTGCTGTGACGGTCTCGCGATTCAAAATGGCTGCCGAGAGTTGAAGCGGCCTCGCGAGACTTCAACTCTCGGTGGCCATTTTGAATCCCGAGACCGTCACAGCAACAGGATGCAGGGCAAGGACAGAGCTCCGGTCAGGAAAGAGGGGGCTCTTTACTGCCCCGAAGAGGTAACTAGACCACCAGGGCAGTAGATATTAAGTAAGGGGAGGGGAGGTGACAGGGGGGGGGGCAGGGGAGGGGAATATGTGACAGGGGGTGCGGTGTGGGTGGGGCAAGGGGGTGTGGGCAGGGCAACAGGCGGGGCATGTGTCCTCTTTTTCAGAGGACAAAATATGGTAACCCTAGCAAGGGGGATAATTCTATAAGAAGCTGTCTATGTAGATTTAAAGTGCAAGAATGCATATAAATTCTGGCATTCAAGTCATGCACGCTCAAATGCTGACTCATAAATGATTATTTTCTGATTATGCACGATTTGACGGTGTGCACTTTGCAAGTGGATGTTCACAAGGGCAGAGTTGGAGCACAGTCCCCTGATATTTAACACCAGTAATTGGGAAGCAAAGCTAGTGCTGGGCAGAATTCTATAGTCTGTGCCCTGAAAATGGCAAAGACAAATCAAGTTTATCTTGTTGGGCAGACTGGATGGACCATACAGGTCTTTATCTGCCGTCCTCTACTATGTTAAAACCATTTAACCAGCCAGGAACGGCTCCTGGCCGGTTAAATGGCACTTAACCAGCTATCTGGCAATGTTCAGCAGGAGATCACCATTTATCTCCCACTGAATATTGCTGGTTAGCGCTTAGCAGATAACTGGTTATCTTGCATGATATAACCAGCTATTCACTAATATTCAGCGCATCGCCGGCTACGTTTGGTGGCCAAATGGGGCTGCCGCAATAGAAGGCCTATCTTTGGCCAGTTTAAACTTAACCGACTGACGCTGAATATTGACTTGGCCAGTTAAGTTTAATCCGGATATTCAATGCTGGTCACTGTTAATAGCCTGGCATTCAATATCTGGGCTGACCGCCAACCGCAGGAGTTAGCCGGGCCCCTTTCTGCAGTCTATTGGACCTAGTATGTACACATGTTCATCAACAATCTACGTGCAAGCATTTACACCTGCCCTGTGACTGGTGTAAGTGATATATAGCTGTTATCATGCTATATTTGGATTCTACATTTGGAACCCAAATTTGCACCCGTGCCTAAGATGCATGCACAAGCCCTTAACAATCAGTAACTGGGTGCTAACAACCAATTACTGAAGTCAACTGGCACTCATTAAAATTTGCATGTGCATCTGGCTTTGCGCTGTTCCGTAAGGCTTGGTGCCTAACTCTAGTAGCATATAACTCAAAAGGAGGCATGGCTATGGGTATGTCAGGAGTGTCCTAAAAAGCTGAACACATAGTTACAGAATATGGGCTCAGCGCACCCAACTTGGGCGCCAGCATTTATAACAGGTTTCAGCAGGATGTCAGACTCACAGAAACATAACGAAGCCTTGCGCCGGAAGAAGAGGACCTCGGCTGGCAGGGGTTAGGGTCCCCCGCCAGCAAAGGTAGCTGACAGCGACGGCAGCAGTGGGGGAGGGTTGTCGGCGGGAGGGGGGATCAAGAGGGTTGTCGGCAGGGGGGGATCAAAGTTGGTGGTGGTGGTGGCAGCGGCTGCAGTGGGGGGGGGGGGGTCAAAATGGCGTTGTGGGGTCAGCAGTGGCGGGGGGACTAAAATGCGTCCCCTCACCTCAGGCTCTGGACCCCCCTCCCGCCGAAGTCTGGCTACGCCCCTGCTCCTAATAGGTGATTCTTGGCACCTAATAATAGGCATCCCTTATAGAATTACTCCCCAGCTGGCCAACATTTAAAACTATTTAACTGGCCAGGAATGGCTCCTGGCCGGTAAAATAGTCTAAAGCTGGCTAAGCACTAATATTCAGCACGAGATAGCTGGCTATCTTGGCTAAATATTACCTCTTAGCGGCTAGCCCGGTCACCAGCTGTGTCACACAACGTAGCTGGTTAGCGCCAATATTCATTGGCTGGCTGGCTAAGTATAGTGGCCAGATAGACCCCCGTAAATAGCAGGTCTTTCTTTGGCCTCTATAACATAGCCAGTCAGCTGATATCAGCTTAACCAGCTGTGTTGCGTGGAAATTCAATGCCGGCCACCAGATACAGCCCCAGCATTGAATTTCTATGTTTGCCACTGACCATGGGAGTTAACTGGGCTCCCTCCCATGGTCTGAATATTGGTCCCCATATGTTCACATAAATAGGGAAAATCACATCAACAAGCATACTATAAGTGCTGTTAAGTGGAGCTATAATCTTTTGTGATGAGCAAAATAAAAATTTTCTCACACGAACTCAGTTTCATTCTCTGAAGTATGAGGAGAGCAGGATCACCTGACTCTTGCTCTAGGTTAGAGGGATCACCTTCCCCAAAGAGGTTCTTCTATTTGGAGTTGGCTGAACCTGGGCAGGACCAGTTGAAACAAGCAGGGCATCATCTGGAGCGCAAACATTTTGGTAAGGCAATAGCAGGGGTGTTTAAGTTTCAACCCACAGAACTCTGCACTGACTGTCTTAACCAGTGACCCAAATTTCAGCCCCAAAACTCAATACAGTGTGGAAGGAACAGGAGGGGAGACTAGACTGGAAAAAGGAAAGACTGCTTCCTACTGAGCTCCTTCTCTGGCCAGCAGAGGACACATTAGTTCAGGGTTGTTATTTCTAACTAGACTTTGCAGCAACTGCACATGTGTTGACACAAACTCTCCTTAGATTTATTTATTTTATTTTTGTTACATTTGTACCCTGCGCTTTCCCACTCATGGCAGGCAATGGAGGGTTAAGTGACTTGCCCAGAGTCACAAGGAGCTGTCTCTGCCAGGAATCAAACTCAGTTCCTCAGGACCAAAGTCCACCACCCTAACTACTAGGCCACTCCTCCACTCCATTGCCTGGATTATTGTAATATTGTATATTTGGGGTTGCCTGCCTCTTGTGTTCACTCTTTGCAAATTGTGCAGAATTCGGCAGTAGGTCTTGTTTTCGGTTTGTTCGAAATAGGACCCTATCTCAACTTACTTCAAGCAGTTGAGATGGCTGACGATTGCATTCAGGCTGAAATTGAAATTGTAGATGTTAGTTCATCATGTTTTGTTTCACGATACTTCCATGTATTTGAAGAATGCTATTAATTCAGCGTTATGCTCCACAGAGACAGCTGGAGTCAATGATGCTGGAAATCCAGTTATGCCTGCTACGAATCAGTTTCGTCTGGATGTTACTAGAAGAGGAACCTTCTCTATTGCTGGGCCTTTCGAACGGAACCGGCTGCCAGCTGGATTGAAACATGAGACCCAATTGGTTGCCTTTAAGCATCTATTGAAGGCACATTTGATGAGTCATAGTAACATAGTAAATGACGGCAGAAAAAGACCTGCATGGTCCATCCAGTCTGCCCTACAACTCATATGTGCTACTTTTTGTGTATACCTTACCTTGATTTGTACCTGTCCTTTTCAGGGCACAGACCGTATAAGTCTGCCCAGCACTATCCCCGCCTCTCGCCACCGGCTCTGCCACCTAATCTCGGCTAAGCTCCTTAGGATCCAAAGTCTGGCCTTTTATGCTACTGCTGGTCAAGTATAAGGCTCTGCTTTGGATATTCTGGTTTTTTTATGAGCTATGACGTGGGTTAGTATGTATTGTTTTGTGTGCTTTATGTGGTTTTTATGTGTGCATATTGTATCTCGTCCTGGATAAGGGCAGATTATAAATAATAAATCTAAATCTAAATTAGACCTAAGGATGTCCACTGTGTAGCCCTGGGGATAAACAGCCTGGTCCTCTTTTTAGGATTCTTTCAGGTAACTATGATTGGAAATGGCTACTGTCAGAGAAACAGGATACTGGGCTAGATGGACCTTTGGTCTGATTCAGTGAGGCAATTCTTATGTTCTAAGTGCACAAAATCCAGAAAGGCCCCATACCTCAATTTAGAAGGAAAGACTGAGACATAATTCTCAATAAAGCAAAAGCAGTTACTATAAGTGACAGCAACCCTAACCTTTCACTGTGTGACACTCAAGAAGCTGGAGAAATTTATAAGGAGACTGATCCTGGGGGCTGCAAGGAAATTTATCTGACAGAAAAGCATGTAATTGCTCATGTTCAAAAAAGATATATTTCACCTCCTGGTAGTTGATCACACACTTACAGGGGAAATTAAGCCAGAAAAGTGCACCTAATTGTAACACCCCAGGCCATAACAATAAAACTCTCCCTCTCTTAACTCGGGGAGTTTTGGCAACTGAGGAAACAAAATTTAAAATTACAGAACTGCTAATCCTTAGGAAAAACATATCTGAGCAAAATATCACAGTACAAGCCTAACAGTAAGGAAACAACCAATGTAGCAAACATTGGCACCTCAACCCTAGATGACTCTAAACATTTCAGGAACATTAGAAAGTCCTAGTTCTTGTGGCATAGAAGTTTGTCTCCCCCCCCCCCCCCCCCTAAGCTAATCATAGGAAAACAGTAAGCCTTCGATATGAACGAAAAAGCTTTTTGGGGGATCTTCAAAACTTCTATTAGCTATTTCTTGAATGTTTCGGTAAGTGAAAGAAATGTAAACATCCTTCGTTCCTTCAACTCACCACATTCTCAAGTGCTTCTACTTTGCTTTGCAAGACCACGTTTCTTTTAACGAAGGACACATTACACTCTTGGGAGTTTTGTATCTTAGGCTCAATAGCAGTTTTCCAAAGTTGGAAATGATTATTAATGGACTACTGAGCTTACTATGCTTTGTAGCTTCCTGAACTTGTTTGGAAAGTTGTATCAACTGACCAGATAAAAGAGTCAAAGTCTCCCAGATAACCTCAAAGATTAATAACCAGGGGTTTAGGCAAAATCCCCACAGAAGAGGCCATAAAGGATGGGGCAATATTGGCTTGCTCACTCCCATTAGGCTTCTTCCCTGCAGTCACACAAGCTGCCAAAGACTTCATTCTTGCCTCTGTTCTTTTAGTTAGCACAGCTCTCCCTCCATCTGAAATTGCAGAAGCTACTTGCTCCTTATCCAGAGTGCTTCCAAGGTCCCTGGGGGACCTCCTACTGACCAAATCAACTACAGCTTCTGCCACTTCGATAACCGCACAATGGCCTAGGAGGAGAGATGTGCTGTTCCGGCCTCAATAACATAAGAACATAAGAATAGCCATACTGGGTCAGACTAATGGTCCATTTAGTCCAGAATCCTCCGGCAACAAGTTCCAGAACTTAACTATACATTGAGTGAAAAAATATTTCCTCTTATTTGTTTTAAAAGTATTTCCATGTAACTTCATTGAAATTGTCTCCTAGTCTTTGTACTTTTTGAAAGGGTAAAAATCAATTCATTTCTACTCGTTCTACACCAATGATGTATCACCTCCAAGGATGGGAACAGTTCACCTCCTTCCATCCCATGCCCAAGTGAAGATTCACCTGAGCCAAATGAGCATCCACAGGGCTGACGAACAATGAGGAAGCCAACTGAGGCACCGCTGGGGAAAGCAAAAATATAAAAACGCCTCTCGGCCAAGCACATTAACAAGCCACCATCTTGGCCCATAATAATAAACATATTTTAATAGCTTCATTTTAAGAAATGAAAGGATTGATTCTTTCCCATTACTGTGTGCACGGATCCAGCTAGCCAAAAGTTCAGTCCTAATTTCATCACTTTTTTCCCACCATATGCAACAGTTATGTGGTGATTTGAAAACTTCATCACTTTTTAATTATATATCTTGTGCACTTGTCCAGATGTAGAGATTGGAAAAGGGAGATTCTACAGTAAGAAATGGGATATTGAATTTGGCTTTATTTGCTCATGAATTTGTTAAATGACTCTTAAAACATTTCTTTGTAAACATAGATTGACACATGGAATTGTTCACTGCAGCATAATTTGGATTTATTAGTACCCAAGAGATGCAATCTGCTTAGAGCAGGAAAGATAGTTCCCAGGTTTAGGGAAGATTTATGAGAGGCAAAGTGAAAGATTTTGGCTTCTGAACGACGTGGCTTAAAATCAGGATATATGGAAGGTACGTTCTAGCCTGTAACCTATCAAAAACAAATTGATAAGAGAAAGAAATGGTAAGGATATGGAACTGTTTGACAGTGAAATGAAAAACACTGCCACAGAGGCTGTTTCATTCTGTTTTGTTTTCAAATGGATTGAAATAAAGGCACAGTAAAATATGTGTTGTTTTGTTTCCTGTTCAAATCTATGGACCATTAAGTCTCTGCTCAGTGTGCTGCTGCGGCTAGGAAAGCGAATAGAATGTTGGGTGTTATTAGGAAGGGTATGGAGTCCAGGTGTGCGGATGTTATAATGCCGTTGTATCGCTCCATGGTGCGACCGCACCTGGAGTATTGTGTTCAGTACTGGTCTCCGTATCTCAAAAAAGATATAGTAGAATTGGAAAAGGTACAGCGAAGGGCGACGAAAATGATAGTGGGGATGGGACGACTTTCCTATGAAGAGAGGCTGAGAAGGCTAGGGCTTTTCAGCTTGGAGAAGAGACGGCTGAGGGGAGATATGATAGAAGTGTATAAAATAATGAGTGGAATGGATCGGGTGGATGTGAAGCGACTGTTCACGCTATCCAAAAATACTAGGACTAGAGGGCATGAGTTGAAGCTACAGTGTGGTAAATTTAAAACGAATCGGAGAAAATTTTTCTTCACCCAACGTGTAATTAGACTCTGGAATTCGTTGCCGGAGAACGTGGTACGGGCGGTTAGCTTGACGGAGTTTAAAAAGGGGTTAGATAGATTCCTAAAGGACAAGTCCATAGACCGCTATTAAATGGACTTGGAAAAATTCCGCATTTTTAGGTATAACTTGTCTGGAATGTTTTTACGTTTGGGGAGCGTGCCAGGTGCCCTTGACCTGGATTGGCCACTGTCGGTGACAGGATGCTGGGCTAGATGGACCTTTGGTCTTTCCCAGTATGGCACTACTTATGTACTTATGTACATTACAACTGATATGGTAATAAGAGCTACCTGCTTGTTTTCATGCTGGAATGGTTTGGACCTTAAGGTTAATTGTATGAAAGTAATATTATGAAACAAAATGGAGAACATTGTGGCTGTTTGTACAGACTGTAAGACCATGGTCTACATGCTCGAGTCCTTTCAAATGACCTCCTGAGTGGCCCCCTGTTAAAAACTGCATTTTGCATAGCACATCTAAGTCAGAAAAGGGATGTCCGAGATAAGCCCCTGGATTCTACATAGTGCGCCTAAAGAATGGCGTTGAAATCGGCACGGATTCTATAACAATGCGTGTAATTTAGCAAGCTTAACAAGCTAATGAGCACTGATAACAGCACTTAACAAGCAATAATAAGCATAAATTGGCACTGATTAGAATTTAGGTGCACAACTCACTAAGCGTATTCTGTAACGAAGAGCAACAAACTTCTAACGTACGTAGGCAAAAGGGGCGTGGTTATGGGCAGGGAAATGGGCGTTTTGTGGGCGTTCCAAAATGTATACTCCTAAATATAGAGTACTAGTATAAAAGGCCCGTTTTGGTAGGCAATGAAACGGGCGCTAGCAAGGTAATCCCCCCCCCCCTGCAGCGTCCTTCCTGTCTTCCCTGCCCCCGCTGCAGCCACCCATCTGGTCTGAGGACCCCCTCCCCACCTCCCTCTTCCCTGCCCCCCCTGTAGCCACCCATGTCCAACGACCCTCCTCTCCTTTCCCCCTGCCCCCCTGTAGCCACCCATGTCCAGTGACCCTCCTCTCCCCCTGCCCCCTTGCCCCCCCCTGCAGCGTCCCTTCTGTCTCCCCTGCCCTCCCCTGCAGCCACCCATCTGGTCTCAGGACCCCCTCCCCACCTCCCTCTTCCCTGCCCCCCCTGCAGCCATCCATGTCCAGCGACCCTCCACTCCCCCTGCAGCCACCCATGTCCAGCGACCCTCCCCTCCCCCCTCGGCGCATCACCCAAACCCCTACTCCCCCCCCCAGAACATCACCCAAGCCCCTACCCCCCCTCGCCACCCACAGCCGCCAATACTAACGCTGTCCGGCCGCTGCTGCGTCTCCTGTTGAGCAGCAGCAGCCGGTACAAAAAGAAAAAAGCCAAAAAAAGATTTTAAACCTGAAACACGGCTCCGTAGACAGCCATCTGGCATTGGCTGTCATCTCTGCAGCCGCTCCTCCTCTCCCCTCTGACGTCGCTGCGCTCCTCCGGGGTCTTCCTGCAGGGGCAGTGACGTGGAGGGGAGAGGAAGAGCGGCTGCAGTGATGACAGCCAATGCCAGATGGCTGTCTATGGAGCCGCGTTTCAGGTTAAAAATCTTTTTTTGGCTTTTTTCTTTTTGTACCGGCTGCTGCTGCTCCATAGGAGAAGCAGCAGCGGCCAGACAGCGTTAGTTTTGGCGGCTGCGGGTGGCGAGGGAGTTGATGTGCCCGAGAGGGGGGGTAGAGGCTTTGGTGATGCGCCGGGGGGAGGGTCTTGTGTGATGCATCGAGGGGGGGTAGGGGCTTGGGTGCTGCGCCGGGGCGGAGGGGCTTGGGGGTTGCGCCGAGGGGGGGCACTGAGAGCTGATTGGTAGGCAGGGGGAGGAGTAGGGAAACACGCTCCGCGTGTTTCCCTACTCCTCCCCCTGCCTGGCTTGCGGTTTTGCAAGGCAGGGGCTTGGGTGTTGCGCCAAGGGGGGGGGGGGCACTGACAGCTGTTTCCCAGGCAGGGGGAGGAGTAGGGAAACACGCTCCGCATGTTTCCCTACTCCTCCCCTTGCCTTGGAATCAGCTGTCAGTGACATCACTGACGTCAGTGCATTCTAAACTGCCTAGCAGACCACCTCCAAGGGAGCCACGGTACCAGGCACATTAGAACATTGGAGGTGAGAATTATTATATAGGATGGCTTAGTGAGCCTAAATCTACGCGCAGGGATTTACACCAAGTTTTCATTGATTTAGGCGCTGAAATATGAGTTAAGCGTATTCTATAATTGGCGCCTAAATCTAGGCACCGAATATAGAGTATGCTTAGTCGGCACTGATTTTCTTAGGCGCCATATAGAGAATCTCCTCCAAGATGTGAAAATTTCCTAGGTATTTTACAGAAGACTTGCTGACTAGAGGACCAGAGGTGTTGGGTTCAGTGTTGAGCTAATGGGAGAGTTCAGGCACAGTTCTGAAGTGTGTGTGTGTGGGGGGGGGGGGGGGGGGGGGGGCTGTGATTTAAGGGGAAGCAATGACTGGGAGGTTTTGATCTGAGAGGGCAATAATTGGGAGTTGCAGTCATGGGGTTTGGTCTGGAGAGTTGTGATCAGTGGGTGGTTGCTCAAAAACGTACTGCACTTTAGTAAACATCTCTTTTATTTATTTATTAGGATTTATTTACCGCCTTTTTGAAGGAATTCACTCAAGGCGGTGTACAGTAAGAATAGATCAAACATGGGCAATAGGCAATTAGAGCAGTAAAAATATTCGAACAACAATACAAAATACGGCATGGTATACTACTTGCAATGACAACACCAGAGGCGTAGCCAGGTGGGGTGCCAGGGGAACGACCGCTCCCCCAAACAGACTTTGGACAGTAATGGCACCTATTTTTCAGGCGGTCCATCACACCTACACAGTGCACGCATGTGCCTCTCCGCTCCCCCTGGCGTCACAACCTGGCTACGCTTCTGGACAACACAGTATGTACTAGATCATTATAATTGGTAGTGAAGGGTAAGGCAAAGTTGTAACATATAGATGAGTAAGAAAGTAGGAAGAATTAGAAAGTAAGGTGATTGATTTGAAGAAAGTTGCACGTGAGGTCAGAGCGATGGTTAAATATTATCTCAACTAGGGTAGGAGTGGATAAACATGTCCCGCTGCAGTATGTGCAGCCCAAGTCAATCCTTGTGTGTGTGAGTGAGACTAGCAAGTTAGTTACTTCTTCCATTAAAGGCTTGGAGGCAGATGCAGCAACCAAACGTAAAAAAATCTAAATCGTTAAAGTCCCTAACGATTTTAAAATAACGAAAAATGCACCAAAAAAAAAAGTCACACATGCTGGAATCGGTATTGAAACGTAGAATGTATCAAAGAATCACAATACACATCGTTAATCGGCCCCCAAATCATGCGCAGAGCAGCCAAGCGTTATGTTAGCTGCTCTGCGCATGCCACAAACAGTCAAATCACAAGCACATGGCAAATTGAATTGACACATAAAAAAATAAAACTAAAAAAAGGATCGGGAGGGGGCAAGGACGCTCATCAGGAGCGTCCTGTACGGACGGCCTTGCCCCCCCCCTGCTCCCCACTTTCCGCCGCTCCCCCCACCCCGAAAAAGCAAAATTGTAGCAGCCCCTGCCCCCCTCCCTTCCTCACTACTCTCAGCTCCGCCTCCCGACATCCTCCGTCTGTGCCCCGCCCCCTTTGGGGGTCGTCGCCGCCATTCCCCTTCTCCATCGGGCCCCCCTCCCTCTTACCGGGCCCGTGCAGCGCCTCTCTCCTCTGTCCGAAGGCGCTGCACGGGCAAGAAGAACGCTGAATCAGCTGATGCCTGCCTTCGCGATAGAGCGTCTTTCTCCTCCTGGGCCCGCCCCTGTCTGACGTCAGTAACCTACGTCAGACAGGGGCGGGCCCAGGAGGAGAAAGACGCTCTATCGCGAAGGCAGGCATCAGCTGATTCAGCGTTCTTCTTGCCCGTGCAGCGCCTTCGGACAGAGGAGAGAGGCGCTGCACGGGCCCGGTAAGAGGGAGGGGGGCCCGATGGAGAAGGGGAATGGCGGCGACGACCCCCAAAGGGGGCGGGGCACAGACGGAGGATGTCGGGAGGCGGAGCTGAGAGTAGTGAGGAAGGGAGGGGGGCAGGGGCTGCTACAATTTTGCTTTTTCGGGGTGGGGGGAGCGGCGGAAAGTGGGGAGCAGGGGGGGGGGGCAAGGCCGTCCGTACAGGACGCTCCTGATGAGCGCCCTTGCCCCCTCCCGATCCTTTTTTTAGTTTTATTTTTTTATGTGTTTTCTGAGGTCCTTTGGACCAATCACAGCGCTTTTAGCTCTGCTAATGCGCTGGGATTGGCTCAAAGTTTGTTTATTTTTTCACTTAACACTTTTTCCTGCCACGGAGCTGTCCTAACGAGAGGTCCAGACCTCTCGTTAGTTTTCCTGCCTTTTTCCTGCGTAAAGGCAATCGGAAAAGGTTAGTGCATGTCGTTTCAATGGGGTTTTCACACTAATTGCTCATCTCCATTCCGTTTTCGTTAGCTGCTACTGTCGTCGGAAAATAGGCTTAAGTGCATGGAAAGGATCGGAAATTCTTCCCCGAGGGCTCATTTAACGATGAAAAACGTTTAGTGCATCTGCCTCTTGGTTGAAGAGCCAAGCTTTCACCTGCTTCCTGAAGTACAGGTAGTCTTGTGTTAAGCGGAGCCTTTCAGGCAATGCATTCCAGAGTGTGGGGGCTACTCCGGAGAAGGCTCGTTTGCGGGTATCACATTGTGTAATGTCTTTTGGAGAGGGTGTTAACTGTAGTGTTAAGTTACTTGTCAGTGAGTCAGGTTTGTGTCCTCTTCTTATTCGTCAGTGCCGAAATCTTCACGGCATAGTACTCAGTTCCAGATAAGGGCACTGAATAATGTAATTCATCTTCATCTGTCTCGCTTTCTATGTCCTTCTGTTCCATTACTTGACCTTCACTATTGTACCCTTGTTAATTGGTGACTCAGATTTTAATTTTTCCTTAGTGAGCTATTCAGGGTTTAGTATTAGCAGTAAAAAATTTGACAGACTGAGATCACACTCCACATTCTCTGGTTTAGGAGTGATCATATGCGCAAAACTAACCCATTTGCAGACACTGCCCCAGGGAAACCAGACTGTACTGAGTAAGCCAATACAATCAATTTCTCTCAACATGAATTCTTTCTATGCCATGAAAAGAGTTTGACTTGGGCCAAAAGTATAAAGAAAACCACTTCTGTTCAACACACTCTGAATTTTTTAAAATGAAATCTCATCTAATGAAGCCTTATTTTTGAAGAGATTCCCTACACTCTCTCTACAGCAGAGATTCTCAACCCAGTCCTCCATACACATCAATCAGTCAGGTTCTCAAGATATGCACAACACATACACAAGGGACAGTCTTTCATTGCAGTGTCTCCAAATCTGCATCGCTCATATTCCTTGTTGGTATCCCGAAAACTCGACTGAGGACTGCTTGAGAGCCACTGGTTTACAGCAAACCACTTTTGAAAACTGGTCCGTCATTTTCCCAGTTAATGTTTCACAACAGCAAGCTTTACTACGGAAAATTGAGCATCAACATCACAAAATACACTTTAGAACTGAATATGTTTCTACTACTACTACTTATCACTTCTATAGCGCTACAAGGCATACGCAGCGCTGTACACCATACACAAAAAAGACAGTCCCTGCTCAAAGAGCTCACAATCTAAATAAGACAGGTAAACAGATGGAACAACTAAGAGGTAAGGGAATTAAAAAGGTAGGGTACAGGGCAAGTGAATAGTGGCTAGGAGTCAATTAAAGAGGTAGGGTACAGGGCAAGGGAGTAGTGACTAGGAGTCAAAAGCAGTGTCAAAGAGGTGGGCTTTTAGCCTGGACTTGAAGGCGGCCAAAGACGGGGCTAGACATACAGGCTCGGGAAGTCTATTCCGGGTGTGAGGTGCAGCGAGGTAAAAGGAACAGAGTCTGGAATTAGCAGTAGAGGAGAAGGGGACAGACAAGAGAGATCTATCAGCAGAACAGAGTGCCCGAGGGGGGGGGGCATAGGGAGAGACAAGAGTGGAGAGGTACTGGGAAGCGGCAGAGTGAATGAACTTATAGGTCAGTAAGAGAAGTTTGAATTAAATGCGGAAACGGATAGGGAGCCAGTGAAGTGACCTGAGGAGAGGGCTAATGTGAGCATAGCGACTTTGGCGGAAAATGAGTCGCGCAGCAGAGTTTTGGAATGATTGAAGAGGAGAGAGATGGCTAAGTGGGAGGCCGGTGAGAAGTAGGTTGTGTTAATATATGGCCTGGCTTTGGATCTACCACTGGAATAGTGAGGGCCAAAGCTATGAAGCCTAAAATAACTGAAGAAGTACTGACTAGGCCAAATAACAAGTACATGATTTAATATTTGAGAATCTGTAAAAAGCGGTTCTGAATAATGAGTCCTGCTAGCATAGAGACCAATCCAAAAATTTTGAACATTGAAATAAACTTACAGCAAACCCCAAATCGCAGTCGCCTGGATTCGGTGTTATGCCCCATTCACACAACAAGCACAGTCTTGCGTACATCACGCAAATCAAAGAAATGGACAGAATAGGAGAAAGAAAAGGGGGTGAGAAAGAACAGAACAGAATATAGAAAAACAGAAATGAGAGTCTGAACTCCCCACTGGGTTAACAATTAGGGAAAGAGATCAGCACAGAAAAGGGCAGAGAAGCAGGTGTGTTAGTTCAGCGCAGGGCATGGAGACATTCAGGGAAGAAAGTAAAAAGACAGAAGAATAGAAGAGTATTTAAAGTAGGGGTGAAAACGGACAGAACATTGGTGCCCAATACCCCTGAAGTGGGCAGTGTCCGTGATAGGGGAAAAATGAAGGAATAACAGCAGGGAGATAAGAGAAAAAGAGAAAAAGAGATGGACAGATGACATAGAACATTTGAACGCACAACGATATAAGTATCCCCTCTTGCGTTCAAAAAAAACAAGAGAAAGAAGGATAGAGTGAACGGTCAGCATACGGCTAGTCACCACTGTTTTATTTTCCCCCTCTCAACCAATGCCTTAGGCGTCCCTTTATTGTCACGGCGATCATCTATACAGGTAACCCCTATATGGGCAATAATGCCGAATCCGCAGGCCACTCCGAAAATGGAATGGAAGTCTGCTCAAAATCTAATAAATGAGATACCGTCATCCATTGGAGCACCCTCAATGGATGTAAGTCCCAGACATCGGTATCAAACCCAATGGTTATAGCGTGACACTGGTATATAAGAAAACAATAAAAGTATAGTATGTCCCAGGGAAAAAGCCCCTGAAAATTACTATAGAAGTGATAGAAAAATAGAGAGAGAAAAACGAAATATTCCAAAGCAAAACAAATGTAAGCTCTTTGGGAAAGTCACAGTCATAAAAAGAGCCTTTAGTTGGAACACCTTAGTCAGGACAAAAAATGTGAAAAATTCCACGTTCATCATTCACTAGACAATATATTTTCCACTCAACAAACCAGGAGAAGGAAACTCAAAAGCATTAGAGTGGAACAGTAACAATAAGAAAGCCTGCAATACAAGGGCAAACAGTACAAATAAATTCATTCATACCTGTAGTAAAAGAAGAAAACTAATTAGGAAAGATAAGTGTACATATTATATGATAAAAACTGGGCCTACCTAATTTGTAATGTAAGGCAAAAATAAGCTGTAAGGGTAGGTTGGAAGCTGTATATGAAAACAAAATATAGACTTAAACAAGACATGAAACTACTACATACTATAATAAGAGTAACAGAGGAGAACCATATATGTAACTGGAACATCGAAAAGGACAAATTAAAACATGTGATTCTTACATCAAGAACTTCCAATGATACAGCATAAAACATACATACTAGTCAGTGATTGTGATGACAAACAGAACAGCTGCAGCATTAGAAGGAAAGAAAAGGTGGATTGGGTTATAAAGAACCAACAGGAAATAACTGAAGAAGTGAAGCAACGCTGTATTCTCATGGCACGCAGTCATCATCTTCTCAACAGAAAAGGGAAAACATATTTTATATGCATATCTATTAAGGTCTTTAAAACGAGTACGTCATTAAAACAGAGCACAAGAAACCTGAACTATATGAGAATCTTATCTAGAGAGTGAATAAGATCCCCTCATATCTAGCGCAGTATAACACAAACAGTAAAATAGATAATGCAAGCAATAGAAGCTGATGGGCGGGGACAGCATAGCGCCTAGCTTATAACGGGGGCAAGATATAATCCATATAGCGTCTAAGCAAATTTCAAATAGGAAAATAAATAACAAACCTTAAGCATTAATTAAGAGTAGGACAAGTACAAATTTAATAAAACAACTGAAAATAGTAGCCAAGAGACTATCAAAATTAAAATAAAATAAATAAGTGGCAGAGAAGAGAACGTAACCTTACAGACAGACTATATGTAAGAGCAGGAAGCATAGTCAGGAGAAAAGAAGGGTGCCGTTGCAGTACAGGGCGAAAGGTTATTACCGGAGATTATTAGAAACAGGATAATACATTCCAAAGCTAGAGATTAACAGATACGAGAGACAGAGAGGGCAGAGAATGGAGGGGAAGTTATTTATAAAACAGCCACAGAAAAAAAGAAAAATAGACAGCTATGCACTTGTAAATGGGGAAAGCAAAAATACAGAGAAATGAGACTGCAAGTATAGAGCGAGAAGTCTCAGTCATAAAAAGCTGAGAACTTGAAAACAGCCGTCGAGAGGAAACAGACCTTTCCTTTATTAGAGAGAAGTAAAACAAAAGTGGCTAGAGAGCTGAACGCCGTAATCGGTGTATCCAGCTAACGGTGAAAGAAAGTTATAAATAAACAAATAGAATAAGGAGACATACAAGCGGGTACGAGGAAAAAGGGACACACTCCGAACAGCAATCTTATCAGGGGTGTGCACAGAACGAAACTGTAATAACAAGAGGAAACAAAGGTAGCTGTGCAGTTTTAAATAGAATGCAGGAAGTGTGGTTCACAGCTAGAAAGGTAGCAAGAAAGAATTTTGTTTTAAAGGGAGAAAAACATGTAAGCTCTTCGGGTAAGGCACCTTAGTTTACAGTGTATACTACGGTTGCCACACAGCAAACTATGATAGGAAAGCTTGAGGGTGGTAGAGCAGAACAGAAAGGAAGCTAGGGCAAGCAGTACAAAAGCAATCATGCAGGACAAACAAAGCTGAAAAAGTCTGAGAAATCCTTAACCTTGTAGAACAGTTTTGGTATACGTAGCTTAGTGTTAAAGATTATAGATGGGCAGCGGGCCAGCACTGCCATTATAGAAGTAAAAGTTATGAGAATTTGAGCACAAATATTTTTACAAGAAAGAGTCTGTAGCTAGCATGCTCTGGAAATCACGCTATATTCCTGTATTATAGAGCACAAGCACAATATGATAGCATTTAAATGTAACAAAAACAGTTGCTTCTCAACAATATAACCAAAATATGCAACAGTCTTCCTAAAACACTACCGGTTGAACATCCAACAAGAAATACATGCGTATTAATCATACTAAGGTAAATGTGACATGATAGTGGAACATTAAGACATATATCTATGCAGGGCAAAAGAAAGTAACATCTGTAGGAATTAAATAATACCATTTAAAGTACGAAAACCAGGATCATATAACATAAATCATGGGGGGCCACGTAAATGAACTATCAACATAATACCAAAAACAGATTAAAGAAGCATTGCAATGTAATCACAGAAAGCCGCAGTAGGACAAAAAGGGAAAAAGCCGGTTTTGCAAGGGGTAAGTTATGCATGTTTGAAGGAAAGATACCTTTTTAACACTTTGTAAACACATGGTGTAGCACAATGAAGTCTATCAGGCTGTCACTAGCAGTGCAAAAATAAAGAAACCTGTCTCGGGTTTAAAATCATGACTTAGAGACAGAGTGAGAAAGCATTAGAGTATCTATTGTTTAAGGGAAGTAAGCTGAAATAGAGGGCAACGCACAAAAGTCAAAGCAGTATGAGCATAAATTTTGGGGAGTGGGAGACAACGTCCTAATAAAAGGAGAATGCAGAGTCTTAGACTAAGATGCGGTGTCATAATCTTAAAAGTGAAAGAAAAAGAATACATCCGTATATTGTTACATGCTCAGAGGTGCCCGTCTAACGGACTTGGCAGCATGAGGCATGAAAAGATAAGTCATTTAACAATTATGATACCTGCTAAGGAAATATACCAGAGAATTAGATATAGTTAGATGAATTTAGGAGGATAAATGACCGGTTAACTTGTACCGCTTCAGCATAGAACAGAAAAAACGGACGGAGAAGGGGAAAAAATTACTTTCTTAGCATTTAAAAATGAACTGAGCCTCCTCTGAACTGATAAGGCAGCTAAAGTGGGCAAGCTTCCCAGATTGTCGTGTCCTTGAGATAGTGAGCTACAGCGCTTATTAGGGAAAACTCTTAAAAGTTACAGAAACATGTGAGGGAAAATAAAAAAGGGTTTAGAACTTCAGCTCCTCGGGCAAACTCAAACAGATCCACAAAGGCAGACTCGGAGCCCAAGAGGGAGCACACATGCAATACAACAACTACTAACAATGTAACAAGCTGTGTTCCAGAAAGAAAACCAAAACCCACAGCGCATGGGACTGGGAAGGAAAAAGACCAGTCCCACAGGGAATCAAAAAATGATTTCCAGTTAGCACCAGAAGCCAAAAAGGTGCATGCAAGGTGTTAAGTTACCCCAATTAGTATCGTGCGGGCCACATCCCTATAAACTCTCCACGGACCACGAACAGTCGGCGATATGAAAGCGCTCCTGGGCAGAACCCCACACGTTAGTGTCACTGACATATTCACTCAATCGGGCTATGCAAAATTTGTTACAGATACCCAATATGATGGTAACCCTTTGACTGAAATTCAGACAAAAATATTTCAGGAAATCCGGACCATGTATCCGACCCTTAAAGACTTTTCGGTTATCACTTCCCAAAGATGGGAAATGGATTCAGAGCCTATTGAGGCTTATTTACTCAGACTCCAAGACCTATATAAGGAAGAAACAGAGGAAAAATTTGACTCTGATAATGCCCTCCCAGTATTCTACCATTTACTGAAGGGAACCTTACCTTCAGAAATTAAACTTAAGTTGGAGAACACCGTGGGTCTCCACCTGGAAAAATGGCCTAAAATTCGTGAACACATCCTTCATCATTGCAGACGACTCATTAAAAGCAAGCAAAATGAAGCCCAACATCGTAAGACAGTACACACTAACTTGGAAGTGCTGCAGACTGAAGATCTCAAAGAGAAAAGAGCCTCTAGGAGCTCTGACCCTGATACCAATACTCCTGACACTTCTCCCCCTGTTATTGTTATGTATGCTGACCAACGCTATGACAATAATGGCCGAAATCGGCCCTACCGCCCAGACCGTAGAATTGATTACCCAGAAGAACGAGGTCGTCGCTCTCTACCCCAACGAGGTCCCCCAAGGGGCCCTCTTGAGGATACTAGGCGACAACGAGACTACCGTTCCCGGCCTAGCCCTGATCGCTATCCTGATGTGCTCTGTTATCGCTGCCAACAATATGGTCATTATGCTGCTGAATGTCTTCAGACACAGCCATATAGATTTAGAAAATCGCAGGTCCGTCAAAATCCCCCTGAACGGCAGTCATTCCCTTTATGGAACCCGGATCAACACCGTCCGCAGTGACCACAGATTTAGGGATCAATATTACCCACCCCATAATGACTAGGCGTTACCCCAAACCCGATTTGATTTTGTTGCTCTCAGTCACTCATACTACTCAGCTCCTCATTTAGTATCCAGAAACCATTTCTCTGTATGTTTCTGTTTCTATTACAGGTGACATGTCTTTATCTTATATTTTTTTAGGTTTAATTGCAAGTGTATGTTTATGGTACCATACAAATGACCTAACTGAGTCAGCAAGTTCTTTATTTGTTTTTTTTGCATACCTTCCCTGGGGAGTTCTTATCAACTGCAGGGATAAGCGATCCCCAGAGGATGTTCATTTTATGTTTTTTTATATAAACCTTAACTGACTTATTTATGCCATTTTTCTCTATACGGGATCCCTTTTAAATAAAAGCTGTGTAT
Organism: Microcaecilia unicolor; assembly: GCF_901765095.1. Lineage (NCBI taxonomy): Eukaryota > Metazoa > Chordata > Amphibia > Gymnophiona > Siphonopidae > Microcaecilia > Microcaecilia unicolor. The sequence goes on from NC_044034.1 coordinate 34,920,069, forward strand.
TGCACATTTTTAAAATGTTTTCTGCTTTAACTGTTATGCTGTTTAAATTAATGTGACATTCACTTCTTTAGTTTTTTCATGAATATAAAGCCTTCATTTTTGAAATTTCTCTATAATATGTGTTCTTTGAAAATTACTATGAAAGGTTCTATATTATATGCCATCTAAAACACTGTTTATTTGTGATGTTGTTTAAAATAACTAGTGCTGATATTCACTTCCTGGCTCTCTATTGAGATGAACGAACTGTTTTCTTTTCAAGTCTTATCTACAACTTTCAAACTTCCTTCCCTGCCTCTTAAAGATTTATAGTTTTACGATACAGTTCCAGCATTTTTGGTTCTCAATAGGGTTTGTAGATTAACCCTTGCATAACATAACTAACTGGTAAATCAAAACTAAAGAAATTAAGGTTGCTATTATTTTAAAGCTATGTTCAGATGAGACTAGCTCCAATTGCCAAATTTCCTTTTATTGAGAACCGTACCTCTGGAACCAGTTAAAGTAATTAACTTGTTTTCCTCTCCTGAAGTATTACTTTTATGAAGACTAATTACACCAGCATGAAGTATTAATATAGAAATTTCAACTTACAGTTTTTGTCTGATGTATAGACCTATTTTCAGTCACCATAATATCCACTGCTTGCAGTGAGCAATAAACTCAAATTAGATACAGGAAGCACCGTTATTTCGTGATTTCCTTAAGACTGAATGACAGAGATTAACCCTTGTAGTTCTTATTTTCTCTAGAGTTCATCTTTACAAATGCTTTGGACTCAGTATATGATACAGGAATTCATTACGTGTTTCAGATTTTTAATAACTATTCTATGATTCTGTATTATCCTTGTTACTTTTTGTTTGGAATTCAGATCATACTGGTCAATTTGTACATTTATTGCATTAATAAAAATTGTTATTATATCTTTGATTTTTGAATTTTACTAAAATGTTTAAAAAAAAAAAATGTTTCTACTTGTTTGCTGCTTATAAAACTGCTTCTCCTCTGTATTTAAAATATACTCTAAATTGTAAATTGATTGCTGGGAATATATAAGCTTATTTTTAGCTATCCCTCTGAATGTGAATCTTGATATGCTGTCATAATTTAGGGCCCAAAATTGTGAAAGCATAGAAATGATCAAATTAAAATTTAATATAAGTTTTATTTTCCAAATTGGTTCTGACCTATTACAGAGGACTATAGGTTATTGTCCTTCTCATTTGACCTATTTTAACCTTGTAAAGGTCACGTGAGGAGGCCTCATAGAAATATATAGTTTTTTACATTTCTGATATTAGCTTTTCTCTATCTCTCTAAATATCATATTAAAAGCTGCATTTTCCTGGAACAGACTCTGACCACAATGTTTCCTCAGACTCTGCTTACTTCCCGTGCCAGCAACATCAACTTTACAAAGAACATTTTATTATTCCTACTGGTAATTTGTGATATTATATATTGACACTATGCTCCACCTACTGATGCGCAAAGGAACTAACAATGCATTTTATAATCTATTCTTTCTAATGGTCCTATGCTAAGATTTGACCACTTGATTTTACTTCTTATATCACCTCTATTTATTAAGTCCTGTAGGTTGAGTGAAGACTGTCAATCCAATTTCTGATCTACCGCCTCTAGTTTAGTACTTCTACTGCAACTGACTTCTGGCAAGAAAAAGAAGCACCAACTTCTCCAATGAGAATTTTCTTTTGTCCAAATGATGTCATTAATTTAGACTTTCTTGGTTATGCTCTCAAATAATTTGTTGTATTGAATATTTTTGCAGGCTTCTCATCTTTTTCAGAACCTACATGTCACTTTACGTATGAGCTCTCTATTACAGCGGACAGCGACCGTGATTTCAGAAGATACTTCCATCACTTGGACTACTTATGAGTTTTTAAATTTCTGCACATTAGACTTCTGCTCTGAATATGACTATTTGCTAATCTACCCTTCTGAATCATCTCACTCGTAAGTCCTGCTGGCCTCCTGCAGCTGAGGGCTCAACCCTTGGTGAATGGTAGTCATCGTAGGTGAAGATTCCATATCTATTGGCGATAGATTGCAACGCATTGCCCTCCATACATCAATAATTGAACATTTACCATCATCTCTAAATTTTAATTGTTTTTTATAATCTTCTCTTTTGTTCCATATACTTTACCATTGTTATTTGATCATGTCTTTGTCTTTGTAATAATTACCAATCTGTCTTGCACATTATGCAAGCCAGAAGTGTAGATATATTATGCAAATCCCAATTTCTAGTATTAAGAGGGTTGCAATTGACCCCTACCAAACAGGAGATATTAATGAAAATTGGCTTTTCATTATTGAACCCTTCTGGTTTCCCTTTTGCTTTTGCACTTAATTAGCACTGTTTTCTCCATGTTTACATTGTCTTTCATGTCTATTCAATTCACCCTGACTATGCCCACTAAGATATAGCAATATATCATTCAGGCATACAGTTATTTGCTTATTCCTTTGCCAGCCTCTGGCTCTTGATGGACTGATTATGATGGTGTATGCCTAGAATAAAGATCTATCCAGGCCCAAATGATGTTAGATCCCCCAAGGTTGTAGCAATAATCTTTACACCTTGCAAACTGCTGGACCACAAGTCTTGGGTCCATGTGAAAAATATACGGGTTTACTCAACCGCAGAACCAGATGTTACAAGCCTAACCATCTCAAGACCGGCAACTTCCTTCAGCAAGCCAGCCTGAAAACCCAGCCCTGTTAGATCTCCTTCCAGATTCTTCAACGCTTCCACCGCCTCAACCATGAACTGATACTTAATTTGAGAACTACTGTTGCTGTTTATGGACATTATAGATTCATATTTTGTTTTATTTTTAGTTTTAGCAGTAATCCTGTCTAGAAAAGGTTTTATTTTATTTTCCTATTATTTCCTTTATTGTTCTAATTGTTTTTCTAAGAGTTTCCCCGTTATTTCTGTATGTAACTCAAATTGAAGTTGATATTGCTCAGATACAAGAGTTATGCAATTGTTTAACTCTGGTGTAGGCTTACTTACGTTGCATGTCTTTCTGTAGGTTTGACTAAGCTCCAAGAGGGTAACGGATATATACAATACTTCCCATACTTCCAGGTCATTATGCATATGTCAAGATCCATGCAGACCTTGGTTAATATACCCGCATACCTATATTTCATGGGATTTTGTAAATGATCTCATGGATTAGCCCCATTCATAAAACCTCTCTCACTACAGTAAGCCTCAATCACATAGATATGAATAAGATAGAACCGGCATATGAAAAGGTTGCAGAAAATTATTAGTGTACTAACTATAAGTTTGTGTAGGATTGACATAATTGAAGTATTGTCAGGATGATGAGTTCACACCGTAAACAAAACAAATTGTACCAGTTGACCTTAAGACTCAGATAATTTGATGGCCTCATAGAATACCTTCTGGAATGGATGGTACCACGGTACGTTAACCCTGGTGTCACCCTATGGGATAGGGTGAAGAGGGGAATGTTAATATATGGCCTGGCTTTGGATCTACCACTGGAATAGTGAGGGCCAAAGCTATGAAGCCTAAAATAACTGAAGAAGTACTGACTAGGCCAAATAACAAGTACATGATTTAATATTTGAGAATCTGTAAAAAGCGGTTCTGAATAATGAGTCCTGCTACAAATTGGTACAATTTTTAATTCAAATTCAGCTCCTGTACTGGGGAAAACAAAAACAAAAAGGATGGCTCAGATGAACAAAATGGAGCCTATTACATAGTTCTTAAGATGAACAAAATGGAGCCTATTACAGAGTTCTTAAGATGGTGTGAAAAGTATGTGAAAACTATTGCAACAGGGAACAGGTGTCTCAGAAATGAGATGTGAAAAAAGAACTTGTTCCCAAAACATACTGATAAGCCCGCGTGGGAACGTATCATCTCAGAAATTGAGAGCTAGGTTTCCCACCATTGACTTCTATGGAGAGGTTGTGTATAAAAGAGGGGAAAATGTGCCTTAACTGGGAGTTTTCTCAGAGGGCGAAGCTCTGTCCGGTTGTACTCAGAATCTCTCTGCTGAATGTACCTGATTAAAGTCTGATGTCTGTATTTGTACCAACTTGAAGACTTGTCTTTGGGTAAGAAATAAATAGTATCTATCTATTTAAACCTATCTCTGTCTTTATACTATCTTCTCTTTACCTTACATTTAGCTTACAAGGCAGATCACATACACTCAGTCTCTGGAGAAACTTAGACAGAATTTTAATAGGCATTATCTGGGAACATAAATGGCCCAGAGTATACCTAGATCCAGGAAGACAGAAAGCAGTAGTTATGGGAATTAGAATTCGATTACAGCCCCTAATGCAAACCCAGAGCAGACCTCCTTGTGATTGGGTGACAATGGAGGTTGGAGAAACCATACAGAACCTGTTAGGTAAAATAGGTATCTTTAGTCCCCCGTGTGATCTGGAGTCAGAAAGAGGTCCAAGAGGGGGAAATTAAAACAGTTGCAATAATCTAGGCGAGAGGTGATGAGAGTGTGGACAAGGGTTCTGGTAGAGTGCTCAGAGATGAATGGACGGATTTTGTTGATGTTAAAGAGAAAGAAATGACAGGTTTTGGCAATCTGCTGAATGTGAGCAGACAAGGAGCGAGAGGAGTCGAAGATGACCCCAAGGTTACGAGCTGATGAGACCAGAAGAATGAGAGTGCTATCCACAGAAATAGAGAAAGGGGGGAGAGGAAAGGTGGGTTTAGGGGGAAAAATGAGGTGCTCAATTTTGGCCATGTTAAGTTTCTGATGACGTTGAGACATCCAGGCAACGATATCAGACAGGCAGGCTGAAACGTTGGTCTGGGTGTTGGTTGAGATTTCAGGGGTAGAGAGGTAGACCTGGGAGTCGTCAGCGTAGAGATGATATTGAAAGCCATTGAAAGCCAGCTTAAGAACCAGATTTTTTTAGAATAATGTAGACTACATCACTATTGAAAGAAAGTAAGATGTCAGTCTAAGAACACTAGAACGGCATTGAATACCATGTTCCTCTCACCTATTGTTATTTAAGAACATAAGAACGTTCGCTGGATTTAGCTCACCTCTTTTTCAGTGGTAGCAGAGATGCCAAGTTACCTGGTTCCGGGCTGCAGGTTTTTGGCAGACCCTGCCCAATAAAATTAGTGCTGCAAGTCCCATAATGCATCAGGAAGGGATGGTCAGTAATCCAGGGCTATTTAGGCGTGCAAGTTATAGAATAGGGCATATCTACGTGTAACTTCTAATTACAGTCAATGAAGTGAATTCCGTCTTTTTCATATATAGTTCATTAAGCAAAAGAGAGGAGGAAAAGTCTCAGAGCTAAATCCGGGATTCAGATGTCCTCACAGACCTTAGAAAGTTAACTCATATGCATAAAAACCTTCTCCCTATGCTGTTTTTAAATATGGAAAAAAATGTAATGATTAAATTTTGTGACTCAGTAAACTTCAGAGGTTGAAACACTTATCTGAAATGCTTGTGCAGTTACTGAGAGCGTTGAAAAGAAGGGTCCCACCAATGTTGGTCAGAATTTCGCAAGAAATGCTGCATTAGGGTATCCGCAGTGGTGTGCTGGAGGGGGCTCTCGCAGGCTCGCAAGAGCCGTTTGTTAAGTTTTTAAGAATTTTGGGAGCCGGTTGTTAAAGTAGGGCCCCCCCCCATGGCTACTTTAACAACTGGCTTCCAAAATGCTCCTGAATTCTCTTTTACTTTGCTGGCAGGGATGCTGAGCCCTGCAAACCAAGTAAATAGACTGCTGCTACTCCCCGCTCTGAGCAGCAGGCTGGGACTTCTCGTGCATGTGAGTCAAGTCCTAGTGTGCGGCTCAGAGCCAGAAACAAGCAGTGGAGAGTGGTGGCAGTCCATTTATTGGTGGTGGGGCTCGGGCTCCCTGCCAGCAAAGGGATGCCTAGCATGCCCGCACGAGGGAGGAGAACTGAGACATAGATTGCCCCCAGCAGTCCACCCCTGGACCCTCCCAAATTGCAGGGCTGGCTACGCCCGGAGAGAGAACCCATTGTTAAAAATTTACCAGCACAGCCCTGGGTATCTGGGACCAACCAGTCTTCAACATCGGCAAACCTGCGGTAGCCTGGCAGTAGTTGCAGATTGGCGCGTGGTAATCCCCCGGTGGACTTACTGCTGCTGAGTAAAAGTGCCCCTTAAAGAGCAAGTTGCTGCTCAAATTTTAAGTATAACATTTTTGCTCTGTCATACCAAGCAGTAATCTCGAGCAGACCTCTGTATCTGCATTCGTTGTTAATTTCCTATCAGCTTATTAGACAACTTCAATCATCACAAACAAATTTTTTAGTTCTCTCTTCTTGTTTAAGATTTTGGCACTGTTCCTCAAGTATATTGTAGCTCCTTCTCTTATTGCCGCTAGAACTGAGGTTGGAGACCTCAGTTCCGTGATTTAAAAACATGGTGAAAATGTGGTTGTTCAGCCAACGTTTCGATTGTGAATGGAATCAGTTAACTACTGGTGGGAGCAGCACTCCTGGGAGATTAGTTATTTTGTTTTATTCCTGTTTTGCCACCATTTATTGTAATTTGCATACCTTCCCTCTTGTGTGTTGTGTTGTTTTTGTCTGTTTTTTGTTGTTGTTGTTTTAGTGTTTGTTTTTGAGACCAAATTTGCTTTTTACTGTAAATCACCTTGATATGTACTTTCTATGTAACGGAATTCAAACATGCGTGGGATAAGCATAAAGGAATCCTGTGCCGAAGGAATGGATCCTCAGGAGCTTAGTCAAGATCGGGAGGCGGGGCTGGTGGTTGGGAGGCGGGGATAGTGCTGGACAGACTTATACGGTCTGTGCCTGTGCCAGAGCCGGTGGTGGGAAGCGGGACTGGTGGTTGGGAGGCGGGGATAGTGCTGGACAGACTTGTACGGTCTGTGCCAGAGCCGGTGGTTGGGAGGCAGGGCTGGTGGTGGGGAGGTGAGGATAGTGCTGGGCAGACTTATACGGTCTGTGCCTGTGCCAGAGCCGGTGATTGGGAGGTGGGGCTGGTGGTTGGAAGGCGGGGATAGTGTGGGGCAGACTTATACGGTCTGTGCCTTGAACAGCACAGGTACAAATCAAAGTAGGGTATACACAAAAAGCAGCAAATATGAGTTATCTTGTTGGGCAGACTGGATGGACCGTGCAGGTCTTTTTCTGCCGTCATCTACTATGTTACTATGTTACTATGTTACTATGTGAAAGTCAATATATCAAGTTTTACAAAATAAGGACCCTGCTTACTAAGCAGTGTTATAGGCGCATTAATGTTTTTAACGCACATTAACCATGCACGTGTCTATAATATCCCTATAGGCGCCTACATGGTTTGCGCGCGCTGTGTAGGCGTGCTAAAAACACTAACGCACCTTAGTAAACAGAGCCCTAAATAAAGGTTCTTGCCATGTACAACTAGGCAGCTCCTTATACAATTCCCTTTTTAATTGTTTTTTCATTTTATTTTTGGCACGATCGTTATATACGTGTGTATGCGATTAGGCAGAAGAACTTACACCAGCCATACAGCGGTATTCTACAAGTTATGCACTTAACTGTGTGCTCACCGGCATTCCGCACAATCTCCACCCATGTGTACTCCTACCTTCACACTACGCACCATCGCATATAGGCCCCTTTTTATAGAACAGCGTGCAGCTGGAATATTGGTATTTACCTGTGTTAAGTCCACATATATGCACATATATATAGTAATATAGTAGGTGATGGCAAATAAAGACCTGTATGGTCCATCCAGTCTGCCCAAAAAGATAAACTCATTGTATGTGGTGCTTTATTTGTATACCTGACCTTGATTTGTCCTTGCCATTTTCAGGGCACAGACCGTAGAAGTCTGCCCAGCACTAGTGTTGCTTCCCAATTACCGGGGTTGCCACCCAACCTCCACTAAGCTTCTGTGGATCCATTCCTTCTAAACATAATTCTTTTATTTTTATCCCACACATTTTTGAATTCCGTTACCGTTTTTCATCTCCACCACCTCCCATGGGAGGGCATTCCAAGTATCCACCACCCTCTCTGTGAAAAAATACTTCCTGACATTACTCCTGAGTCCGCCCCCCTTCAACCTCAATTCATGTCCTCTAGTTCTACTGCCTTCTCGTCTCCGGAAAAGGTTTGTTTGTAGATTAATACCTTTCAAATATTTGAATGTCTGTATCAAAGCACCCCTGTTTCTCCTTTCCTCCAGGGTATTATATGTTCAAGTCACTAAGTCTCTCCTCGTATGTCTTGTAACCGCAAATCCCATACCATTTTTTGTAGCTTTTCTTTGCACTGCTTCAAGTCTTTTTACATCCTTAGCAAGATACGGCCTCCAAAACTGAACACAATACTCCAGGTGAGGACAGTGCAACTCTAAACAATTACTTCTTTAGGGGTTTCAGAAGGAAGCTAAAAACTCATGTGTTCCCCCAAACCACTTGACCCAAAATTGCCACTCCACGCCCACAGTCTCCAGACTGTAGTTCATTCCTTCACTACCCATCACTCCCTGCCCCCTTAATTATAATCCCCTCCAATAGCATTTCTCTGTTCATTATAACCTATCTTATGTAAGCTGCACTGAACCCTGACCAGGGAATATTAGCAGTATATAAGATCACACTTGAATTGAACTTGAATTATCAATGCAGGCTACCATTAATTAATTAGAGATCAAATTGTATTCAAAACCTGTACCCTGGTTCATAACATTATTCATGGAGAGGCCCCACTATATATGTCAGACCTCATAGACCTACCAGCAAGGAATACAAAAAGATCATCACGCACTTTCTTGAACCTCCATTACCCCAGTTGCAAAGGACTTAAATATCTACTATAATAAAACTCACCCTCAACGTTCTGAGGACACTGACGTCAGTGAAGCCAAGCCCTGACTTCCTTCAAAAAGGTTTGAAGGTTCGTGGTGGTGAAGCCACCAAAATCGCTCCCGGGCCCCGCCCTCGATGGCGGAGCAATGGCAGAACAACGAAAGGGGTTGGCAGGGAGGCAGGGGTGGAAATCGCTCCGGGCCCTGCCCTCGCGTCAAAGGTCATGACGTTGGGGGCGGAGCAATGGCAGAACAACGAAGGGGTTGGCCAGGGAGGGGGGTGGCGACGAAAACCTTGCTAGCGCCCGTTTCATTTGCTCTGAAACGGGCCTCTTTTACTAGTAAATCAATATATGCATCTAGCTTCTCCTACATCAGCACCCAACTGTGGAATACATTGCCAAAAGCCATAAAAACAATGAACGATTTGTTAGACTTCCGTAAGTCACTAAAGACTAACCTGTTCAAAAAGACTTATCTAAAGGATCCTTCACAAATGACCTGATATCTAAATTTTACCAGAACAAGATAACATTGAATTCTTTTATTTGTTACTTCTTTCATATTATCACTATTGAACATTATACATTACCCCTTCATCTCTAATACCTGAAATGAATTGTTTATTTATTTACTTTTCACGTATTTTATATTTTCTGTACTTTAAATGTTATAATATTCTGTATTTCTCATTCCGTAATGGTGATCACCATTACGGCATAATGTAAGCCATATTGAGCCTGCAAATGGGTGGGAAAACGTGGGATACAAATGCAGCAAATAAATAAATTAATTAAGAGGTCTACTGTTAACCTCCGTGATTAGTAACTAGGTCACATTGCATATAATGGAACCTGTGCTATAATAGCACAAGTTAGTGGTAAAATAACATGGGCTAATGGTAGCCCATGTTGGTAACTACAGGGTGATTTAACTGGCCAGAAATGGCTCCTGGCTGGTTAAATCGCCTGGTTGGGGCTAACTGGTCATTTTCAGTAGCACTTAACAGGTTAGTGCAGCTGAAAATAACCAGCTAGCACCACACTCAAAACCAGCAATTTGGGGGGTGGTTCTGGAGGCGGAGTCAGCACTTGGTCAGTTAAGTGCTGATATTCAGAACTTAACTGGCCAGGTTAACTATATAAATAGGACCACATAAAAGTCAGTCCTATCTTTGGGACCCTTTTACTAAGCCGTGGTAAAAAGGGCCCTGTGCTAGTGGGGGGGGGGGGGCCATATTTGCCTCACATTGAGGCCCTTTTTATCGCAGCTGGCATAAAGGCTGAAATTACTGCTGGGTAACCCCCTGTGGAAATATTTTTTGAACATTTCCACTAGTGCCAGAAATGCTGGGTGCTGGGGATGGAATTACCACCGGCGCCCACGTTGGGCTGGCGGCAGCTCCAGATTGGCGCACGGTAAGCCCGCGGTGGGCTTATTGCCACTTAGTAAAAGAGCCCCTTTATGCGGTAACCCAAAGCTGGTTAAGTGCTGAATATTGCACTTAACCAGCTATGTGTTAGCTGGTTCCATGTTCCTTGAAATTCAATGCTAGTGCCCAGACATGACCCAGCGTTGAATTCCCGGGATAACGCCGGAGACGGTCAGCAAAACACTGATCACTGTCAGCTGAATATTAGGAAGATAAAACAATGAGGCAGACCTTGTAAAAAAACAAGGGCTAACCACAGCGTTTTTTTTTTTTTTTTTGAGAGACTGTTCCCAGAATCTAGCTTTCTATGTTTCTATGTGGAGGAGTGGCCTAGTGGTCAGACCACCAGTCTTGCAATCCAGAGGTGGCCAGTTCAAATCCCACTGCTGCTCCTTGTGATCTTGACAAGTCACTTAACCCTCCATTCCCTCAGGTACAAACTTAGATTGTGAGCCCTCCTGGGACAGAGGAATATCCAGAGTACCTGCATGTAACTCACCTTGAGCTACTACTGAAAAAGGTGTGAGCAAAATCTAAATAATAAGAGCCACACTAGCCAAGTTTTATATGAGCTGGTGACCCACTGCCCCTGATGCAGCCATTTTTATACTAGCGAAACACAGCCATGTCGGGCATTTTATGTTGAATATCTGGGAGCTTTTAATCTACTAATAAAGACATTGTTTTTTCATTGTTTTATCTTCCATACTGGATTTGGCGGACTGACTGCCTTGTTGTTTTCTGAGCTGAATATTAGGTCCTATGCCCCTAAATGGTGTATGTTGCTGATAGATGCTCATTTGCATACTCTTGTTTTCAGTGCATTACAGAGCCTATGACGTGTAAAAATGGTTTGTTTTTCCTGAAGACTTTTACTGTTATCATGTAAGAACCTCATCTCCACACTGCCTGGTGCAGAAACTGCTGAATCTCACATTTCTGCCATGATTCACTACAGAAATTTATCTTTGCAATTTACTTTTGTTGCTGACATAACAGCTATAAGTTACAGAATATTTATGGATATACATCTCAAGGCTGCGTTAATATCTGCTTGAAAAATAGCTCTGAGTTCTGTAGCATAAGTGGTTTACACAGCATCGCCCAAGAAAAACTCCAGTTTATACAGAGATGCGGTGAGTTATTAATGGAAGGCACGACAAGCTCATGATCTAACTGATTATAAGCACGTAGTTTTGAAAATCCAATCCTATATACATCGTAGTATTCCCTTCCATAACCCAGCTCTCTGGAGTGCGTCCTCTGATTGCTACATGATGGGGGGTATTTCTATTACAGAGCACCTTCTAAAGATGCTGGTTATGGCACCTGTTTTAAAAAGTGTTTTATTTATTTATTTATTTTGTTAGTTAGTTAGTCAGGGGCCCTTTTACTAAGCCACGTAAGCATCTACATGCACCAAAATGGAGTTACCGCCCAGCTAACACGTGGCTCTTGTGATAATTTCATTTTTGGCACGCGTCCAATACACGCACCCAAAAAATAATTTTTATTTTTGGACACGCATATTGGGCACGCACCAAGTGGCATTTGAAGGAAAAGTCCATTGAACATTATTAATTTTTTTTTTTTTTTTGGGGGGTGGGGGGGTTGACAGGTTCTTGAAGCCTGGATTGGCGGCTGTCAGAGACAGGATGCTGGGCTTTATGGACCCTTGGTCTTTTCCCAGTATGGCGGTGCTTATGTGCTAGGTCATTACCACCCAGTTACCGCATGAGACTTTACCGCTAAGTCAATGGCTGGCGGTAAGGTCTCAGACCCAAAACGGATGCGCGGCAATTTTCATTTTGCTGTGCGTCCATTTTCGGCAAAATTTTTAAAAGGCATTTTTTTTTTGCAAGTGCGCTGAAAATGATTCTGCGCATGCCCAAAACATGAGCCTACACTACAGCAGGCCATTTTTCAGCGCACCTTAGTAAAAGGACCCCTTAGTTAGTTAGTTAAAGTGTCGATTATCCAACCTAAATGGGACCGACGCATTGGATAAATGGATAATATGGAAATCAATGGTAACCCCTCAAATAATGCAGAAACAAAGGCAGTAAAAGCAGGGTCTCAGGTCACAGTGGTGGTAAAAGTAGGGTCCTGGGTTCAGAAAACGGAAACAGAAGCTACGTGATGTCACTGGGAGGTCTGTTGGATGTGCCAGATGACCGGATCAGCTAAGGTTGAATAATCAAGACTGTACTGTATTTGGAGTTGGTTTACATTTTTAAAGGGAGTTACATTCAGGTACAGTAGGTAATTTCCTGTGCCTAGAGGGCTCATAATCCTATCAGAACAAGCAGGCATATAATTTTCTTTACAGAATACTAGCACAAGTGACAGTACACACAACCACTACACAACTACGTGTAGTCCTCTAGCTGGTGTAAATGTCCATGTCTCAATGTATGCAGGAATATATATATAAATGATAATCCTATATAATAATTCTCACCATCAACGTTCTAAAGTAGCTGCCTGTGTCCGTGGGTCCTGAGCTAGGCTCTGTAGCCAAGCTGACGTCACTCACAGCTGATTCCCTACTCCTTCCCCTGCCTGGGAATCAGCTGTGAGTGCGCCGCTCCCTGCAACACGACAAACGCGGCACCGCAGACAACCCCCCCCCCCTCGGTGCATAACCCCCTCCTCGGCGCATCACCAAATCCTTCCCCCCCGGCGCATCACCCAAGCCCCTCCCCCCCAAATACATCACACCCCCCCCCCCGGGCCACATCAACCCCCCTCGCCACCCACAGCTGCCAGTTCAAGACCCCAACACCCTCCCTGGCCAGCCGAAGTCCTCTTCTCGGACCGCGCGCGGCGTGGACGAACGACGTGATCAAGTTGGAATCTGTTTATGTGCATGCGTCTAACGTCAGAGGCACAAACACAAGCTGATTCAAACTTAATCACATCATTCATCCACACCGCGTGGCTGAGAAGAGGACTTCGGGCTGGCGGGGGTTGGGGTCCCCGCCAGCACAGGTACGCGAGGGTTGGCGGCGGGAAGGGGGGCTTGAGAGGGTCACGGCAGGGGGGTCTAGGGGTTAGGAACTCCGAGGGGGTCTGTAATCAGAGGGAGGGGGGTCTGCAAATCAGAGTTAGGAAGGCAGGGAGGTGGGGTCTGGAACGGGGGGGAGGGAGGCAGGGAGGTGGGGTCTGGAACTTGGAGAGTGGGAGGGAGGGGTCTGGAACTCGGAGGGGGGGTCTGGAACTGGGGGGGGAGGGGGGGTCTGGAATTCGGAGGAGGGACGAGAGGGGAGGAATGCACCACCTGTACAAAAACTAAAAAAAAAAACGGGGGGACGACCCTGGAACTCGGAGGAAAGGAGGGAGAGACGACAACCCTGGAACACGGAGGAAGGGGGAAACTGGGACTGGGTGGGAGGGAGGGCCCCCAGACACAGACACTCGCACACAGTCTCACTCACTCTGTCACGCACACGCAAATTCACTCTCTCACAAAGTCACTCTCACACACACTTTCTCACTAGCGCCCATTTCATTTGTCTCTGAAACGGTCCTTTTCTACTAGTATTCTATAATTTACACACATACATGTGCATTCTACCCATGGCCACTCAAACCCCATTCATGTGCATGCCTGCTGGTGAAACACGCTTTATCTCCACAAGATGCTTACTTTTCCCTTAGTTGGTATTCTGTAAGAGGTCATTTACACATGAGAAAGGCACAGCGGCACGTACCAGATTCAAAACCAAAGATTAGATGTACATAGCTGAGCACTAACAGTGAACTTACCATGTGATTTCATGGCTTTCTTTGCTGCCTCTTGGTCACACAGCCTTCTTACTTTGTTCCCTGTTGCCTTCTGTCCGTTATTGAGATAGACATGGGGAAGCCACTGCTTGTCTCTAGGATCAGTAGCATGAATCTTGCTACTATTTGGGATTATCTCGGGTACTTGTGACTTGAATTGGCCACTGCTGGAAGCAAGATACTGGGGTAGATGGACCATTGGTCTGGCCCAGTATAGCTATCCTTATGTTCATAGCTGCATCTAGCCAGTGACCCTTCTTCTTGGAGGATCTCAAGACCAGGAACAATGTGACATTTAAAATAACATAAAATAATATTAAAGATGCACTCATCAAAACAATTAATATCATTTCAAAAAGAACTTCACATTGGTATATTAAAAAAAAGAACTTCACATTATCCTTTGTATTATTATTTTCCATATTTCAAATACCATTATGTTTTTTTTATATATCATCATGTTCTTTTTTATATACCAGTGAAGTTCTTTTTGAAATAATATGGAACTTTGTAGGTCTAAGTGCTTTGAAAATGAGCCAAATAGTGTATAATGTAGCTTTTCATACAATTTATTTCCAAGTAGCTTTTTAAAATTTGAATTATTATGCTATGATCTAAGATACCTGGAATATACTACCAGTAAAGGCAAAAACTAGCATGTAATCACATTCCAAATAACAGTTGACCTAATGTTTATGTCAGACTTTATATTGAGTTCAATCTGAAAGGAACATCAATAAATGTTAATATAAAAATCATACATAAGATTTGTGCTGCTGAGTAATCTCAAAACTTAAAAAAAATCAAAATATTCTTCTCCTAATGAAAGCTATTTTCTATAATTGATCATAAACTGCTGGCACCATATTTTATAATGCCATTTTGGCTCCATGCTGCGCATCGTCTCCTTTTGAATTAATCACCTCCAATCTGAGGAGAATGGCAAAAAGGTTCTTAAATTTTCACAGTGTGAAACAACAATTTGTTACAAAACAATACAGAAACTAAAATATGAAAAGCGTTACTGTAAGAAAACGAATGTATTTTCATATCTTGTGAGACAATCAGAATCATTGTGCAAATGGCTTAGCGCATTTTAACACGCAGCAAGCCCAAAACTAAGGGGCCCTTTTATTAAGCCGCATAAGCATCTACGCACGCCCAACGTGTGCCAAAATGGAGTTATCGCCC
Organism: Microcaecilia unicolor; assembly: GCF_901765095.1. Taxonomy (NCBI): domain Eukaryota; kingdom Metazoa; phylum Chordata; class Amphibia; order Gymnophiona; family Siphonopidae; genus Microcaecilia; species Microcaecilia unicolor. The sequence goes on from NC_044034.1 coordinate 34,935,354, forward strand.
GGCTACCATGTGGCTCTTGGCGGTAATTTCATTTTTGGCGCGCGTCTGATATACACATCTGAGAAATAATTTCCTTTTCGGACGCCCCGTATTGGATGTGCACCAAGTGGCATTTGACGTGCATAGGTAATTACCGTCCAGTGACCACGTGAGACTTTACCGCTAAGTCAATGGCTGGCGGTAAGATCTCAGACCCCAAAATGAATGCGCTGGCAATTTTCATTTTGCCGAACGTCCAGTTTAGGCAATTTTTTTTAAAGCATTTTTTACAGATGCGCTGAAAATGATTCTGCGCGTGCCCAAAACATTTTTCAGTGTGCCTTTGTAAAGGGCCCCCCTAACGCTATATCAAGTAGGAGAGTTCCTAGCATTTTGCAATTGCAAGTCATGCATTACTGTTCTCTATAGCATACAGTACCTGCCAAGAGTTTAACGCGGGCAAGATGGTAGAGGCTATTATTAAGAATAAAATTGCAGAGCAATATACAAAAACATGGACTGATGAGACAAAGTCAGCACGATTTAGTGAAGGGAAGTCTTGCCTCACCAATCTAATGCATTTTTTTGAGGGGGTAAGCAAACATGTGGACAATGGGGAGCCGGTTGATATTGTATATCTGGGATTTTCAGAAGGCGTTTGACAAAAGTGCCGCACGAAAGACTCCTGAAGAAATTGCAGAGTCATGGAATCGGAGGTAGGGTATTATTATGGATTAAGAACTGGTTGAAAGATAGGAAGCAGAGAGTAGGATTGCGTGGCCAGTATTCTCAGTGGAGGAGGGTAGTTAGTGGGGTCCCGCAGGGGTCTGTGCTGGGTCCATTGCTTTTTAATGTATTTATAAATGACCTAGAGATGGGAATAACTAGTGAGGTAATTAAATTCACCGATGACACAAAATTATTCAGGGTCGTCAAGTCGCAGGAGGAATGTGAACGATTACAGGAGGACCTTGCGAGACTGGGAGATTGGGCGTGCAAGTGGCAGATGAAGTTCAATGTTGACAAGTGCAAAGTGATGCATGTGGGGAAGAGGAACCCGAATTATAGCTACGTCTTGCAAGGTTCCGCGTTAGGAGTTACGGATCAAGAAAGGGATCTGGGTGTCGTCGTCGATGATACGCTGAAACCTTCTGCTCAGTGTGCTGCTGCGGCTAGGAAAGCGAATAGAATGTTGGGTGTTATTAGGAAGGGTATGGAGTCCAGGTGTGCGGATGTTATAATGCCGTTGTATCGCTCCATGGTGCGACCGCACCTGGAGTATTGTGTTCAGTACTGGTCTCCGTATCTCAAAAAAGATATAGTAGAATTGGAAAAGATACAGCGAAGGGCGACGAAAATGATAGTGGGGATGGGACGACTTTCCTATGAAGAGAGGCTGAGAAGGCTCGGGTTTTTAGCTTGGAGAAGAGACGGCTGAGGGGAGATATGATAGAAGTGTATAAAATAATGAGTGGAATGGATCGGGGGATGTGAAGCGACTGTTCACGCTATCCAAAATACTAGGACTGAGGGCATGAGTTGAAGGCTACAGTGTGGTAAATTTAAAACGAATCGGAGAAAATTTTCTTCACCCAACGTGTAATTAGACTCTGGAATTCGTTGCCGGAGAACGTGGTACGGCGGTTAGCTTGACGGAGGTTTAAAAAGGGGTTAGATAGATTCCTAAAGGACAAGTCCATAGACCGCTATTAAATGGACTTGGAAAAATTCCGCATTTTTAGGTATAACTTGTCTGGAATGTTTTTTATGTTTGGGGAGCGTGCCAGGTGCCCTTGACCTGGATTGGCCACTGTCCGTGTGACAGGATGCTTGGGCTAGATTGGACCTTTGGTCTTTCCCCAGTATGGCACTACTTATGTACTTATGTACTTATGACAATCCAGTGAGATGAAACTGGATCATACTGTAGACAGAAAACCACCCAAACCAACTGTTAGCCCACATGCACAGTCCACCACCCTCTGGCCACAAAAAGGAGATATCCTATGTACATTAGTGAACAAATTACTGACCTAACCAATCTTCACAAATATAAGCAACCTTGTGGGGATGATCCAAGATGGCGACTGTGTGACTGACGCTAACAGACGCGTTTTGAGACGGGCTCTAGCGGATCCTGAAAGAGCGTTCTTACCTGTCGGATAGATGGGTAAGAGGCAAGGGAAAGGTCAGGGAGACTCCCTCTCTCCCTGGCGGGAAACCTCCGCTCCAACAGCCGACGCTCGAGCAGTTCGGAATCGCGTCTGGCTCAGCGATGTTTTCTACTCCTGCTGCCTGGAGTCAGCTCATTGGAGCTGACGACAGTGTTGACGGGGCTTCCTCGAGCCTTGTTTTACGTGCAGCGCCCCTTCAACCAGGAAGCAAGAGTCTTCAGGGGAGTCCTGGCGCTTCAACTCCTGGAGGTGCAGGGAGCGTACAGGGAGGAACCCGCCTGCAGCCAGTTCAACAGCTGAACGCTTGAATATACCAGAGAAAAGCGCAGCTCCTGTTGTGGTCTCCTCAGCTGTGAGTATCCTGGAACAAGCGATTAAAGGCACCCATCCCGGTTTTTGAGGGGAATTTTTGGAAAACCTGCTGCAGTGACTTTAGAGTCACTTTGGGATCTGAACTTCACGACCCTCTCAACTTTGCAATCAGTGATTTTAAAAAAAATTCTGAAACCATTAAGGTTTTGGCTGAGACGGCACTAAAACAATTGCAAATTAATGACGTCCATGCTGCTGAAGTAAAAAGTCTTTCTGTTAACTTGAGAAAGTGAACTGGTGGAACAATCGTTGATTAAAGAAAGAAACTTTGCTTCTAGGCGCATGGAATATTGGAAAATCAGTCCAAGAGACTTAACCTGCGTATTATAAATTTTCCAAAATCACCTTTAATCTCTCCTGTACAAATGGTTAACAAATATTTGGTGGGTGATTTGGGGATGCCCGACACTTCATTGCCACCCTATTACAAGACCATATTATCTTCATCTACTGGTAAAATACCAGAAAATTTGAACCCTCCAGATTCAATGAACTTGATGGCATTCCTGGACCATCATTAGAAGTGGTTACACAGAGAACCACTTTGTTTGGTAACATTTGCCTTGGAGTTAGATAGAGACGCAGTACTCAGGTTGTCTTGAGACATTTGAATTCTTTATTCTTGGGTTCGAAAGTTAGGGTTTTCCCAGACTTGTCTAGGGAAACCCAAAAAAGACGTAAACTATTTCTTGTATTGCGTCCAAGAGTTTTAGCCCTTGGAGCAATTTTGTTGTTGAAATTTCCTTGTGTTTTTAGGATATTATTGCAAGCAAAACAGTATCAGTTTTTGAACCCAAACAATTGGAGGATTTTCTAAAAAGTAGAGAGGATATAACCGTGAAAGTTTAGACCTGAATGTAACACTGTATAGCAACTTGGAGTAAACCTCCAGAGCTTGGTGCAGTCTTTGGTTTATTAGGTATGAGGATACATCTAGCTATTAGGGTTAGAATAATATATATATTTTTTCTTGTTTCTTGGATCAGATTACTTTGAGTTTGTGGTCATATTTGTGAATTTATTTCTATATTTTTTCTACTTTATTCATGATGACGATTTGCATATATTGTGTATTATTATTCAAGATTGAATATTATGTATTATAAAATTCTATAAATAAAAAAAAAGCAACCTTTGGGGCCACTTCTGAAGCCCTAAAACTTCTGGACAAACCAACCTGCAAAAATCAGCAATAACCAACAACCAGTAGATGACGACTCCATGACAGAACAAAAACTCGCAGTGCAATCCTAAGTCCAAGGAATGATGGATTTCATAGGTAAATTGCTAACGACGAATAACATGAGAACAGCATACAGCACACAACAGAAGCTGGCATCCACATTCACATGAGTGAAGGACCAGCTACCCATGCTCTAAACCCCTGAAGTTTACGAAATCCCATGCAGTTGGGACCAACTGTATTTTGGCAAAACTGGCTGCACTGTAGAGGAAAGGCTAGAAGAGCGGCCACAAACTCGGTAACACGGAAAAATCAGCTGTAGCTTTCCATGACAAAACAATTGGCCATATGATTCAATTAGATTTGGGGACGCAAAAGTTTTAGAGAAAAATGTTCATTGGTGGCCAAGAAGAATCAAAGAGGCAGTAGAGATAGCAAGACAACAAGTGTAACCCCAAAGGAGACAAAGAGCTAATCCTATATAATAATTCTCACCTCCAACGTTCTAATCTTGCTGCCTCAGACCGTGGCTCCTTCGGAGTTGGTCTGCTAGGCTCAGTAGATCGCTGACGTCACCGGAAAGGAGACACCAGATTGGCTCGGCGATAAGGAGCAGGAGGGGTACATCACCCACAACACTGACCAACCACATGACAGGAGCAAGAGGCCCCGCCCCTGCCGCCCTTGCCGCAATGCCATGCCCCCCCATGTCGCCGCCGCCACTCACCCCTCCACCACCCCACGAGGTCGCCACTAGCTGCCCCCCCTCCACCCCCCGAGGTGATCCAACAGCCCCCCCCCCCCCCCCCCCCCACAATCTGCCTCACCCATATTTCACACACTTTCCCAGTATCTCCCTCCCTCCGAGTGTCAGGGTCTCCCTCCCTCCCTCCCAGATCTCCGAGTTTCAGGGTCTTCCTCCCACTTCCAGGATCCCCCCTCACTCACAGTTCCAGGATCGTCGTGCCTCCCTTCCTCCCTCCCTCTAGTCCACTGCCACCCCCCCTCCGTATGAATTTTTGAAGTCTCACTTACCCAGTCGGGGTTACAGCAGACGGCAGCAGCAGCATTGGTAAACGGCGTACAGGCTCGGGCCGTCTCTGTCTCTCAGCTCTGGTCCCCGCCCTTGTGGAAACAGGAAATGAGGGCGAGGAGCGGTGGCGACCTCGGGGGTGGTGGAGGAGGGGGGAGCGGCGGCGACCTGGGGGAAAACCTTGCTAGCACCCGTTTCACTGTGTTCAGAAACTGGCCTTTTTTACTAGTCTTAAATAAAGCATGGCAACTGCTCATTCAAAAGAAGTTTAGAGCAAAAGGGACTGGCACTGAGGACAAATGCATTTTAACTCCCTCCCAGAGTTTCTGAATGTGACCTATAGAAATCCCCTGCTCCCTGTTCCAGTGAATTTCCTGCCTCATTTTCCTGCCAAAATTTAAATTCTGACCAATGAACTTTCCTACCAGAATTCTAATTAATGACCAACAGACTTCTCTGCCTCAGTTTCCAGCCAAAATCTCCCACCTTCCTGAGGAAACCACCCATCAGGTTTGAGAACTCACTGTATAAAGACATACTGCAGACATCACAGTATATCCTGAAAAAAGCCACAGCACAATGGCTGAAATGTCGGTTCCATTTAATTAGACATAGCAAGTAGGGGCGTAGCCAGACCTCACGGTGGGAGGGGGCTAGAGCCAAGGTGGGGGGGGCCATTTTAGTCTGCTGCCCCGCCGCCTCACCGCCTCGCCGCACCCCAAAGCAACAAATACCTTTGCTGCCGGGGTCCCCGCCAGCCGAAGCCTTCTTCAGTGCCGGTCTCTGGCGCCGCCGCGTTCACTGCCCTGTCTTCCTCTTGACGTCCTGTGCACACTCCTTTAAGTGAAGCTGAGAACGAGTACAGGGCAGGGAACGCGGCGTGCCGGAGACCGGCACTGAAAAAGGCTTCAGCTGGCGGGGGTTGGGGACCCCCACCAGAAAAAACCAGGGGCCTGGATGAAATTTGGGGGGGGGGGGGGGGGGCCAGGCCCCTGTGGCCTCACCTAGCTACACCACTGATGGCAAGGCCCAGTCATCTGTAACAATCATGATACCGGCTGTAGAAGCCTAAGAGAATAGATAGCTCCATTGCTACATACCATATTTTTCGGACTATAAGACGCACCGGACCATAAGACGCACCTAGGTTTTAGAGGAGGGAAATAGGAAAAAAAAATTTTCCTTTTTCCCTCCTCTAAAACCTAGGTGCTCCGGTGCGTCTTGTCCGAGTTTGGGATCGCCCTCCCCTACTCACGTCACGCGATGTTCTCTGGTGTCTAGTGACGTCGGGGCAGGAAAGAGCCCCCTCTTTCCTGCCCAGCGCGCTGCTCTCCGTCCTCCTGTATGTATGCTGCCTGACGGTCTCGGCGAGATTCAAAATGGCCGCCGAGACTTCAATTCTCGGCGGCCATTTTGAATCTCACCGAGACCGTCAGGCAGCATACATACAGGAAGACGGAGAGCAGCGCGCTGGGCAGGAAAAAGGGGGCTCTTTCCTGCCCCGACGTCACTAGACCACCAGGGAACATCGCGTGACGTAAGTAGGGGAGGGCGATCCCGAAATCGGACCTCGCTACCTTCGGACTATAAGACGCACCCCCCATTTTCCTCCCAAATTTGGGGGGGAAAAAGTGTGTCTTATAGTCCGAAAATACGGTAGGTGTGGGTGTTAGCCTTAGCAGAAATCTAAGGATGTACTGAGAAGGTCCTAGATGCCTGTAATGGCTTCCCGCACTGCACTGTGATGGAATTAAGCATGCAAAGGGCAGATAATGAGATTATGGAAAGACACAGGTGTGAAGAAAGTTGGTATTAGTTTCAAGTGTGGGACTTTACGGCAGCAGTTTTGAATAGCCCTTTATACAGGGCAGGATGCCCAAACTCAGTCATGCAGATTGACTCTCCAGGGTTATTTGCTTGTTACCCAATTATTTAAGCACTTGATTCCAATTAACCAATTAAATCTGCTAAGGAAACTGTGGGGTCCTTTTACCAAGGTGCGCTGAAAAATGGCCTGTGCTAGTCCAAGAGTGTGTTTTGGATGCGCGCAGATCCATTCTTCAGCACACCTGTAAAAAAAACGCCTTTTTAAAAGTTTGGCCGAAAACGGATGAGCGGTAAAATGAAAATTGGCGCATGTGCATTTTGGGCCTGAGACCTTACCGCCATCCACTGATTTAGAAGTAAGTTCTCATGCATTAACCGAGAGGTAATGGGTCTACAAGTGTAGAATGTCTTTTACCACCTTGTTAGCGCCGCATGTCAGAAAATAAAAATTATTTTCTAGCGCGCATAGTGGAATCACGTAAAAAAATGAAATTACCGCCCGGGCCACATGGTAGCCCGGCGGTAATTCTAAACTGACGTGCGTTGGGCACGTGTAGCAAGGGCGTAGCCAGATTTTGGCGGGAGGGGGTTCCAGTGCCCGAGGTGAGGGGCACATTTTAGCTCCCCCCCCCCGGCGCCACCAACCCCCCTGGCGCCATTGCCGACACCCCTCGCCACACCATTGCCGACACCAACAACTTTGACCCCCCCCGCCGACGACCCTCTCAACCCCCCCTCCCACCGCCAACCCGCTGTCAACCCGCCGTCTGCTACCTTTGCTGGCGGGGGACCCCAACCCCCGCCAGCTGAAGTCTTCTTCCTTCGTTTGGTTTCTGAGTCTGACGTCAGGCAATAATGGTCTATGTGCGTCAAATGCCACTTGACACACATAGCTGCCGCGCGCCAGAAATAAAAAATATTTTTCAGACACGTGTAGCGGACACAACCAAAATTGAAATTACTGCAAGGGCCACGCAGTAACCATGGTGAGAAGGAAGAGGCTGTCCTACCCTGGTTAGGCCCCTAGAGGGCGCTGTTCCCCTAAAAATGTCCAGGGAGAAGGGCTGGGTGAGCCAGTAAGGGGTGTATGGCAGGAGGTCGCTAGGACCGAGGAGAGTCCGGAGGAGGAAACAGGTGCAGCAGGTTATGGGCTGGGTCCTGTTTAGCCATTTACCACTTAAGACCCCACCAGAGTGTGAGGGAGAGAGGAGAGCTAGCAGCTGCAGAGGAGGGCTGGTATCTGAAGCAGGAGGATCCCCATGAGAAGTACTGGCTGTGCCCTTGTCCATTGTGGACATTGTGGATGGTGGTAGAACTGTGTGTTCAAAGAGGGACTGTGTGTCCAAGATGAAAAGACTGTGTGTCTAGAACAGGGAAGAGGTACTGTGTGTCCCAGATGAAAAGACTGTGTGTCTAGAACAGTGAAGAGGGACTGTGTGTCCAAGATGAAAAGACTGTGTGTCTAGAGCTGTGTGCTACAAGGAGGACTGTGTGTCCAGGACTTGAGTTAGTACTGAGCCCAAAATGCCTGTGGGAGAGGGCTCAGGGGAAGAAATCTGTTGGGTTTGAACTGTGCAAGAAGAAAATGTTTAAGCTGGAAGATTGCCCTGAGTAGGAAGAAATGGTTAAGCTGGAAGAACTGGTTAAGCTTGTGGAAGTTGTTTTAAGCTAAAAGAAGTGTTGCCCCAGACGGCTGGAATAAAGATATGTATGAGAAAAATCCTGTGATAGAGACCTGACTGTTTGCTTTTTGAGAACCAGGTCACCCCGAGTAGAAAGGGGTAGTAGATTAATTTGCATAAATCTGCATACTGAGACAACCAGCTCACCCTGAGTGAAAGAGGGACCTGGGATCCTGAGGTGGGAGCTTCATCTTCACGATAGCCTCATCATTTTCACACCAGGTGGTAGCTCCAATTTGGTGCAGGTTGGCACGCATAGGCGCCTACGTGCCTTAGAGTAAAGGGCCCCGTGAATATGCAGAGGCCCTTTTACTGTTACTTATGTAAAGGGGTCCATTCCTCTGCTCTGGTTGGTGCCAGCAGCCCTGTTAAGGCTCACAGGTGGCCAATAAAGAACAATAGTTGCCATTTGGACTTAGGGCCAAAGGTGTTTTATTCTCAATTCAGTTCCACTCACAACATCAAAATGCAGTCCACAGAAATGGTTTTAGGCCGGGTTCAAAACTCTAGCAAACATTCAGTTCCTTAACAGTTCAGGGCCCACTTCCTTGGCACTACCTTCCCCTCTCCCTCTGAAGGGCTCAGTCGAAAGTTCAGCCGGCTTGTCTATACATCTCAATAGTTCCAACACTTTCACAAACGTCTCTTCACAGGAAACCAATACTCAATTCACCTGTCCTCTTCATAGCACCCAGGAGGACCCTGTACTGAGCAGGGCTGGCAGTTTCCTCCTACAGCAAAAAAAAGGAGGTACAAACCCTTACGGATCCGTGAGATATAAAACAAAAAGTGAGGAGAACGAATGAGGATACCAAAAATATTTTATTCATATAAAAAAAATATTGGAAGATAACGACCCGACACGGCCGTGTTTCGGCCCAAAGCCTGCCTCAGGGGTCGTTTTACAATCTAAACATAAACAATGGGAAAAATAAATAGAACATTATGGATATTATATTGTATATAATAAAAATAGCAAATGACAAACAAATCTAGAACGTTACAACATGAGTTACTATGTAAATTTGAATTAAAATTATATATTAACAGAATATCACCACGAGCTAAAAATATAGATTTCTTTATGTTTGCTTTCTTCATACACACACAGAGATCCAAGTGAGTCCGGCTTCAATATTTTCTCAGAGCGTATGTATAATCACACTACCTGAGGTACTTTATAATTAATTTATCAGATTCTCAATTATAGTATGAGCATGTATAACTTTTGATTGTGTACGATTGAGCCATCATTACGATCGGTTTTCATCAACACTGGTAATTATGATTCTTTGAAATAAGCATACATATGGATTGTGTCTTTAGTTTAAGTTAGCCTATTATTTAATATTTTTAGCTCATGGTTGAATCTGTTATATGATAATTGTAGATGTGTGCACATCCTCACATTTCTTATCCTTATTATATAATTTTTATTTAATTTATATATGCCATGTGTTTTAAAATCCATATTTGTTAAGAAATTTATATATATATATTTTATCATATAATTTTAATTCAAATTTACATATTAACTCATGTTGTAACTTCTAGTATTTGTTTGTCATTTGCTATTTTATTATATACAATATAATATCCATAATGTTCTATTTTTTTTTCCATTGTTTATGTTTAGATTGTAAAAAGACCCCTGAGGCAGGCCTTTGGGCCGAAACACGGCCGTGTCGGGTCGTTATCTTCCAAATATTTTTTTATATGAATAAATATATTTTTGGTATCCTCATTCGTTCTCCTCACTTTTTGTTCATATCAGTTTCCTCCTACCTCACAGCACCACAACCTATGTGGCCTCTCACACTGCCTTCATGTGCTGGACAGGCCTACATTTTCATTCTCACCCTCCATGGTAGCTTACTCTTCCCCCCTCCAGTGGTAAGCCCTTTCCACCCTCCAGCTACTCCATGGATTCTATCTCTCTCTCTCAATCAGTCTCCTCTCCCCCTGGTGGCTGGGAGTCACCAGAAATCTACCTTCTCTCACAGCTGGGGGGAATTATATACTGGCGATGCAGCCAAGGGACTAAGCTCACCTCCCTTCTCCCTCTAGTGGGGAAGGGAGTAACTGGCTCACCTAGCACTGAGCCATTGCTCCCCCTGCTGGGGTTGGAAATCCATTCCACCCTTTTGGGGCTACCCTCCTCTCTCCTTCTTGCAAGGGCTTCTGGGAATCATAGTTCGGGGATTAGCTGCTCTCTACGGGGCCCCGGATGCTAGCCTTGTCACACCTATAAGAATGTAGCAGAAGAAAGTGGAAGAGAGTCAAGATGGTAAACAATGAAAAAGCTTTTATTATAATGATAAATAAGAGGCAGTCAGACACAACAGACCAATGAGAGTGAGCCATACAGATTGTAGTCCAGCCGATGTTCAAATTAAAACAAGCCTGAAATGTTTTGGTGCTCAATCTGCTTCAAGGACACATAAATCAGTCATATAATATCGGACCTAATGCATCACATAGATATTACCTAAAGACACAAAAGGAATCCAAAGAACCATAAAAAAAAATAGCACAAAGATAAAAAGATATACCCTTTAGTGTCAATCTTCCCATCAATCTGTTCCCATATGGCTTATTACGGGAACATTGGACACTAAAGGGTTAATAAAACTGCAAGATAAATAAATGAAATGATGTGCTAATAATTGAAAAACTTTAAACCGCACTTTAGATGGGCTGTCAATCAGCTAACGTCTAAGATCTAGGAAAATATTAAGATACTGGAGTCAGAGAGACAAGGGGAAAACCAAGAAAAAAGAAAATGGGGACTATCATATGACTTATGTCATTTCAGAATGCATATACAATTGATATATATATAGACATGAATGCTAAATGAACAGTAGGGTAAAAAGGGAAATTATCACGTATAACATGGGTTGCATATTAACATTAAAACAATATGGTATATGAAGAGAGTAATCCTATTGTTAAGAAGATGATGGTGAATTGCAATTCCAAGATAAGTCATTGTGGTATGTCTATTAAAGAGATGTGTCTTCAGTGCCTTACGGAAGTTAATTAGGTTGTGAATTTTTTCAGGTCCATTGGTAAAGCATTGCACATTTGTGAACTTAAGTATGAAAAGCTGGATGCGTGATTCATCTGTATTTTAGACCTTTACAGTGGGGAAGTGAAGATTTAGGAATGTGTGTGCCGATCTTTTAGCATTCCTGACTGGTAGGTCAATAAGGTCTAACATGTATGTCGGAGCACACCATGAATTATTTTAAGCACTAGAGTGCTATTTGAAAGTTATACGTTCTTTAAGAGGAAGCCAGTGTAAGTTTTCTCTTAGCGGTCTAGCAGGGGCATAGCCAGACAACAGATTTGGGTGGGCCTAAGCTAGAGTGGGTGGGCATCAAGTGTTTCTTTCCCCCCCCACCAAACACACACACCAAAAAATATCTCAGCTGGGGGGGAAAATGCTTCTTTCCACCTTGGCAGTCTGCAGCAAGCATGCACTGAAAAACTGAGCGTGTGTAGGTGCCAGTATCATGGAGAGTAGCATTTTGTTACCATCAGGGGGAAGTCTTCAGCTGATGGAGCTTGAGATCCCACCAGCTACCAACTAAACGTGTGCTTCGTGGGTGGCCTGAACCCTAAATGGGTGGGCCCTGGACCACCAGGCCCACCTGGGCTACGCCACGGGGGCCTAGCCTTTCGTATTTTATTATAGTAGAGGATTTTAGTGTCATTGCAAGATCACAACATAGCAGGACCTTAGGGTCTCTCCCCCCCCCCCCCCCCCCACCCACCCCCCCCCCCACCCCCCCCCCACCCCCCCCCCCCCCCCCCCCCCCCCCCCCCCCCCCCCCCCCCCCCCCCCCCCCCCCCCCCCCCCCCCCCCCCCCCCCCCCCCCCCCCCCCCCCCCCCCCCCCCCCACTAATATTCAGCCAGTGGCAGGCAGTGCTTTGACTGCCCTCTGCTGGTGTTCAACCCAGATATCCAATGCTGGGCCATTTTTGGCAATCGGCATTGAATATCTGGTTTTCCAACGCCTGCTAGCACATGACTGGTTAAGTCGATATTCAGAATTAACCAACCATAGCTTAGCAGGAAAAGATAGGCCTGCCGATTAAGTTCCGAATATTGGGACTTAACCGGTCATGCCCTGGAACGCCCGCCAACATTTTTGGTGCTAACCGAGCATTTTCAGGGGTGATAACTGGTTAAAAGCCACTGAAAATGACTAGTTATCCGCTGAGACACGAGTTAACCGGTTGGCAGCCATTTCCGGCCAGTTTACTTGCTCTGAATATCGGACCCCTCATATATATTTGTAAAATGGCTGCTCCTGCAAATACTCATTTGCTCCTGCAGAGCCATTTCTAAAATACAGCCAGTACCGAGTATTTGTCTACATTCAATGTACAACGAAGCCCCACATTAATACCAGCAATGCATCTGAAATCTTTCCTTACCTAATGAAAAATGTTGTCCTGCACCGGGATTGATACTTAAGACGTGGTTCTTATCTCAGGTCAGTATCTTTTTGAATGTCCACGGAGAAAAGTCAAGAAATGCTAAGCCAGCTTTTCTTAATTTTAGCGAAATATTACTTTGAATGTCCACAGAGATTCTCGTCAAGAACGTCTCATGCTGACCCAGCTTTCCTTTATTTTAGTGAAAAGCAATAACCATCAGCAGTTAATGCAGTCTGATTTAATGTACTCATTGCATTTATATATTGCTCTACTGCAAATGCATTTTTGGATGAACACATACCCGCCATGTGTCCCAAGTAGATACTATGCACGATAAATATGCAATTTTTTCTCCCTTAATTAAAGCAAAGTTTTAAAAAAATTAGATAGTCCCATTACTTTCAGATTTAATTATAGAATTCTACTTTATAACTCTCCTAGAGACACGGGGCTACCTCTTCTTACTTCCTAATTATATACATTACGCTTTTATTAAACCACCTTCATTATTACACACAGCATGAGTAACTACCAGTGAAAGGCAGCAGCTTGTGACCGGAATGAAATGTATTTTGAAAACGAAGAAAATCAGAGAAAGTTAATTGAGTTAATTAAAGTACTTTTTTTTTCTTTTGCACTTGCTAACTTCAGCCTATACAGCATCAAAGCGACGTGTCTCTGCAGTAAGTCGATATACTACTTGACATTATATAAAAGGTGACTAAAAAATCCGAGCAGTAAACACTTCCGGCTAAGTATATTCTATAAACGGCACCTAGATTTAGGCACAGTAATATAATATGCTTAGTTGATATCCCGGCACTTTACACAGCTCCATTTACTCCAACAAAATGTAGCGTGAATCCCTGCACATAGATTTACGCGCACTAGGCCATATTCAATAAGTACTTGCATAAATCTTGCAGCATCCACAAAATGCCCATATCCCTGCCCATTGCCACACCCCCTTTGAACTGCGCAGATTAGAATTTAGGCGCAGTTTATTACAAAATATGCTTAGCAAGTTCTGCGCCTAAATTCTAATTATTGCTAGTTAGTGCTCATTATTGGTTGTTAGTTGTAGTTATTGAATATTCTTAGATTTCAGCATGGAACGCTAGCAGGTGAATTTCCAAAAGAGAAGGGCGCCCAAATTGGCATAATCGAAAGCCGATTTTGGGCGCCCTCAACTGCTTTCCGTCGCGGGGACGACCAAAGTTCACGGGGGCATGTCGGCAGTGTAGCAAAGGTGGGACTGGAGCGTGCTTAGGAGATGGACGTCCTCGGCCGATAATAAAAAAGAAGGGCGTCCCTCACGAACACTGGACAAACACTGGACGAAAAATGGACCAAGTAAAGTCACCCAACACTTGGGCGACTTTACTTGGTCCATTGTTTTTCACGACCAAGCATCAAAAAGGTGCCCAAACTGACCAGATGACCACCAGAGGGAATCGGGGATCACTCCCCTTACTCCCCTAGTGGTCACTAACCCCTCCCACCCTCAAAAAAATCTTTAAAAATACTTTTTTGCCAGCCTCTATGCTAGCCTCAAATGCCAACTCAGGTCCATCGCAGCAGTATGCAGGTCTCTGGAGCAGTTGTAGTGGGTGCAGTGCACTTCAGACAGGCGGACCCATGCCCATCCCCTACCTGTTACACTTGTGGTAGTAAATGTGAGCCCTTCAAAACCCACCAGAAACCCACTGTACCCACATGTAGGTGCCCCCCTTCACCCCTTAGGGCTATGGGGAGTGGATTTTGGGGCGAGGGGTTTGGGGGCTCAGCACCCAAGCTAAGGGACCTTTTTATGAAGTCCACTGCAGTGCTCCCTAGGGTGCCCGGTTGGTGTCCTGGCATGTCAGGGGGACCAGTGCACTACGAATGCTGGCTACAACCAAATGGCTTAGATTTGGTCGTTTTTGAGATGGGCGTCCTCGGTTTCCATTATCGCCGAAAACCAGGGACGACCATCTCAAAAACGACCTAAGGATGACCATCTCTAAGGTCGACCTAAATTTCATGATTTGGGCATCCCCGACTGTATTATCGAAACGAAAGATGGGCGCCGATCTTGTTTCGATAATAAGGGTTGCCCTGCCCCTTTACAGGGCCATCCTGCGAGGACGCCCTCATGAAAACTTGGGTGCCACGTTTGATTATGCCCCTCCACGCGTGCTATATAGAATCTGGGGAATAGAAGGCAATTGAATAACAGGGTACCCGTATTTATGCGCCACTTGCCTGTGTAAATGTACAGAACACGGTCACTTTTGAATATTGTTATCATAACTGAGAGCCTTGGTTCAAAGCCTGAGACTTTGGTTCAGGATCTAAATGAGAGAAAACCTTACAGGCCCATGACTAACCTGAACTTCAGTGTGACTGATCTGTTGTGACATTCTGATGCAGCAGAATGAGGAATGGGCGTAAGTGGAAAAACAGAGTAACATCGTTTGGCAACATTGTGGACACAGATGTTTGGTGAAAAACAGAAAAAGATAACTCCTCAGGAAGATGACGTGGTCTTCCAGTTAAGAGCTGGTCTATTATTAAGCTTTTCCAGTAAATACTACTACTACTACTACTACTACTATTTAGCATTTCTATAGCGCTACAAAAATAAAGTAAGCAAATCAAATCAATTAATGTGAACGGGAAGGAGGAGAGGAGGGTAGGTGGAGGCGAGTGGTTACAAGTGTTGCTACTATTTGGGTTTCTGCATGGAATCTTGTCACTCTTTAGGATTCCAGAATCTTGCAATTCTTTGGGGTTCTACATGGAATGTTGATACTCCTTGAGATTACTACTACTACTATATTAGCATTTCTATAGCGCTACAAGGCGTACGCAGCGCTGCACAAACATAGAAGAAAGACAGTCCCTGCTCAAAGAGCTTACAATCTAATAGACAAAAAATAAATAAAGTAAGCAAATCAAATCAATTAATGTGAACTGGAAGGAAGAGAGGAGGGTAGGTGGAGGCAAGTGGTTACAAGTGGTTACGAGTCAAAAGCAATGATAAAGAGGTGGGCTTTCAGTCTAGATTTAAAGGTGGCCAAGGATGGGGCAAGACGTAGGGGCTCAGGAAGTTTATTCCAGGCGTAGGGTGCAGCGAGACAGAAGGCGCGAAGTCTGGAGTTGGCAGTAGTGGAGAAGGGAACAGATAAGAAGGATTTATCCATGGAGCGGAGTGCACGGGAAGGGGTGTAGGGAAGGACGAGTGTGGAGAGATACTGGGGAGCAGCAGAGTGAGTACATTTATAGGTTAGTAGAAGAAGTTTGAACAGGATGCAAAAACGGATAGGGAGCCAGTGAAGGGTCTTGAGGAGAGGGGTAGTATGAGTAAAGCGACCCTGGCGGAAGACAAGACGGGCAGCAGAGTTTTGAACCGACTTATTACCATAGCCAATCAGTGTTAACCATTACATTAGCATATATCCAATAAATGGGATTATTGTCAGAATGACCTGTTATGTTAATGAGCGTATATAAGTGATTGTACTTCCTCTTTCTTTGGTGTGAGACTGTCATAGCCAGCACCTTTGTGCAAGCAGGGCGGCTCTCTCCCATGAGAAACCAATCAATTGGCAAGTAATCCTACTGCTTTCTCATAAGTATCCTTGAGTCTTTTCTATCTGTAAATTGGCTTTAGCTGGTAATTTGGGATGAGGGTGAAAAAGACCCTAAAATAAAACATTAGAGACTAACACCTATGTGTAGCTGTGGTACTGTATTCCCATAATCATTTGATTGTACATATTGGAGAATAATAATAAATGTATTTGATTGCTAGTACATCCTTTGGAGTCTCAGATATAAAAGTAATGTTGTGTAGCAACGTTCTGTACTCTCAGTGAGATACCACTGATCTGCTAATTGTACAATACTTGATAAGAAATAAGGTATCTAATAAAGAGCAAACTGATGCAGCCTTGGGTGATTTATTTCTCCCTAGGTATTGGTGGGTGGACCACCATGTTGGGAGGGATAAAAGCACCCTAAAAATACACTTTCCTAGTAGGGGGAGAATAAGTAGTAGCACAGTAGACAGGCGCAATTGAGTAAGGGCATGCGTAAGGGGCAATTCTATAAAGGGTTGCCAAAATGTGGGCACAGCAAAGAAGTGCGCTTAGGGCTAGATTCTATATATGGCGCTTAAAGACCAGCACCAAAAAAAGCGCTATTTTACAAGCCATGATTAAACTTAGACATGGTCTATAGCACTTATGCCAGAAGTAGCGTCTAACTTTAGCTGAAATGTGGTGCACATGTACGCACCTACATTAGGCACATATCCGCCTTATTTTATAACAACGCATGTAAATGCTAGGAGTGCCCCCGTTCTGATCATGACCCTCCCATTTCCACGCCCCTTTTTGTACTCACGTGTAAAATGTATAAATCTATGCATGTAAGTTCCAATTAAATCTAATTAGTGTCAATAATTGCTTGTTAAAATGCCAATTATTAGCACTAATTAGCTTGTTATTCAATTAA
This sequence comes from Microcaecilia unicolor, assembly GCF_901765095.1. NCBI lineage: Eukaryota > Metazoa > Chordata > Amphibia > Gymnophiona > Siphonopidae > Microcaecilia > Microcaecilia unicolor. The sequence continues at coordinate 34,952,553 of NC_044034.1, forward strand.
ATGGGGGGGGGGGGAGGGTTAGTGCCAATTCTATAGAGGCATTAAAGCACACCTAAACTCACTATAGAATAGTAGTGAAAAGCCACTTTGGCGTTCTGAAATGTAGCTGCAACAGCTTATGCCAGGTCGATGGCAGGTATCAGCAGGTGTGCCGGCCTTGCAATGAGTGCATCTAATAGGAGCTGTTTTACATAGCGGTGGTAAGCCCAACGCAGGCTTACTGCTCACTCTTACTACATATCATATCTATAGCGCTAGACGTACGCAGCGCTGCACACTTGAACATGAAGAGACAGTCCTTGCTCGACAGAGCTTACAATCTAATTAGGACAGACAAACAGGACAAATAAGGGATAAGGACAAAGAGTAGCAAGATTCTGGAATCCCAAAGAGTAGCAAGATTCCGGAATTCCAAAGAGTAGCAAGATTCCGGAATCCCAAAGACTACTACTACTTATCATTTCTATAGCGCTGCTAGACATACGCAGCGCTGTACACTTGAACATGAAGAGACAGTCCCTGCTCGACAGAGCTTACAATCTAATTAGGACAGACAAACAGGACAAATAAGAGGATAAGGGAATTACTAAGGTGGGAATGATAAAAAAGGGTACTGAACAAGTGAGTAAGGGTTAGGATTTAAAAGCAGCATCAAAAAGGTGGGCTTTTAGTCTAGATTTGAAGATGGCCAGAGATGGGGCTTGACGTACCGGCTCAGGAAGTCTATTCCAGGCAAATGGTGCAGCAAGATAAAAGAAACGGAGTCTGGAGTTTTGGGACGACCGCCAGCACGACGCGTCCGCTGGTGGTAGTCCCACCCCGAGTGTGCTTCATTTCTTGGGTAAATGAAAACCCCCGGAATTGGCTTGCGCAGTGCTAACCCAGTGGTAATTGGGCATTGCTAACCAATGGGTTAGCACAAGAGCCCTTATTGCCACCTCAATGGGTGGCGGCAAGGGTCCCCGCTGCATGGTCATGTGGTAAGAGTTCTCTTACAGTATAGTCATGTGTGTCTGGGGCTTTTTTTATCTGCTGCGGAAAAAAGGGCTCTGGCGCAGGAAAAATGGTCCCCACCGCTAGTGCAGGGCCGTTTTTCCTGCAGCTTGGTCAAAGGACACCATAATGTTCTATAAGGTGCATGTGTTGCAGAGCCGGTGGGGGGAGGCGGGGCTAGTGGCTGGGAGGCGTGGCTAGTGCTGGGCAGACTTCTACCGTCTGTGCCCTGAAAATGGCAGAAACAAATCAAAGTCAGGTATACACATAAAGTAGCACATATGAGTTTATCTTGTTGGGCAGACTGGATGGACCGTACAGGACTTTCTCTGCCATCATCTACTATGTTACCATGTTACTAGGTGCAATTGCACATGATGCGCTTATGCTGCACTCACTGATTCAGCGCCATACAACTATCAGCATTTGATATTCAGTCAGAGGATGTTAGCAAGGTTTATTAGTTAATATTATTATTTTTTTTTTTGCAATAAGGATTACATGTATGTTCTTGGTGTGTATGTTTTAGGTCTTTGTATATTTTTTATGGCGTTCTTTTCATTTAGAAGTTTTTAGTATATAGTAAACCGCTAAGAACCTGAAAATGGTAAGACGGTATAAAAAATTTTAAATAAACATAAACTACAGCGTCAATTTTATAGACTAGCATCAAGCCCACACACGGAAAAATGCCAATTTATGATGCCAGTCACACATGTAAGTGCACCTATTCTACAAATTAGCGCATGCAATTAGGTCTGAATTTAGGTACCCTTTATAGAACTACCCTTATACCCCAAATTTCTATAAAAATGACGCGTAACATGTGACATCCATGGTCCACCCATACTCCACCTACATGTACACCCTGCTTGCAGTTAGGCCCTATGATAGGCCCTAGTTATAGGGTACATAGGCGCCTACCTGTCAGTTAATGGCATCTTTGACACACCAGTTTATAAAATTGCCCCCCAAATTAATTCATTTTGAAACACTGCCCCTGAGGGCAGGGGTGTGCTGGTAAATGTTTAACAACGGGCTCTCTCTCCGGGCATAGCCGGCCCTGAAATTCTTTTTTTTGGGGGGGGGGGGGGGGGAATACATGCCTCTCTCTCCCCTCCCTTGTGCGGGCACGCTAGGCATACCTTTGTCGAGCCCCATCAGCCAATGAATGGACTGCCACCATTCTCTGCTGCTCGTTTCTGGCTCTGAGCAGCATGATGGAACCTTCTTGCGCTTGCATGAAAAGTCCCAGCCTGATGCTTAGAGTCAGAAACAAGGAGCAGGGAGCAGCAGCAGTCTATTTACTTGGCTGGTGGGGCCAGCATTACTGCCAGCAAAGTAAAAATGAATTCAGGAGGGGGCCCAAGCCCACATTTTGGGAGTCAGCTGTTAAAGTAGCCATGGGGAGGCCTACTTTAACAACCGGCTCCCAAAGTTCTTAAAAACTTAACAAACGGCTCTCGCGAGCCCGTGAGAGCCTGCTCCAGCACACCACTGCCTTGAGGGTAACCAAGCATTGGGCACTTCAGATCAACACAGAAGTGAAACAACATTTTTGTACTTCTAAAAAGACAGGTAGTAACCTTCATGGAGTGCCATGGAAAGCATTGAGAGTAACCTGCAAAGAGCAGCAGCTGATCCCTAACTGTCTTACTGGGCAAAGTGTATGGACCACTTCAGACTTTATGTGCTGTTATCCACTATGTCGCCACGTTACTATCTTTTATCTTTGTCTCTTTCATCTTTCATTCCACGCCAGTCCTGTTCATTGTCAAAGCTGAACCACAGTTGTTATTTTGGATTGATAATGAACGAACCCTCGATTTCATTAGCTGAAACCCAAATCTTCATTATTAATTTACAAGAAACAATACAGCACCTTGTAAAACATTTATGTTGTGGCTAATGGAAGACTTGATTTCCTGCGGTCAAGTGGCATGCCTCATATGCAGTCCACTGAAAAAACTTTATTGGTAATTTTCTAGTAAGCTGGAGGTTCTCTCTGGGGTCCTTTTACCAAGCTGCAGGAAAAAGGGCTGTTTTTCCCGCGTGCCAAGGACCTTTTTACTGCAGTGGGTAAAAAGCCCCCAAAACAAAATGGCCATGTGCTAAGAAGACCCTTACCATGTGGCCATGCGACGGGGAGTCCTTACCACCACCCACTGAGGTGGCGGTAAGGGCTGCAGCAGTAACCCGGCGGTAACCGGGCAGAATGTGGCAATCCCGATTACTGCCAGGTTACCATAGCATGCTAACCATTTCCAGGGGTTTTTTAAATGGCGTGCGCTCGATCTGGAGCTACCACCGGTGGCTGTGTTGGGCTGGCGGTAGTCCCGGAATAGGGCCCCTCCGTGAGGTAATCTTCATCATTTTATTTATTTATTTGTTTGTTGCATTTGTAGTCCACATTTTCCACCTAGTTGCAGGCTCAATGTGGCTTACAATGTTCCGTCATGGCATTCGCCATTCCGGATTAAAAGATACAATTGGTATTACATAAAGAACATGGATAACATAATAGAATTAAGCAGTCAGTTATAGAAAGAAAACATTCAGAGTAACAGGAAAGTGAAGACGCGATACAGATCTTATTGTGGATCATTACGGTATGCCTTGTTGAAGAGATAAGTCTTCAGTGATTTACGAAAGTTGATTAGGTCGTAGATTGTTTTCAGGTTAAGTGGCAATGCATTCCACAGCTGCGTGCTCATGTAGGAAAAGCTGGACACATGTGTCAGTCTGTACTTTAGTCCCTTACAGCTGGGGAAGTGCACCTTTTGTTGTGTGCACCTTTTTTTACACTTCTAAAGCAAGCACTGTATGAAATTCATTATTTGGCAGTGTATTCAATAACTAGCATGTATTAATAATGCCTTCAAGGTTTGAAGTTTCCAGTACTGACATGTGATTAACTGCAAAGTTGCCGTACCTTCTGTTTTACACATTGTTCACAAGACCAGAAATAGTTCTGCCACTTAACAGCTTATGCTGAACGTTTATGTAGGTCACTGTCATACCGTATTGACAAAATAAACCTCATGTTTTTAATTTTTTTTAAAGATTTTATTTATGCCATTTTAATTTGCAAATCAAGCAAAATAAACAGAAATAGAGATTAGAAAAAAAAAAACTTTGCCCAGAAAATGAAAATCCTTGTAACTCCCTCAAGTCCGCAAATTTCTGAGAATCCAAGATTACAAGGGGAGATTACAAAACCAAATACATTCTATACTATCAAGACTAAGGGGGAAGTTGTCAACGTGGGCTAATGTTAAGATGTGTTATTTCACTGTTAAACCCCAGTCATTAGCAGGGGCGTAGCCAGACTTCGGCGGGAGGGGGGTCCAGAGCCCGAGGTGAGGGGGCACAGCCCCCCAGCATCGCCGACCCCCCCCCCCACCATTTTTGACCTCCCTGCCGCCGGCACCACCTTTGACCCCCCCAGCGCCAACCCTTTCGACCCCCTCTTCCTGCCGCTGCCAACCCTCCCCTGCTGCCGCCGTTGGGTACCTTTGCTGGCGGGGGTCCCCAACCCCCGCCAGCCGAAGTCCTCTTCTCCGGCGTGGCCGCATTGCTGATCTGCAAGGGCAGATAAAGTTGATGCTGTTATTTGGGATTGGATCTATTTGATACGCGGACTTTTTTTGAGGGGGTACTTGGGAGTACTGAGTACCGGCACCTTTTCCATTGTCTGCTAAAACTGACCCATCAATTCGACCCCAGGTTTTAATGAAAAAGCTAAGGCTCTACACACCAATTCTGCCTTGTCATAGATTCTGTGACTGGTTGCAGGGGGCCTGGCTATTGTAGGGGTGGGTCCTCTCAGTGATCACCTCACCCCTGAAGGGTGGCCTAGCATTTGAGTACCGGCATCTTTTTTGCTAGAAAAAAATGCACTGTTCATATTTAAACTATAAAGGAAATACAGCGCTACTATCCAGATCTAGTCAAGATCGGGAGGCGGTTGGGAGGCGGGGATAGTGCTGGGCAGACTTATACGGTCTGTGCCAGAGCCGGTGATGGGAGGCAGGGATAGTGCTGGGCAGACTTATACGGTCTGTGCCAGAGCCGGTGTTGGGAGGCGGGGCTGGTGGTTGGGAGGCGGGGATAGTGCTGGGCAGACTTATACGGTCTGTGCCCTGAAGAGCACAGGTACAAATCAAAGTAGGGTATACACAAAATTAGCAGATATGAGTTATCTTGTTGGGCAGACTGGATGGACCGTGCAGGTCTTTTTCTGCCGTCATCTACTATGTTAAGAACCCTTGATGCAGGCAAATTTGCCGAAACATGGCCCATGCCGGGTCTCCTAACTTGCTCCAATAAAGCTGATTCCTTCATCCCACTTTTGGCTGACATCATTGTTTTTGCTGACTATAAGGTAATTGCCAAAATTAATGCACTGTAATGACAAACCTCTGCATTAGTTGTTGGAGGCGTTCCCAGCATCTTCCAATTCATTAACTACAGAGAAACATTTTTACTGCATGTTAACTGCATTGCAGATAGCATGATATATTTAGCTACACCTACTGAGGTGACACTAACTGTGCTGCGTTGTCTACCACATTAACCCCCCCCCCCCCCGTTTACTAAAGCTTAACTCGAGTTATCTGCCGCAGGGCCCATTTTATTCCTAGGGGCCCCGCTGCAGACAACCCCTTAACATGTTGTAACTTTATTTTTCTTGTAAGATGCAATTCCAACATATATAAAATTCGCATTAAAGGGGTAATTCTATAAAGCATTTTCAACATATAAAAGCATGTTTGACTTGCAGAAATGGGCTTCCATCCTTGCATGGCCATTATACAATTTTACATTTGAATGTGCTGCCTATTAACCAGTGAGGTCACAATTTTAACTCAATTTATTTTGGTATTTACACGTGTATGCAATAAACCCCTGTAAATGTCGCCATTTAGACATGGATATGTCTCTAAAATAATGGACTTGATGTCAGTGGTATTGAAAGTAAAGGGTGTAACTAAATCTACAGTGCCATATGAGTCATGTCCCCTATCCCACAGAGGTGTCAGTCCCAAGTGATTTCTAAAGTACCAAGAAATGCAGTCCAAGATGGAGAAAATGTGTCAGAAAGCAGGGCCGCCAAAAGACAAGCGGGGCCCGGGGCAGGACCGCCCCCTCCTACCTGGGCCACCTCCCACACTCAGGCTGCTGCCCCGTCTCCTTACTTTCCTATGTCTGCTCCTCCCTCAGTCTCTGGGTCCTGGCACACAGGAGCAGGAGAGAGAGACAGACCCGAAAGCAGCCAGGCAGGAAGAAGCTTCTGCTCCCTCAAAACCTTGCTGGCGCTGCCCCCCCCCCCCCCCCTTTGAAGGCCGGGCCCAGGGAATCTTGCCCCCACCCCCCTCAGCAGCCCCTGCAGAAAGATACAGAAATATCTCCCATCATTTTCAGTGCCATGAGCTTGATCAAAAAGAATTTCCAAACAAACCTGGATAGGTTGCCTATACATGTTACAACTTACAAAACTCCAGAGGGAAGCTTATTTTTGGCACAATGCAAGCTTTACGGCAAGGATTCGCAGTACATTAGAGAGACCGAGATCATATTCCACATCCCTGGCCTAGGAATGAGGTTCATTCTTGTCAGGGTAGATGCAAAATCGATAGCATAGCTAACTAGTAATACCGGTCCACAATTTTGTCTTTTTTTTTTTGTTACATTTGTACCCCGCGCTTTCCCACTCATGGCAGGCTCAATGCGGCTTACATGGGGCAATGGAGGGTTAAGTGACTTGCCCAGAGTCACACCAATGTGGCCGCGCAGGCTTCTGCTTCTGTGAGTCTGACGTCCTGCACGTACGTGCAGGATGTCAGACTCACAGAAACAGAAGCCTGCGCAGCCTTCTACATGGAATGTTGCTAGTGGAATAGCAACATTCCATGTAGAATCTCCAATAGTAGCAACATTCCATGTAGAATCTCCAATAGTATCTATTTGTATTTTTGTTACATTTGTACCCTGCGCTTTCCCACTCATGGCAGGCTCAATGCGGCTTACATGGGGCAATGGGGGGTTAAGTGACTTGCCCAGAGTCACAAGGAGCTGCCTGTGCCTGAAGTGGGAATCGAACTCAGTTCCTCAGTTCCCCAGGACCAAAGTCCACCACCCTAACCACTAGGCCACTTTAAATGAATGTCTCACTGAAATCCCCACCCAGATCTAGAATCCAAAAATCGAATGGAGAAGAAAGCCTCAAACTTAAGCGACAGCACAGCAACAAATTCATAGGTTTAAGCTGTCATTAACGATGCGGTTTTTTTTAATGCCAATGATATGACTTAAGGCAGCTTATAAATGTTTGTTGCTGTGCTGTCACTTAAGTTCGAGGCTTTTTTTCTCCATTCGATTTTTGGATTTTAGATCTGGGTGGGGATTTCAGTGAGACATTAAGGGGTCTGTTACTAAGCCACACCAGCGGTTGCTGTGTGGCAGTGCCGACATAGCAACCGATTGAAAGTGAATGGGCTGTTTCGGCATTTCCACACCGCCGGGGGAGGGTGATTTAGAGACAAAATTGTGGACAATATTACTAACTAGCTATACTATTGTAAGTTTATTGCCTTTCACTGGGTTTTTTTTTTGGTGTGTGAGATGCAAAACCAACCCATTTGGAGAAATTGCCCAGAAGCCAAAACAGAAAGCAAAATTGGATTTCTGACTGGAACTTTTTTTTCATAACTCTTCCCAAATCTCCGGCAATATAAAATTGGAGCTAGAATGACAGATTCTGTAGAGGAGGGGGATTCACTGCATTTCTTCAACGGCTGGTTGTGACATCCATCTTCAGCAACCTACCTCAATGTTGTAGCTGCCACTAATGTGGGAAAGCGCGGGGCATAAATGCAATAATAATAATAAATAAAAATAAAAAAGAACGAGAAACACAGAAACAGAAAAAATATGATAGCAGATAAAGACCAAGTGGCCCATCCAGTATGTCCATCCACACCATCAACTATCCCCCCCCCTCTTCCTAAGAGATTGCCCGTGATTGTCTCATGCTTTCTTATATTCAGATATGGTCTTTGTCCCCACCAGCTCAACCTGGAGTCTATACTGTGTATCCATCACCCTTTCCGTAAAAAAGTATTTCCTTAGATTACTCCTCAGCCTTAAAACCTTTGAACTTCATCCTATGCTCTCTCATGCCGTAGTTTTCTTTCAGTTGTAATAAACTCACTTCCTGTGCATCAGGGGCGTAGTATATGGGGGGGGGGCATGGGGGCAAATTTCATCTGGGCCCCTGGTTTGGCTGCCGGGGGTCCCCAACAGGACAGGAGGAGCAAGAAGAAACAAGACCAGGGCAGCGAACACGGCTGCGCCGGAGACCGGCGCTGAAGAAGGCTTCGTCTGGTGGGGATTGGGGACCCCTGCCAGCAAAGGTATTTGTTTTTGCAGGGGAGTGACGAGGTGGTGAGGGGAAGCGGCGAGGTGAGGCGGTGGGGGGGGCGGGGAGAAACGAGGCAAGGTGAGGCATGGCAGTGGGAGGGGTGAGGAAACGAAGTGAGGCGGTGAGGGGCGGAATTCAAAATGTGCCCCCAACCTCGGGCTCTGGCCCCCTCCCATCGTGAGGTCTGGCTACGCCCCTGCTGTGCATTAATTTTTTTGTTACATTTGTACCCCGCGCTTTCCCACTCATGGCAGGCTCAATGCGGCTTACATGGGGCAATGGAGGGTTAAGTGACTTTCCCGGAGTCACAAGGAGCTGCCTGTGCCTGAAGTGGGAATCAAACTCAGTTCCTCAGTTCCCCAGGACCAAAGTCCACCACCCTAACCACTAGGCCACTCCTCCACTTCCACAGAGATATTTAAATGTGTTTATCATGTCTCCCCTCTCCTGCTTTTCTTCCAGACCATACATATTGAGATCTATAAGCAGTGGTGCGCTGGTAAATTTTTAACAACAGCCTTCTCTTTGGGGGTGGCCAGCCCTGCAATTTGGGAGGGCCCAGGGGGGGACTGGGGGGGGCAACACATCTTCTCTCTCCCTTCTGCTGCTCAAAGCCAGAAACAAGAAGCAGGGAGCAGCGGCAGACTATTTATTTGGCTGGTAGGGCTCAGCACCCCCGCCAGCAAAATAAAAGGGAGTTCAGGAGGGGGCCTGAACCCAAATTTTTGGAGCCGGTTGTTAAAGTAGCCATTGGGGGAGGGGGGCTACTTTAACAATGGCTCCCAAAATTCCTCAAAACATAACAAACAGCTCTCATGAGCTGGTACGAACCAGCTCCAGCACAGCACTGTCTATAGGGATCAACAACTGAATCTGTTGGAGCCTTTATTTCATTTCATTTCATTTATTATTTATTCTGCCTTTCCCTAGATAAAACCACGTTTTTATGCAGAGCACCAGGGAAGAAAAAGAACATTAAAAATACTATAGAATCATGATACCTATATAACAATAATAAATAACGTAACACAGAACAACAACATAAAACATACAAATCTATACCTTCAATAACTGTTATCTCTGTGGAATGCAAGCGAAGTCCAATAACGAGAAAAGCTCTCTAACTTCAGAAAAGAAGGTCATTCCTTAAAAATAGATCCCCATCTGCAAAGAGCAAATGAGCAGCAGGAGCAGATGAAGTACCTATTATAAAAAAGCACTTTTGGTAAATGTCATTCTGATTTTCCTTCTCTGAACAGGATAAATAAATCAATCTGTAAGCATTCTGGTAACTCTCTTGAAAAGGTTTTTCCAATTCTGTAGCAAGGATAAAACTTTTTTTTTTTTAAACAGAGCTCTTTGGATCTGATTTATCAATATTCTCCTAACATGAAAGGGAAACTGGGACATACCTAGCCTATTCTGGTTTTTTTTTACCAAAAATACAATCATTTTTTCCAGATATGCCATTCTGCATCTCAGTAGCAATGTTCTTATCAAATACAGATGTGGTACAAGATCTCCAAAACACAGATTGACAGTAATGATTCTGGCTGCGGTCCTGCAAACCTCCTAGGGTTTATGAAAGGGTTTATTCTGCTTTCATTATTGCTTAACGAAAAACTACCTGCAGAGATCTGCACTGCTTTCTCTAAGGGTAACTTCTCAGCCTACAACGGAGCTCAGAGTTTTGTGTAAGAAGAAGATGCATGTTGTTGCTTGCTCTAACAGATCGCCAACTCCAGAATGCTTCTTACATCCACGGCTAAAAGCGGGTGCATTTTTTAAAGAAGGCTTTTACTAACAATAGCTCCACAAGTTCATTTTTCAATTCTATCAGTACTCGGGGCTGAATACCATCTGGTCCAGGAGATTTACTACTCTTAAATTTGTCAAATAGCGCCATTATATCCTCCAGGTTTATAGAGATTTCATTCAGTTTCTCTGATTCGTCAGCTTTGAAAACCATTTCTGGCACCAGTATCTCTCTCCCAACTACTTCATCTTGTACTTTTACCCACAGAAGGCTGGGCAAGAGCAAAGGCCCAATTTCTGGAGGTAAAATTGAACACGATAGTCCAAGCGGGGCTTCACCAAGGACTTGTAGATGGACATCAACAGCTCCTTTCTTCTGCTGGTTATACCCCTCTCTATGCAGCCTAGCATCCTTCTGGCCATGGCCACCGTTTTGTTGCATTGTTTTTTCACCTTTAGATCCTTGGACACCATCACCCCAAGGTCCCTCTCCTGAGTTAGAGCTTACCAATCTCTCCCTTCCTGTCCAGTGTCTCTCTTTTGGTTTCTGCACCCCAAGTGCATCACTCTGCACTTCTGGCTTCATGTGAATGGTTCCTTCGGTAGCCTTTTTCTTTCCGCGCACTGCCTCTCCCCAGACAAACGCCCATACAGTCTGCGAGGCGAACAGTGAATGCTGTATTAAGCCAGACTTTGAAAACAGCTTGTGGGACATTTGAAGGATTGGAAATGGCACTATTGCAGCAGTACCGATAAATGTGTGAAAAGACTTACATCTTTAGAGACATTTAGTTTGCACCTGTATTTAGTATCCACAACGGTCTGTTTTTTGAATGTATTGATTATCATGGCTATTGCAACTTAAGTGCATAGGGTGTGGAAATTGATGGTGGGTCATTGGAGTGAGAGCAATTGAGTGACAGTTGAAGTGAGTTCCGAGGAAATTAGGATGTTGAGGGCATATGTTGATTAATAAATGCTATGATTAAAAATTATATATTTTTGGAGTACTTTAAATGAACGTGTATTACATTTTAACTGCCAGACTCTTGACCATTCTTCTAATGTTTGGAGATCCCTTCTTGTGGTTCCTACTCTCTTGAGGGTACCCACTCTATTGGCTGTCTTCATGTCTTACGCAAAAAGGCAAGATTTTCCTTCCAATCCTTCAGTAATGTCTCTCACAAATATATTAAACAGAATCGGCACCAACACCAACCCCTGAGGCACTCCACTATTCACCTTCCTTTCTTCTGAGCGGATTCCATTTACCACCGCCCTCTGACACCTGCTGGTCAACCAGTTTCCTATCCAGTTCACCACTTTGAGTCCTAAGTTCAGCCCTCTCAGCTTATTCATGAGTCTTTGGAACCAGCCAATAAACCGAATATTCAATGCTGGTCACTGGAAACAGCTTGGCATTGAACATCTGGGCTCAGCGATGACCGTGGGAGGAAGCCCAGCTACCTCCTGCATTCTGACTATCAGGCCCATTGTATTTAGGTGCTCCTAATGACATGCTTCATGCATTGCAAGTTACCCAGAATGCGGCTGTTTACCCGATTGTTTGCCTATCTCAGAATGAAAATATTATTCCTGTGTTGAAGGCTCTCCATTGGTTACCTGTACAATGGTTAGTAAAATTCAAGGTATTGTGTTTAGTACAAACCACCTTATAATTGAAAGAGAAAAACGCCTAGATTTCGACCCAAATCGGGAGATAGACGTTTATTTCAAAAACGAATAAATCGGTATAATGGAAAGCCGATTTTGGACGTTTTCAACTGCACTCCATTGCGGAAGCGTACAAAGTTGACGGGGGCGTGTCAGAGGCGTGGCGAAGGTGGAACTGGGGCGTGGTTATCGGCCGAGGAGAGATGGGCGCCTTTCGCCGATAATGGAAAAAAAGTATGCGTTTGTAGCTAGAATTTAGGGCACTTTTCCTGGACCCTGTTTTTTCACGAATAAGGCCCCAAAAAGTGCCCTAAATGACCAGATTACCACCAGAGGGAATCGGGGGGGGGGGGGGGGGTGACCTCCCCTGACTCCCCCAGTGGTCACTAACCCCTCCCACCAAAAAATGATGTTTCACAACTTTTTATTTTCACCCTCAAATGTCATACCCACCTCCCTGCAGCAGTATGCAGGTCCCTGGAGCAGTTGTTAGGGGATGCAGTGGACTTCAGGCAGGTGGACCCAGGCCCATCCCCCACTACCTGTTACAATTGTGCTGCTTAATGCTTAGTCGTCCAACCCCCCCAAACCCACTGTACCCACATGTAGGTGCCCCCCTTCACCCCTTAGGGCTATAGTAATGGTGTAGACTTGTGGGCAGTGGGTTTTAAGGAGGATTTGGGGGGCTCAACACCCAAGGGAAGGGTGCTATGCACCTGGGAACTCTTTTACTTTTTTGTGTTTTGTAAAAGTGCCCCCTAGGGTGCCCAGTTGGTGTCCTGGCATGTGAGGGGGACCAGTGCACTACGACTCCTGGCCCTCCCATGAACAAATGCCTTGGATTTATTCGTTTTTGAGCTGGGCGCTTTCATTTTCCATTATCGCTGAAAATCAAAAACGCCCAGCTCACAAATTGTTGAATAAAACATGGACGTCTATTTTTTTTCGAAAATACGGTTCGGTCCACCCCTTCACGGACCCGTTCTCGGAGATAAACGCCCATGGAGATAGACGTTTTCGTTCAATTATGCCCCTCCACGCATTCAATAATTGCTTCTGTTGCTCTTGTCACTTCTCTTAGAATTTATTGGCCAAGTAGAGTTTTACATTCTATGGATAAAATGTTGCTTGATGTCCCTTTGTTTAAACAAATAACATTGGATATCTATCATTCTACTATTTTCTATATTGAAAGTGCCCAACTATGGAACTCATTTCCTTTTGAGGTTCATTGTATCATTCAATTACGCAATTCAGGAAACAACTCAAAACTTTTTTGTTTGCTCAGACATAGTCCTCGACTCTGTATAATTGATTGTGAATTATAATGTAGACTCAGTTCAGATTTTAACTTAAGGTTCAATTGTTTGCTCAGATTTATATTTATATTTTGTCTGTTCTGTTAATTTTATTACATATGTTTTATATTATAACCTACCTAGCTTAGTTGGATACAGAGGGCTATAAATATTGTAAATAAATGCATTTATGTTATGGCATACAAGAGCTGCAAGACTTTGAACTTGTTCTGAAAGGAAAAGTGCAAGAATCTTTCCATTTGAAAATCATCTGTGGAAAGGTATCGACAGAGATGTGCACCTGCAGAAAATATCGTTTAGAAAATGTAATACTTTGTTGTGTTTCATAAACACCTCTGTACAAATATTAGTCACATTAATTAAGCACATTAAATTTTATTTCTGAACTGTTGTTTTGTGACCCTTAACAAAGCTGATATAACATTAGTTGCAAAGCATCTTTGATTCAGTAAGGATCGATCTGTTTCATATACATATGGCTGGAGTCTTAATTTTTTTTCACTGAAATGAGCCAGCACCAAGGGAAAAGTTTGTCTCATGGTGCACCCACTCACATCCCCATGAATTATCAAGGGCAGTGCACACTGTCACTCTCCCCTTCCCCTCATTACAGCGGCCTGCTCTCTCTTTCTCCCTTTCTAAAGCCCTGCTACTACTACTTAACATTTCTAAAGCGCTACTAGGGTTACGCAGTGCTGTACAATTTAACATGGAAGGACAGTCCCTGCTCAAGGAGCTTACAATCTCTTTCTCTTCTTCCCTCCCAGTACTCCACATACATTGCAATTTTAACATAGGCTCATGTACAAGAGCTCTGTGAAATTTATGTTGCTGTGCTGTCTTGCAAAATTTGCAGCCACACGAAGAATCCACGCAGTTCGTGTGTGCATGTGTGTGTGCGTGCGTGCATGCGTGCGTCTGCTTGGATAAGAAGAAGGTGTGTTTTGGGGTCCTTTTACTAAGCCACAAAAGCATCTATGCACGCCCACCGCGCGCCAAAATGGAGTTACCGCTTGACCACCGCTTGGCTCTTGCAGTAATTTCATTTTTGGCGCGCGTCTAAAAAATATTTTTATTTTTGGGCGCGCGTAACGGACACGCGCCAAGTGGCATTTGGCACGTGTAGGTCATTACTGCCCAGTTACCGTGTGAGTCTTTAACGCTAGGTCAATGGCTGGCGGTAAAGGTCTCAGTCCCAAAATGGACACGGGCAATTTTCATTTTGCTGCACGTCCATTTTCGGCAAAACTTTTAAAACAGGCGCCCTTAAAAATGGATCGGAAGGTGCCCAAAACCCGCGCCTTTACTACCGCAAGCCATTTTTCAGTGCGTATTTGTAAAAGGACCCCTTGGTTTGAGAAGAGGTTATTTCAACACCTGTCTACATGACAAAAATCTTCACATACTATAATTCAGCACAGTTCATCATAACTGACTAATGAGAGATGGGGAGTATAACTGCACAGTTTGCCTAGATGGGAAAATGATATCCAAATACCCAGTGTACCTGACTGTAACTCACCTTGAGCTACTACTGAAAAAGGTGTGAGCAAAATCCAAACAAATAATAAAAAATTATAATGTGTATTTTCAGAAATGTTCACTAAACATGGAGCCTTTTCTAAAATATGCATAATGCTACCAAAGACTATCTCTACTTGAGGAAGCAGGTGAAAGTTTGGCTTTTCAACCAGGCCTTTAATGAAAGAAGTAATTAACTTGTTAGTCTCACTCACACACTCAAGGAGTGACACGGACCATAGGCGCCGACTCCCTGGGTGCTGTGGGTGCTCGAGCACCCCCAATATTCCACCCAACGGAAGTACTTGTTCGTTCCCTCCCTCCCTTCCTCCCTCTGAGTTCAAGTAAAGCACTTGCCACGCAGCCATTTTTTTGGGGGGGGAGCCCTGCACCGGCCCCGTGCAGAACGTAAGGCGTCAGAAACAGATGATCCCACAACAAGGCGCCGGAATCGACCGGCGCTGAAGAAGATTCTTTGGCTGGCGGGGATTGGGGACCCCCCCCAGCAAACAAGGTACCTGATGTGGCGGCGGGGGTGGTGTGGCGGCGGGGCGGGGGGTTTGTGGTTGCGGCTGGGGAGGGGTCCAAAGTGGTGAAGGGGATCGGCGGGGGGGAGGCAGCTAAACAGTGTCCCCCCACCTCGGGCTCTGGCCCCCCCCTCCCGCCAAGGTCTGGCTACACCCCTGGAACTGATGAATAGAGGACAACTCTCAAAAGCCAAGCAAAGATATGTTACGGGGCCTTTTTACTAAAGGGTGATAAGGCTACCGCCATGTTGGTGCACAGCAAATCGGGCCTACCACCAGGCTACCGCAGAAGCCTGCAGGTAATCCCAGTGGTAGTCACGGCTTCTGCTTTGTGCCAACTTCATTTTCTAGTGCCAGGGGTTTACCTGGCAGTAATCGACAGTACCGCATTTTGCCCGGTTACCGCCAGGGTAGCACGGGAGCCCTTACCACCTCCTAAATGGGCAGCGGTAAGGACCTCCCCGGGAAATGTCCACACAGCAAGTGGTTCCATTTCCCTTTAAAAAAAAAAAAAAGCCTTTTACGACACTACTGCAGGGCCCCTTTTACTGCAGCTTAGTCCAATGCATTAAAACATAGCTGTTTTCCCTTGTAGTCATGCTTCAAATAAATATTTGTTCAGTATGGAACATATATAACTATATACATAATCATCAGAAAATATTGAAAGTAGTCACGGTTATAAACAACCACAGTTGTCATTACTAAACCTGGCAAGTCTGCGTCCTCATTTCTCATTCTAATCAACTCTGCCAAAGAATAGTCTAAGTCCGTTATTTATCCACAGAGTGAAATCAGCGTGGGCAGTGGTACTGGAAGCAATCACCCTGCCAATGTGCTTCAATGCCAGGGGTAAAATATTTGCTGGAAATACAGGAATCGGGTCCAATTTTTAAGCACTAGGAATCTACTCTGATTGCCAGGGTGGAACAAGATGGAGGAGAAGGATGAGACGGGAAGTGATTGGTGGATGCATGACAGTGCTTCGGACCACGACTCCTTTCCTTTCTTCTCGCACACTTCTTTACTTCCCTTCTCATACACCATCCCTCAGCTCTCTTCTCTCCATTTCATACGTGCCTGCTGTCCCAAAGCATACCGCTGAGATATTTCCCCTTACACCTTCTCTTGTAAATTAATTGTGAGGATAAACTTCTATTGTAGCAAGGCGTACTGGCAAAGCTCTGCCCATTCCTACTCACAGTGGTATTTGTTAATTACAGTGGCATAGCTACGGGAGGCCACGGGGCCTGGGTCTCCCCAAATTATCTCTGGGGCACCCAGTTTGGCTGGTGGGGGTCCCCAACCCCTGAAATGTTTGTCCCACACTGGTCTCGCATTGCCTGTCCTGTTTTCAGTCACGCCAGGACAGGTAATGCGAGACCAGCACAGGACAAATGTTTCAGCTGGTGGGGGTTGGGGACCCCTGCTAGACAAGGTACCTTCACAGTGGTGGCGGAGGGGGGGGGGGTGTGGAAGCGGAAGGGGGGCGGAGGCAGGGAGGGCTGGCTACGCCCTTGGTTAATGAAGCAAGAATTTATCTGTGTTCTCTCAGTGCAGAGATGTGCATAAGTGTTTAACCGACTATATCACAAAACACAACTAGTAAGGTGCAGATATTTAGCGCCAAACTGGTTATGCTGAGTGGTCAAAATAGGCCACTTCAATAGCAGGCTTATGTTTGACTGCTAAAAAGTTAACCGATTAACGCTAGAGATCGGCATAGCCGGTTAACTTTTTAGCAGTCAAAAAGCCGGGATATTCAATGCCAGTCGCCAGAAATGGCTCGGCGTTGAACATGTATACGCTGGAAGAGAGGAGGGAGAGAGGAGACATGATTGAAACATTTAAATATCTCAAGGGCATTTATGTACAGGAAGAGAGCCATTTTCAAATGAAGGAGAGCTCTGGAATGAGGGGACATATGCAGGGCCGGTCTTAGGGCGAGGCGACCGAGGCGACCGCATAGGGCCTAGCACGCCTGAAGTCGCCCCACCCGCCCAAGCTCCAGTCCCCCCCGCCCTCTGAATTTTAAGTTACCTCGTCATCGACGTTGGAGCGGCCAGCAGGTAGCAGCAGCCGTGAAAAGCGTGCGAGCTGCTGGGCGGGGACCAGAGCTGAACGAGGGAAAGGGAGGCTCCTGAAGCGCCGCCCAGCAGCTTGCACGCTTTTCACAGCTGCTGCTACCTGCCGACCGCTCCGACGTCGAGGTAACTTTTAAAATTCAGAGGGAGGGGGGCCTTGGAGCTGGGTGGGGGGCCTTGGAACTGGTGGGTGGGAGGGAGGAGGGGGGCCCTGGAGCTGGGTGGGGGGCCTTGGAGCTGGTGGGTGGGAGGGAGAGAGAGAGAGACAGGCCTTGGAGTGGGGAGGGAGGGGGGCCTTGGAGCTGGTGGGTGGGAGAGAGAGAGAGACCGGCCAGTCGGCAGGCCTTAGAGCTGGGAGGGGGGCCTTGGAGCTGGTGGCTGGGAGGGAGAGAGAGACCGGCCTTGGAGCTGGGTGGGAGGCCTGGAGGCCTTGGAGCTGGGAGGGAGGGAGGGAGCTGGGGAGCCCTGGAGATGGCCCGGGAGCTCGGAGGGAGGGGTGGCTGCCCTGGAGCTCAGAGGGAGGGGTGGCCGGCCCTGGAGCTAGGGTGGGGGCGGGGCTAGGATGGGGCCCTATCAGATTGGTCTGCATAGGGCCCCACACTTGCTAAGACCGGCCCTGGGCATATGACAAAGTTAAGAGGGAATAGACTTAGGAGTAACCTAAGGAAGTATTATTTCACAGGGTGGTGGAGGCATGGAATGGCCTCCTAGTGGAGGTGGTGGAGTCGAGGACTGTTCCAGAATTTAGAAGGGCATGGGATAAGCATGTGAGATAGCTAAGGAACAGGTAGAATTGGGGGTTACAGAGGATGGGCAGACTGGATGGGTCATATGGCCTTTATCTACCGTCACGTTTCTATGTTTCTAAACAACACCGATGGCAGATGGAAAATGCGCGGCCCACCGTCGGCTGACTATCGGGCCCTAGGTGCCTACATTTTGGTTTCCTGCTGTTATAGAATTGCCTCCATGGCGTATATTTGAGGGCATCAGTGTTTGTGGGCCTGTCTTTGTGGCAAGTAAAGAATAGAA
Organism: Microcaecilia unicolor; assembly: GCF_901765095.1. Classification (NCBI taxonomy): domain Eukaryota; kingdom Metazoa; phylum Chordata; class Amphibia; order Gymnophiona; family Siphonopidae; genus Microcaecilia; species Microcaecilia unicolor. The sequence continues at coordinate 34,970,881 of NC_044034.1, forward strand.
AATCAGTGCGTTTTTACTAGCAAAAAAGTGTGTCAGTACTCAAATGCCAGGCCACCCTTCAGGGGTGGGGTAATCACTGAGGGATCCACCCACCATAGCCAGGCCCCCGGCAACCAGTCACAGAATCTATGACAAGGCAGAATTGGTGTGTAGAGCCTGAGCTTGGGGACCATGGGTCAATTTTAGCAGACAATGGAAAAGGTGCCGGTACGCAGTACCTCCAAGTACCCCCTCAAAAAAAAGCCCTGAGAAACATAGAAACATGATGGCAGATAAGGGCTGTATGACCCATCTAGTCTGCCCATCCTCAATAACCACTAACTCTTTTTCCTAAGAGATCCCACGTGCCTGTCCCACGCCTTCTTAAACTCTGACACAGTCTTCGTCTCCATGACCTCCACCGGGAGGCCATTCCACGCATCCACCACCCTTACCATGAAAGAGTGTTTCCTCAGATTCGTCCTAAGCCTATTTCCTCTTCACTTCATCTTATGCCCTCTCGTTCCAGAGGTTTCCATCATTTGAAAAGGCTCATCTCCTGTACATTAACGCCACTGAGATATTTAAACGTCTCTATCATATCCCCTCTCTCCCGCCTCTCTTCCAGCTTCATGAGCCTGTCCCTATATGTTTTATGACTGAGACCGCTGACAAATTTTGTAGCTGCCCTCTGGACCGACTCCATCCTATTTATATCTTTCCATAAGTGCGGTCTCCAGAACCGCACACAGTATTTTATTTATTCATTTTATATTACATTTATGTCCAATACATAAATGGGAAAGAAAAGAGAAAATATCAATTAAAACAAACATTAAGGAAAAATATCATCTTTGTTAGTCCACAATTGGGGGATCCAAGATCAGGAAAACAATCTCAAAGAAAATAAGAAAAACACCAAGTGGTTAATCTTACAAATTCATATTTTCTGAGGGAGGAAGGTTAATCGGTAATTGCAGCCGGCACAGTGGTAACTAAAGGAAGTTGCTGCAGAGGGTTCTTCATCTGTTCTTTCAACTCCACAAACTCTTGTAATTTCTTGGGTTCAACAAATAAGTAATCAGGAAATAAAATACTTACAAGGGAATCGCTCTAGGAAGGTCCCACCTAGGGCAATGATTCTTGGCTTAAAAGCCAAGAGTTCACACCTCCTAGTCTGCGATTCCCCTCATATGTCAGGAAATATATTATCTTTGAACCCAAAAAAACTATCAGCCATATGTCGGAAATTCAATTTCAAAACATTGTTCCTATCTAAATCAAAGGCAAAAGTCACTAATAATATAACTCTATATACAGGGTATTTTAGGAAAATGTATCTTTCTCAAGTTATTTTTCACTGCACACAGTATTTTAAATGGGGCCTCACCAGAATGCCTATTATAACTTCTCCAAAAAAGCCATGATAAATATGTTCTTTTATTGAAAATATTCCAAATGTTTGCTTTTACAACACTTACTATTCAGGTGATTTTTCCCCTTATAATATGACCTTGCAGGTTCAGAAAGAACTTGCCCAAATCAAGCCCTATTTGTTCTATGTGAAGATAAACAAGGAATAAAAATCAAAGTGGAGGAGTGGCCTAGTGGTTAGAGTGGTGGACTTTGGTCCTGGAGAACTGGGTTCGATTCCCGCTGCAGACACAGGCAGCTCCTTGTGACTCTGGGCAAGTCACTTAACCCTCCATTGCCCCAGGTACAAATAAGTACCTGTATATAATATGTAAGCCGCATTGAGCCTGCCATGAGTGGGAAAGCGTGGGGTACAAATGTAACAACAACATGGAATGTTGCTACCATTGGAGATTCTGTTGCTACTATTTGAGATTCTACATGGAATGTTAATGCTGCTATTCCACCAGCAACATTCCATGTTTGCAGCCGCGCAGGCTTCTGTTTCTGTGAGTCTGACGTCCTGCACGTACGTGCAGGACGTCAGACTCACAGAAACAGAAGCCTGCACAGCTGCAAGGGCAGGCTTCTACATAGAATGTTAAAGAGTGGCCTAGTGGTTAGAGTGGTGGACTTTGGTCCTGGAGAACTGGGTTCAATTCCCACTGCAGGCACAGGCAGCTCCTTGTGACTCTGGGCAAGTCACTTAACCCTCCATTTCCCCAGGTACAAATAAGTACCTGTATATAATACGTAAGCCACATTGAACCTGCTATGAGTGGGAAAGCGTGGGGTAGGAAAAAAAGTGGACTATATGGGCAAATGTTACTCAGTTCTGCTATCGTTGCTTCCTAGAATTTCATGGACATGTTAAATCTGGGCCAACTACTTTGTTGGCTTTTCCGATAAATATGTGGGATTCCTTGCTCAGCTGGCTAGGTCAAAGGAGTTAGTTACTAAGGTGTAGCAAGTGGATAAGGCATAATATTTTCTCCTTAATGCATGTTTAATAGCAGTATTCTGCATTTATATTACCATAACACACATTAGTTCAAGGCACTGTGGGCTACTCATAATGAAATTCAAGCAGGCTAATGGATGCTCAACAGATCATTATTATACAGTATAAATTGAATAACACAACTTGCAGTGATAAAGCCAGCTGCATTATCCCTGGGAAAATGATTCCAGAAAGGTCTGATGCTCACGAGCTTCATCTTAAAGGGATGGAGCTTCAAAAGAAGAACAGTGCTCTACCTCCAGAATCCATGTGGTTAGTCTCCGACCAGAGATCCCCCCCACACACACACCTCTATAGAACTTTCTAAAAAGATTCCACCCCACCAGTGCCTCTTCAAAGATCCTCACCCCCTCCAAACCCCAATCTCCCCCCCCCCCCCCATAGACCTCTTTGGACCTACTTCCAAAGAATCCTTGGTCTTCTAGTATGTTCCAGGGCAGAAGTGGTCCCAATTGCTCCTGCCTCTGCTACCAGTGGGTTCAAAATGGCACCAGCAACTCCCAGCTGTATTCTCACAATACTACCACTAGGGGTCAAAAAGGCATATAAAGCCCTTTTATGGCTATGGGGCTGGTATAGGTGGTTGCACCTAGATGTATGCACATTCTCTGCCACTTGTGCTAATATTCTATGAAGAAATGTAAGCATCCCATTAGAGAATTACCCCCTAAAAGTGGAGTTGATGGGTCAACACGTCCAAATGTAGACTTGCGCGTGAAAACTGAGGGGCCCTTTTACTAAGGTGCAGTAAAATGGGGCCTGATATTCAGCTGGCGGCAGTCTGCATTTTTTAAAACGCTGATCGTCACATGCTAAAGTATTCCCCGATATTCAATGCCAGGCCATGTCCAGGTACCGGCACTGAATATCGGGGTGGTGGCACTTATGCGGGTCCAGCCAGTATTCACACTTTATTTTGTGTTTAAAAAGAGGTCCCCGAGCTCCCTCAAGCACCCCCCTCACAATGTCCTCTCTTTCTTTTCCCCTTCATCCCACCCCGCATCAAGACCCCCACCCCCCCAGCCATGCAAGTAGGCCCTCCCCCGGGCTTACCTGTATCCCTGGTGGTCCAGCAAGGAATTTGGGGGCAAAAGCACAGCCCCCTCATTCCTGCTACTTGCGATGCCTGTCTAAAATGGATGCCATGACCTCTCGCAGCGGCCGAAGTAACGTGAACTGCTGTGAGAAGTTGTGGCAGCCATTTTAGATCAGTGCCGCAATAGGCAGGAGTGAGGGGACTGTGCTCCTGCCCCCATGACACCGCTGGACCACCAGGATACAAATAGGCTCAGCAGTCTACCTGCACGGCAGGGGGTGTTGCGGGGAGGTATCTTGACATGGGCTGGGTGGAGGGGTCAGAGAAAGAGGAAACACTGCTGGGTAAGGGGGCTCTGGGCTTTTTTTTTAAAGGAAAACAAAATTATGTAGGTGCCGGCCCGATATTCAGAGATGGCACCTGCATAGATAAGCGGCCTTTTTTAGGACAGCTCCCAGCGCCAACCCTGACCTACCCACTTTTTAGCTGGGCAGTCTGCGGGGAAATTCAGTAGCACTGTCTAGTTCAGTGCTGCTGGATATCCCCACTTAAGTGGAAGAAAGCGATTTTAAGCAGGCAGAACAGACTCTTGTCCACTGCAATCGCTTTGAATATCAGCCCCATAGACTTGCAAAGTTACATACAGGGACATTTTCGAAAGGGGCGTCCAAGTTGTGTTTTGAACATCCTTTCAAAATGGTGAAATCCAGGGGTGGGGAAACCCGTATTTTCAAAACAAGATGGATGTCCATCTTTCGTTTCGAAAATACCATCAGGGACGTCCAAATCCTTACCCAGCCCCATCCCCCTACCTGTTACGTTTGTGCAGGAAACAGCGAGCCCTCCAAAACCCACCACCAACCCACTGTACCCACATCTAGGTGCCCCCCTTCACCCGTAAGGGCTATGGTGGTGGTGTACAGTTGGGGGTAGTGGGTTTTTGAGGGGTTTGGGGCACCTCAGCACACAAGATAAGGGAGCTATGTTCCTGGGAGCAATTTCTGAAGTCCACTGCAGTGCCCCCTAGGGTGCCCGGTTGGTGTCCTAGCATGTCAGGGTGACCAGTGCACTACAAATGCTGGCTCCTTCCACGACCAAATGGCTTGCATTTGGTCATTTCTGAGATGGACGTCCTTGGTTTCGAAAATCGCTGAAAATCAGAAACGTCCATGTCTAGGGATGACCAAATCTAGGGACAACCAAATTTAAGGATTTGGACGGCCCTGACGGTATTTTCGAAATGAAAGATGGACGTCCATCTTGTTTGAAAAATACGGGTTTCCCCGCCCCTGGATCTAGATGTTTTGTGAGGACGTCCAAATCAAAACCTGGACGTCCCTTTCGAAAATGCCCCTCCACATACCCTTTTGGAGCTGTTTTTCTCTTTTGAAAATAAGTCCCAAGAGCATTTTTCAATGCAGCCTCCAATTAAGCTATGGAATCTGTTGCCAATGGACGTAGTCAAGGTGCCTAACATGGCAGGGTTCAAAAGAGGTTTGGACAAGTTCCTTGAGGAAATACCCATAAAAAATGTATTAGGAAGAGTTGGGGAAGCCATCTCTTAGTCTGAGAAATTAGTTATAAGAACTAAATTTTCTTTTTAGATCTTCCTGGTAATTGTGACCCCTGACTGGCCAATGTCAGAATCAGGATGCTGGACTCAATGGACCTTGGTCGGAATGGTTTCTCACAGTGAGGAAGGCAATTTCAAACAGCCCCATCTAGCCATATCAATCTACTTCTATATGGCTAGATCCATTTGACAACTGTCCAGAATAAATCCATGCTTATGCCTAAATAAACATTTAATTGTGGCAAGTTTCCCTGATATAATGAAACAACATAAAATGTGCAATAAGAGCTATACAACTTATTGAGGAATATAAAGGATGAGATTGTCTTGTCATTTTTTGGGTTAGGATGTCAAACATTAGGAAATAGGTCTATGAATTTAGGTTGTAATCTGTCATGATTAACATAGTGCAAGATTTGGACAACAGTATGACCATGATGCATCACTCCAATTCACATATAAGAAACTATACCTTGTCTTGACATAAGTAATCCTCAATAATATTTCTCTGTTAAAAATTGCTTTTTGACTACAAAAGGCTTTAAGAAAAGCAGAACCCAAGAAGTTGGATGGTAAAAAATAAATTACATTACATTTGGGCTTATATCCCGCTAAGACCTTTTCAGTTGTAAGCAGTTTACAAACTTTTGTAGGGAAAAGAGATCAGAACATTCCTATGAGAATTACAACTGTTGTTTTGGGGATGGGCAGAAATTTAATTTCAGTACATATTTCCTAAATAAGGCTTTTTATCTTTTTTTTTTTTTCGGAACATGAGATAAGACTGTGTAGGGGAATACATTCTCGAAATGTCTTTCCATTCCAAAGTCTTGCGGCTTGAATGGCAAGAGATTTGTCGAAGAGTGCTAGTCTTCTTAGATGACGGAAAAGTGAAGAAATTGGTGGCTTTTTGTCTCCTTGATCTGGTTGAGGCTGCAAAGCAGAACTGAGTTAGTAGGTAGGTGGGGATCAGTCCTTCCAGTGCTTTGAAGAGAAAGTAGGTCAGCTTGAAAAATGGGGCAAAATACCTTGAAGAATATCTGTAGCAACTGTAAGGAGACAGAGTAAAACCTCATGGAAGCCAACACATTACCCTAGCCGCATTGAGCCTGCCATGAGTGGGAAAGCACGGGGTACAAAAAAAAATTAAATTAAATAAATAACCAAACATATAGGGGGAGATTCTATGTATAGCATCTGAAAAATCCGCGTGGAAAAAAAACGCCTAGGCATATTCTCTAAAGTACCCTTAAATTTTATAGAATCAGCTTAAATTTCCAAGCGGTATACAGAATACACCAAGCACTTTTCCATGTGACCAAGTTTAGTCGCAGCTATTTACGCCAAATAAAACCTGATGTAAATGTCGGCACCTAAATTACACACAGAGAAGGTATATTTATAATCAAGTATGTAGTTTTTCAGAACGCCACAACATGCCCACTTCCCCACCCATAGCCACACCCCTTTTTGAATGTGCGTGTTACAATTTAGGCACGGTGACTTACAGAATATGCTTAATGAGTTATGCAAGTAGATTCTAATTATTGCCAATTAGTGCTCATAATTGCTTGTTAAACACTGTTATCAATGCTGATTGGCTTGTTAATTGTTATAGAATATGCTTGGATTTCAGTGTAGAACGCTGGGGGCTAGGGAGGAGGAATAGCCTAGTGGTTAATGCAGTGGGCTTTGACCCTGGGGAACTGGGTTCAACTCCCACCACAGCTCCTCCGTTGCCCAAGGCACAAATAAGTACCTGTATATGCTATGTAAACTGCTCTGAATGTAGTTACAAAAACCACAGAAAGGCAGTATATCAAGTCCCATTTCCCTTTCAATATCTGAGATTCTACATGGAATGTTGCTAGCAGAGGAGAAGCCTAGTGGTTAGTACAACAGACTTTGCTCCTGGGGAACTGAGTTCAATTCCCACTGCAGCTCCTTGTGACTCTGGGCAACTACTACTACTATTTAGCATTTCTATAGCGCTACAAGGCGTACGCAGCGCTGCACAAACATAGAAGAAAGACAGTCCCTGCTCAACTTAACCCTCCATTGCCCCTGGTACAAAATAAGTACCTGAATATATGTAAACCTCTTTGAATGTAGTTGCAAAAACCTCAGAAAGGCAGTATATCAAGTCCCATTTCCCTTTCCCTATTTGAGATTCTACATAGAATGTTGCTACTATTGGAGATTCTAGATGGAATGTTGCTACTATTGAGATTCTGTTGCTACTATTTGAGATTCTACATGGAATGTTGCTATTCCACTAGCAACATTCCATGTAGAAGCCTGCCCTTGCAGATCAGCAACACGGCCGTGCAGGCTTCTGTTTCTGTGAGTCTGACGTCCTGCACGTATGTGCAGGACGTCAGACTCATAGAAACAGAAGCCTGCGCGGCTGCGTTGCTGATCTGCAAGGGCAGGCTTCTACATGGAATGTTGCTAGCAGAGGAGTAGCCTAGTGGTCAGTGCAGTAGACTTTGCTCCTGGGGAACTGAGTTCAATTCCCACTGCAGCCCCTTGTGACTCTGGGCAAGTCACCAAACCCTCCACTGCCCCAGGTACAAATAAGTACCTGTATATACTATGTAAACTGCCTCGAATGTAGTTACAAAACCACAGAAAGGCAGCATATAAAGTCCCATTCCTTTTTCCCCATATATGTTGCACAGAAAAAGAACTATTCTATAAGCCACACCTAAATTAGGTGCAGTTTATAAAATAATGCTTACGCCCAGGAATTGCTCCTAACTTTAGGCATGGCCATTTACACCAACTGAAACATGGTGCAAATGTACACACCTACCTTAGGTGTGTATCTCTTTATTCTATAACAATGTGTGTTAATTTTAGCAATGTTCCATTATACCCATGCCCCTCCTATTTCTGTACCCCTCCTTTTTCCAATCACACAAATTTTAGGCGCAGATCCCTCACCTAAATTTACACACAAACCTAAATTTACACACATAAATGCCAATTAAATCTAATTAGTGCCAACAATTGCTCGTTATTCAATTAAATTGTGTGCATAAATTGGGCAGGTGCCCAAATTTGCACAATTTTTGGCAATTTTTAAGGCATTAGGGGGATAATCGGTCTGCTGTAAAACAACATACTCTTATTCCTAATCATAGATATTAAGTCAATATTGGTTTAAATGACATTATAGCTATGTGTAATACATGAGTCTAACTTTGGTCAGTATTGGTTTACTAGTAAATTAAGAACTTTGAGTCAACAGCTGAAGAGAACACTGAAATCTTTCCAGCTGGTGTCGCTTAATTATACATTTTGAGAGCAGGGTCAAGATTTTGCCTGTAAAGAAATCAGCAGCATTAGCCAAGATGACTCTGATAAAAGAAAGCCAGAGAGAATCAGAATAAGGGACCGACCTCAAGAATAATTTGCGAAAGAACAAACAAAATAAAACACGGAACAGAAAATAAGATGATACCTTTTTTATTGGACATAACTTAATACATTTCTTGATTAGCTTTCGAAGGTTGCCCTTCTAAAGCTAATCAAGAAATGTATTAAGTTATGTCCAATAAAAAAGGTATCATCTTATTTTCTTTTCCATGTTTTATTTTGTTTGATTTCTATAGATTCTACATGGAATGTTGCTATTCCACTAGCAACATTCCATGTAGAAGTCGGCCCTTGTAGATCACCAATGTGGCCACGCAGGCTTCTGCTTCTGTGAGTCTGACGTCCTGCACGTACGTGCAGGACGTCAGACTCACAGAAACAGAAGCCTGCGCAGCCTTCTACATGGAATGTTGCTAGTGGAATAGCAGCATTCCATGTAGAATGTCCAATAGTAGCAACATTCCATGTAGAATCTCCAATGGTATCTATTTTACTGTCATAGTAATGCTTGAATGTTTTCACTTATATACACTGTCAGCTAGCACATTTGCTTATTTCCGATCTGAGGAAGAAGGGCGACCTTCGAAAGCTAATCAAGAAATGTATTAAGTTATGTCCAATAAAAAAGGTATCATCTTATTTTCTTTTCCATGTTTTATTTTGTTTGATTTCTTGATAACCTTAAGAGTGGACTAACACAGCTACCACACTCCTCTACGAAAGAACAAAGAAAATCAACAAGGGACCATGGAACAGAGAGCTGGTATTCTATTATTCTGGTTAGTGCCATTCACACTAATGAAAAGTTCTGATTATTTCAAAGTAGCACATATTGTATCGTTTGAATCGGATCTAACTGCTAAACATCCCTCCACCTAAACTGACTGAACGATGCTGATATTAAAACCATACGAAAGTATCAAACGTAAATCGTCATGTGATGACTCATCGTAGCACTGCAACAAGTGCTTTGGCATTCGATCTGAACCAACAATACATTACACACAGTTGTATATTAGCTAAAGTGTCAGGGCCGTGGACTAGAGAGGTCTACCCCTGACATATAATCCATCAAACAAAAAAAACATACACAGCAAGCGAGACCAGCAGCTGCTGTCTCTCCAGCTGAATATGATTTCCACGGGGGGGAAAAAAAAGCAGCGTTAAAGAAAAGAACAAACAGGCAATGCTAGAGCCCCAGGACAACATGTTTTGCAGACCAGGGATGCAATCAATCCCCATTCTCTCCTAAACCGTACCTTCTGTAATTTGGCTTTCCTGGCATTATGAACAAATCGGGCGTCCCAGCTTCTTGGCATACCAGATGGAGGCAAACATGATGGAGATGAAAGTGGGGATTTCAGCCTGAAGTCACGGTGCAGTAAAGTTCCAGCACAGCCCCAGGGACAAAGTGATTCCAATTTCCAAAGGCGCTGTTTTGTCGTTTTCCTGACAGCCCCCCACCCACCTGCGAAGCCAGACTGCAGGTGTATATTTACATACTGCCAGTCAGAAGTCTTGGGTGAGGCAGCAGCTTTACATCCAGCTCACATCCAGTCTGCTAAGTGGCTGTCTGCAGCTCTGTAGGCAGCACTACATATGTGTGTCCGCGCGCTAGGAAGCTGCAGTGAACTCGAATTAGAGCCAGGCTTGCACAGGGCTTCTTGTGTACTGCAGTCCGACTCTTCCGTCCTCTTTGGCTTTTGCCAGGAGTGACGACACTTTAATAGTGAGTGAGATGTTGCCTGGAGAGATAAAGAGCTGGGCAGAAATACTGTCTCGGAGTGTGAATAGCGCTAAGAATCAGCGTGCCCACACTATGCAAGGGACAAAATGAATACAGGCGTCTTTAGCTTCTTCCTGTTAAGCTTTACTATAGTTTAACTCAGCCGTGACTTTTTTTTTTGTGTCTGTACTTCAGTCCGTAGCGGAGAATGTTGGAGGGTTATCAAACACATTTCTAGTAGGCAAAGTAAATCAGTGTGCCTGCTCATCCCGTGTAAAATGGTATTTTGTATTCTGCTCAGAGGAGAAACGATTTGAATTGGCATTTGTACATTTTAAGTTTGACCACAGCCAAGCTTGTTTTCTCCTGTCTGGATGAACATTACATATTTTTGAACAGCCACTGCATTCTGCTTACAGATGCCAATTTGCACAATAACTGCAAGCTGCTTTCTGTGGCACGGATCCTTTAATCCTTCAGTTATCTTTGTAATTCATTGCATGCATCGCTATTATTAATGTTAGCTTGCATCTTTCTCAGCTGCAGTCCAAGCAAGAATATTAGAAGGTTACATTCATCAGTGCCTTTAAAAATTTGCAGGTCAATATTCAGCCACTGTGGTCAGTGGCTGCAGAAGTCCACATATCTGTGGAGATTCTGTGCTGCTTTCCGGACAGTGACTGGCACTGAATATCCGGATGAGGTGGTTAGGGCTGGAACTCATGCAGATAGTAGCACTACTGTGCTCACTCTGCTATGCAGATAACTTAGGTCAGTCTTTTATTTCTTTTATTTCGGAAACCCTGAAGATTCTTGGAGTCACCATTGATCGGCACCTAACACTTGAGAATCACGCGAAAAACACAACCAAAAAGATGTTCCACTCAATGTGGAAATTAAAAAGAGTAAAACCATTTTTTCCCAAGGACCGTTTTCCGCAATCTGGTACAATCATTAGTACTCAGTCATCTAGACTACTGCAACTCACTCTACGCTGGCTGCAAAGAGCAAATACTCAAAAAACTCCAAACAGCCCAGAACACAGCAGCCAGACTCATATTTGGAAAATCAAAATACGAAAGTGCAAAACCCCTACAAGAGAAGCTACACTGGTTACCACTCAAAGAACGCATCACGTTCAAAGTATGTACCCTAGTACATAAAAATCATCCATGGCGAGGCCCCAGCCTACATGTCAGACCTGATAGACCTACCACCCAGGAATGCCAAAAGATCATCTCGCACATTCCTTAATCTTCATTTCCCCAACTGTAAAGGCCTAAAATATAAACTAATGCACGCGTCAAACTTCACCTACTTGAGCATGCAACTCTGGAACGCATTGCCACGCAACCTAAAAGCGACCTATGAACTGACCAACTTCCGCAAACTACTAAAGACCCATCTCTTTGACAAGATATACCACAAAGATCAAAACAGGTGAAACTCCCACATATATCCAGAAATGTTAATGCCTTTTGTTATATCACTATCTAGTATTCTATTACCATGTAACCCAAAATCCTTCTGTAACACCAAATGTCAATTCTTCTCATTTCCACTATCCATGATGTATTGTAAGCCACATTGAGCCTGCAAAGAGGTGGGATAATGTGAGATACAAATGCAATAAATAAATAAATAAAATAAATGTGTGCTAAGTTCTCCAGCTAGTGGACTGAATATTGCCAGTAAATGGAATAGGTTTAGGGATCACCACAGCTTGCCTGATGTTAGGTGCCACGAACGGAGGCCCCTAGTGCCAATTCTATAATGGCTTCAGTGTGCAGCGAAGCATACGTCCACTTTGGTGCACCTAACAGTAGGTGCAGTCACTTAGGTCATCCCAATGGCAGTCGTAAGAGGGCGCATCTAAGTGCACTGTACCGTAAGTAAGACATAAGACTAGCCAATGGTCCGTCTAGCCCAGTATCCCTGCTTGAAGCAGTGGCCAATCCAGATCACAAGTACCTGGCAGAAACCCAACTATTAGCAAGATTCCGGAATCCCAAATAGTAGCAAGATTCCAGAATCCCAAATACCAGCAAGATTCCATGCTACCAATTCCAGGGCAAGCAGTGGCTTCTCCATGTCTATTTCAACAGCAGACAATGCACTTTTCCTCCAGGAACCCAGATACACTAACTGCTGATAACACATCCTCCAGCAAAGAATTCCAGAACTTAACTATTCACTGATGGGCAGATGATGAAAAGCCCCACACTGTTCCCAACAGTGCTCTAAAAATAGCACTGGAACAGCGTGGGGCGTTACTGAACCTATGATCAGAGATAATTGCATGCAAATTTAGGCATGCAAGTCTCTCTGATCATGGGGTAGAAGTGCGGGAGAATTGTGCCTGAGCGCATCCTCCCGCACTTATTTGACAGATCTGGGCTGTCAAAAGCCCAGACCTGTCAAAACAGGGGCTGGAGGTCCATGGGACCACCAGGCCCCAACTACCCCTGCCCCAAGCCAGGCGAAACGGAAGCTGGAGGTCCCCCCTGACTCCCCCCCCCCCTGACAGAGGTTCAAGGGAGGCTGCAGATCTGGTGGGTCTCCTGCCCCCCGAACATCCTTCAGATGTCCCTGGTGGCCCAGTGGGCGACCAACGACTCCCCCCCCCCCCAGCGCATCCAAGGAAACACTGTGCAGGGCTGAGCGCCACCATTTGCAGGCGGTGCTGATGGAAGAGAAGGGAGGCCACTTCACTCCTCCAACTTAAGGGGGGGGTGGGGGGATTGACCATGGCCCACTGGCCACCAGGGACATTTCAGGAATGCTGGGGGGGGTTAGGGGGGCTTGAGACCCCTCGGATCTCCACTCCCCCTGAACCTGTGTTGTGGGAGTTGGGGGTCGCCGGACCTCCAGCCCCCTGTCGTTAGGGGGGGGTGTCGGCCAGGTTGGGTCGGCTTGACTTGGGGTTCCTGCAAGGGCTGCTGCATTGGGGGGAATGGGGGCCTGCAAATGCATGCTAGACATGGCTCACCATTCCTCCCCAATGGTCTGCAAACCCTAACGCCAGCTCGGAGCTGGCGTAGGGTTTCCCGCAGCCAGCGAACCAATCTTTGGTGTGCTGGTCGCTGATCATTGGGGATGAATATGTTTAGCCCTGTTTTGCAAGCATTTGCATGCTAGTTGCATTCAGATCCCGCAAGTGCATTGTTTGACACGCTCGGGAGCTCTGATCATGGGGCGATAGCAAACACTTGGATGCTTTTCTGCCATAATGGAACAAAATGAAATGAAATCTCGGTTTGAGGCAGCAAACCCCTTCGTGAGAAGCTCCATTGGCTCCCGATTAAAGAACGTATCGAATTCAAAATCTGTGCCCTTACCCACAAGATTGTATACGGGGACGCTCCAACTTATATGTACAGCCTGGTTGACCTCCCTCCCAGAAATTCCGAGAAGTCGTCCCGTACCTATCTCAATCTCCACTTTTCTAACTGCAGGAACTTAAGATACAAACTACTCTTTGCCTCCTCTTTCAGCTTTATGTGTCCCCGTTACTGGAATACTCTACCATCAACGTTAAGAGAGACAGCCGATCACAGTCTGTTCAAGAAGTCCCTAAAGACCTACCTCTGTGATCCTTCATACTCTGCTGCTTGATCCTCCTGCAATCCCGCATTCCTTTTCCTGCTGTTTCCCTCCCTCACCCCCATCTGCCTTATTCTCTGTTTTATACTAGAGTTATTATGTAGTTCTTTTCATCAAATGCTGTAAGCCACATAGAGCCTGCCTTAGTGGGATTATGTGGGATATAAATGTTCACAATAAATAAATAAATAAACACGGCTATAAATTGGATGTTTTGGTCTAGACCTGTTCTATTAAAGAATACGTCACAAAAAAGTGCCCTAAATGACCAGATGAGCACTTGAGGGAATTAGGGATGACCTCCCTTTACTTCCCCAGTGGTCACTTACTTCCTCCTACCCCCCCAAATATTATTAAAAACATTACTTACCAGTCTCTATGCCAGCTTCAGATGTAATACTCAGGTCCATTAGAGCAGAATGTCTCTGGAGTAGTCTACTAGTGTGTGCAGTGTACTGCAGACAGGTGGACCCAGGTCCATCCCTCCCCATACCTTTTACACTTGTGGTGGAAACTGTGAGCCCTCCAAAAGTCACTAGAAACCCACTGTACTCACATTTAGGTGCCCCTTTCACGCATAAGGGCTTGTAGTGGTGTACAGTTGGGGGTAGTGAGTTTTGGGTGGGTTTTGGGGGGGGGGGGAGCTCAGCAGACAAGATAAGGAAGCAATAGTGAGATGTGTACCTGGGAGCATTTATTTGAAGTCCACTGCAGTGCCCCCTAGGTACCCCCATTGCTCTCCTGGGATGTCTGTGTGGCCAGTTTACTAAGAATGCATGTCACCTTCTACATCCCAATGGCTTGATTTTGTGAATTTTTCACTTCGATGTTTTTTTTTTTTAATGGACCAAAAAGGTAAACGCACAGAGCACAAAACCATCTAGCAAATAGCCATTTTCAAAAAAAAAAAAAAAAAAGCTTGATAGATGTATTTTGAAGGAGTTGGAGTGGAGGAGTGGCCTAGTGGTTAGAGTGGTGGACTTTGGTCCTGGGGAACTGGGTTCGATTCCCACTGCAGGCACAGGCAGCTCCTTGTGACTCTGGGCAAGTCACTTAACCCTCCATTGCCCCAGGTACAAATAAGTACCTAAGCCGCATTGAGCCTGCCATGAGTGGGAAAGCGCGGGGTACAAATAAAAAAATGGTAGAGATCTTTATGCCTGATGTCCTGAAACAGAGTTACAATAATCTGCTTGACAAAGGACAAGTGAATGAGCAAGCATTGAAGGGCAAACTGCTGAAGGAGGGGGTCGAATGGAATGGATTATACAGAGTTTATAGAAGAAGCAGAGATATATTAAGAGGGAGATATGAATTTCTGTGCAGATTACATTAGAGAATACTAACGTTGTATTGGAGTGTCTTACACTTAGGCAACCACAATTACATCATCCACAGATATGGTGTAAATGCAGACACCTATAATAACTGGATACACATAGCTTAATGTATGTTACATGCAGTAATTGGGAGCCCTCCAAGCCCCATCCATGTAATTAGAAAAGGTTCAAAGAAGAGCGACTAATATGATAAAGGGGATGGAACTCCTCTCGTATGAGGAAAGGCTAAAGAGGTTAGGGCTCTTCAGCTTGGAAAAGAGATGGACAAGGGGAGATATGATTGAGGTCTACAAAATCCTGAGTGGTGTAGAACGAGTAGAAGTAAATGGATTTTTTTTACTCATTCCAAAAGCACAAAGACTATAGGACACTCGAGGAAGTTACGCAGAAATACTTTTAAAAACAAATAGAAGGAAATATTTTTTCACTCAACGAATAGTTAAGTTCTGGAACTCTTTGCCGGAGGAGGTGGTAACAAAGGTTAGTGTATCTGGGTTTTAAAAAGTTTGGACAAATTCCTGGAGGAAAAGTCCATAGTCTGCTATTGAGACAGACATGGGGAAGCAACTGCTTGCCCTGGGATTTGTAGTATGGAGTGTTGCCATGATTTGGGTTTCTGCCAGGTACTTGTGACCTGGCTTGGCCACTGCTTGGATAAAAGGATACTGGGCTAGATGAGCCATTGGTCTGACATATTCTTATGTTCATGCTCCACCCACACATGCAGCCTGCACATACACACACACTAGGGGGGGGGGGGGAATTCTATAAATATTGGACAAAATGGGCACCAAAATAATCAGTGCTAAACATTATTCTATAAAGTGCACGTGTTTTTATAGAATAGCATGCAGCACTGATTCCCATGTCTAACTTTCAGCACCAAACTTACGCCTGCTGAAACCTGGTGTAAATGTTAGCACCCAAGTTAGGTGCGCTTACCCAGTATTCTATGTCTATGTGCATAACTTTTCAGAATGACCCTGACAGACTCATGGCCCTTTCATGGCCACACTTCCTTTTGAGATATGCACTATATCAGTTAGGTGCCCTGTCTTATAGAATAGTGTGCAAACAGATGCGCATGCAAACTTTAATGAGTGCCAATTAACATCAATATTTGTTACTGGTACCCAATTACTGATGGTTAAGAGCTCATTAACCAATTAATCTGCATACACATTTCAGTGGCAACATATGTTGAATCGGGGGTATAGTCTTCCGTGCACACTTACAGAAGAATACTTAGGACGCTTA